>NC_084487.1:48901296-49211259 GCF_030035675.1 Rhineura floridana
CTAGGTAGAGAAGAGGTGATACAATCTAGATATAGAAGGGGTGACCCCAACATATATAGGGTTTTATACAGCAAAAACAACAACTTGAGCCTGGTAGCTAGGGGCAGCCAGTGCAATTCTCTCAACTGCAGAGTAATATGTTGATGATACCCTGCCCCAGTGAGGAGTTGAACTGTTGCATTTTGCACCAACTGTAGCTTCTGGCCCAACTTCAAGGGCACACTCAGATAGAGCACATTGCAGTAATCCAGCCTGGAGGCTACCGGCGCATGGATATCAGTGGGATCAGGATGCAAAGTTTAAGCCTCAGAATTCCTGGAAACGCATTCCTGTGTTTAAGCCTCAGAATTCCTGGAAACAGTCAAACCTGTGCAGTGCTCCACAAATGACTATGACCACAAACTACGCTGTACAAAATGTACCCGAAATCATGAGAGTGACACTTGTACACAGCCTCAAGAAATAGTCAAAACACAATATACCATCATCTTACAGTGGCCTAGTTCACACATCACATTGAACCACAGTTAAAATCAACTATGGTTTAACATGAACAAGCAGCATGCTGGCACACTGCTAAACCCACAAATGCTTTGCTCCTCTTTTACTTCTGCGGCTGCCAAGCCTGGAAGAACACAAGCCATAGGTTTGTTGTTACACAAACTTGGGCTTGTGGTTTCTCTCAAAAAGACAAAAACAAACATGAAATGCAAACCAGGCCAGTAAATGCACCTCAGAGGGTTATTTGGATCATAGTATTTACTTGCCTATACAAATGGCTGGGGACACAACATAATCTCCTTACACTCAAATACAGTTGTGATGGGGAACCTCAAGCCTCCCAGCCACCCACTCTCTCCCTAGGACACCTGCCTTACTGGCCCTATTTTGCACCCTCGAGTGTTTTTGCCTGGCTGGAATGTTTCCTTCTTGCTTGCCTGGATGGAGGATAGAAATGAGCATGCAAATGTGTATAGAAACTAGCCGACTGTACAAAGGTGAAATGTACATTTGTTGCTCTGCTCACTTTTGCCTCTTGACTCACCCACCACTGGCATATGATCCCTGGAAGGTCGCTTGGAAGGGGAATGCAGCCCTCAGGCCCAAAAAATTAAAGAGGCCAGGAGAGGTGGGGCTATGCTAGGTAACTCAGAGACATCTATTCACTGGGCACTGCTTTTCCCTCCTCATTTTCAAAGCAAGAGTCTTCTTTGGCAACTAATAACACAATCCTATACCAGTCTGAGAAATAAACCCCACTGAATTCAATGAGACTTACTCCGAGGTATGCATGTATAGCAAGTGTAGCTAACCTGTGGTCCTCCAGATGTTGTTGGACTACAATTCCCACTGGACATGCTAGCTGAAGCCATAGGTTTGCTATTCCTGAAGTATAGGATTTTAACTTAAGCTGCCCAACTCCTTTTTTCATTACACACACATTCCCAGCAAATGCCTGTGTTTCTTTCCCCTTTGCTGCCCCAGCTGTAGCTGTACTGCCTGCAGTATATTCTCTGTTTCCTCCCCAGACTGTTGCTATTTTTTCTTCCCTACCTTAGCAATTCAAACTTGTGATGTTCTGCCCTGCTTACAAATTTTCAGTCAAAGAATACAGATTGCACTATTCCATGGGAAGGGAGATGGTGCAGACCAAAGCAAGTTCCAGCTCTAATCTAGGCACCTGAGAGATGTGCTGTTTTCCTGCTATGGTGAGTGACAGATGAACAAGTAAGTGCCTACTTATGTTTGATTAAAAAAAATCTTACAACCAATTAGCTATGAGAAGTAATAAGACAACACTGTAGATCTTTCTTTGCCATTGCCCTTATTGAATACACCAATAACAGGCTTCCCTACCAAGTTTTAAAGATTTGTTCTCTGCCTTTCCACCAATGACTTCCAGGACAGCACAGGTAACACATATCAGTTACTGCACTGATCTAAGGCAAAACAGATTTCTAAGTATTCAGAAAGAATATTGTATATCATTAACAGAGTTTAGAACTAAACACAAGTGAATCTAGTTTACCTTTTAATATAGGCTCCCAGCAGGCTTCATTACAATATAGGCTTCACTAACTAAATAATAATAAATGCAACTATCCATAGGAAGATGAATTGGATTGGTGCCTTATGGCACACTGACATCTAAGCTAGGAGCAGGGAACATGTAGCCCTCCAGATATTGTTGTACCATCAGTCCCAGCCAGCAAGACCAATGATCAAGGATGATGGGGATTTGCAATCCAGAAACATTTAGAGGGCTACAAGTTCCCCACCCCAATCTAGGCCATGTTGTACCAAATGCAGAGTGAAGTAGTTGCTAAAGACACTATACAAATAATTGGAAGTCATTGGGTTTACCCAATATACACAAACTTGAAGATGGCAGGATTGGGTACTAATTGTTTTGGGAAAGCATAAAACATTTACTGGTATAAATTGTTAAGAACAAAAATGGTATATTTAATATTTATGATATTCAATAAGAGCTCATTAAACAAAAAGCTTGATCAACAAAACCTACTCGTTACCTTATTCTGAAAAAACAATAGCAAGACACAATGCATATTCCCTACAGAATTTTCCTTCAATGCATCCTGAGTTACTGCAATACTTTATGAAATATACTTAAAATGATGACAGCTAAGTGTAATCATACCCTTTAACACTGTTAAAATGTAATCACAAAAATATACAATATATCCTCAGTATTAGGTAACTAATAAAATTGACCCTTAAAATCACATATGATCAAAATCTGTGTCCGTATCTGATCACACATTAATCACAGATACAACATATATAACACAAGTGATAGGTAAAACATACATTCACACTTTACTATATCAAGCCTATGCTCATTCAGCGAACAACATCCAACTAAGTAATACTCAAGAGTAGACCCACTGAAATAAATGGATTTATATTGCTTTCAACGAGTCTATTCTGAGTATGTTGTCCATCATCCAGTATCTTTATTTAGAGTTGCTCCTATTTTTCCAGTATTAAAAGTTCAGCTACCAATATAGCCCTTACAAGCCACAATTTTCTTCCTTGGAATTTTTTTTACTAATGCAATGAATTCTACTACAATTTAGTTTTGCAGACACAGACAGTACTTTATACTCTTTTACATAAAATAGATCTGAAATTCCTAATAAGAATTTGGGGGCTAAGCCTACACTACAAATTTAAGAACAGGTGTAACTGTCATGGCTTTCCTTTAGGTGTTTTTGGGATCTTTAACTGGGAGACAAAATACTGCATTATGTAGTTTGATTCTGCTCAGCTGTGACTTACAATATTTCAATTTTGTTTCAATTCAGACTAACAGGTATTTGGTAAGTTTTGACACTCCTGTATATGCTTGGTTCAAACTAACTTTTGAAAATTTAAATATTCAGGCTTGGATCCATATAATCCATGGGCACAAAGATCTATAGGCTCAAAGTACTTTGTGCATGCATGGGGGACAGAGAAGAGTCATGTTTACCACCTGACAGCTTTAATGCCACCTTTGTGCCACATGAGGAGCTGCTCTTGAGGGGTTTTCCAGGATGTGTGGAGGCTGCCACTACAAGAAGAAAAATCAGAAGTACTGTACATGAGCAAAAGTAAACTTGTACTTCTCTAGATTCAAGGCCAACATTACAAGGTTGATTAGTATAGATAAGATGATTAATACAAGGTGGGTGGGTCTACAAATTCACCCACTAAAGGACACATCCTCCCAGCTCTTCAGGAAGCCCCTCCCCCAAGTTTGAAATGAGATTGCTCCTGTAGTCATGCTACAGACAGGCACTTCAAGTACATCAAAAGCACAGTAAGACTGCAGAGATAAGCCCCCATCTACTTTATGAATTGTGCCTGCGATGGGGGTTTGTTCCTGATGTCATACTATGCTTTTAAGGCACTTTGGGCCTTTAAAATTCAGCATTATGTCAGATATAGAGCCTGCCCTTTTTCCTAGCCGGGGTAGGGGTAGGATTGGGACAACCATACATTTTTGACTGCTTCCAAATATCAATTTGGAAAAAATCTGTAGATTCCAAATTGACATTATGTGCAATATTATATCCTTGCCTTAATACTAGTTAGACAGAAACGATTACACCATAAGTAGGAGGAAAATGGGGAAGGACCACAGGAAAAATATGATGTTGAAACAAGCAAACAGGACGTAACAATCTGAAAAGCATTCAGCTTGTATGGCAATTCACAATTCTGCCCCCTAGATAATTGTCTAGCAAATCAAGCAGGCCTTTAGAATACACTGTCAGCCACTGCCAATTTAGACACTCATGTCAATTTTTTTCATTTAGTGAAAGATCAAATGAGTATAAGCACAAAAAAATCAGGATAAACTTCTGAATGCCTAAGAGTGTTTAGAATCAAAAGCTGCTTTGATTCATTCAAAATGTTGATACTACTAACTGATAATATTACATAGAAATCAGCATATATGCAGAAATAAAGTGCATTCAGATCTTACTGATAGGGAAAAGATCTTTGGAAACGTGAACAGAAACTGGAAAGAAACAGAACACGTATTTTAGGAAAACAGTAGAGACTTAACATGGGAAAATAACTGCACAAACAATCCAGTATAGCAGAATAAGAGAGCAAAGATTCTGTAATAAAGCAAATAAATTATGTCCACTGAACCAATTAATTTTCCAGAGGAGGGGTCAGATCACAATGTTTTACTATCGTGAGACCAATTCTGATAGAGGGGGAGAAGTGATGTTATCCCCCCTCCCATTTTATATAACTTGTTTTTGTTGAATATTCAACACTTTTATTAGTTTTTATTGCAATCATTTCAACAGAAAAAAATCATTAATAGGAATTGCATTCATACAATATCTTAATTAAGTCTGTCTCATAATCCATGTAAGGATGCATATCAATAACTAGAAACCCCATGAACAGGTCTGATCACCCCTACAAATCTTAAAAAGACAATCTGGGATCAAAAATTGCTGAAACCTGTAATGTTAATACTTAATGCAATTTTTTTCAGTGAAGAAAAAAATAAAATACGCACTGTTCCAGAGAGGACATCATGAGGGCAGCAGTTGAGAAGGTGACTTTTGCACACTCTGTCATCACTGAATTTGATTCGTTGACGGGTAGTATCCCCTGTAACACATAAATGCACATTTCTGATTAGACCAATAAATAATTTTCTGAAACTGATGTAGTTTTACTTTTGTACAAAGGATGTTCTTCATTTCACACAAAAACTTATTAGTATCAATTCTTCAGATGCTATTTTAACCACAGTAATTATATGTGGTAACTATTTTATGTACCACACACACAGCACTAAAATGCAAGAAAACTAAAAAAGGACCACATTGAGTGAAAATGAATTGCCTTAAAAACGTAAGTACAGAAGCCACAGATTTCTATTCCTGCTCATGTGGACTGCACGTGGTATTAGCATGAACAGCCTTGTAAGCATTTCAATACATTTCTTGAATGTCTACTGAATGCTAGCTGCCATTTCTTCAAGACTTCATTCATGGCACTGATGCTTTTACTTCAGGCAGGTTTAAACAGATTGTTTATCAACCGAGACCACTGGAAGAAATAAAATGCCTCCAAACAGTATTATTTTAAGAGCTGAAACCCCATAAGCTGAGCACACTGCATCTGCATTAATGACAAACTGAGACTTCTATAAACACAAAAGCATCAGCCTGCTTACCACACATTGAAGTCCAATTGCAAGTCTAATCAATGACATCTGTGAACAAGGTTGGAAATATTAGGTCTAAATGGTAAACGCAACACCTGGCTACTGATTTGTTTTCCTTCAAGAAAAGGGACAATGGACTAGTTACTATATCAGATTTGAAAAGGAGGTCCCCGCAAAAGGTATTTTCAGTTTAAAGAATGCAGCAGCAGCTATACAATTCAAGTTATTGAAGTGTTTGTTTTTTAAGTTTCCCCCTTACATTATAATTATGTACAATGAAAACCTACTGGTGAATTACTGAAGCAGAGGAAAGATTCTACGAAAAGTATATGTTTGCAACTTTATCTCAACATCATTCACCTCAGAGGGTAGAAAAGTTTGCTACTACAAATACAATCACTATCCTATTCCAATAAGGCTGGAACGGGCAGCTAAACTGCATCTATGCAGTGGTTCTACACTCAAAATCCTTGGCTTAATAATTCTGCTATGTAATTCCAGTTTTAACTATCTGCCCTATGCAGAACTAAAATGTAACTTTTTCAGATGGGCTGTGTTCCACTTAAACATTTGTTCCAGAAATTAATTAGCTCAGTAATTCATAAATTAGAACATCTTCAGAGTAGTTCAACAATAGGTTTTCAGGAGCTAAGTCTAGAAATTTAACAAATTTATATTAATGAAAATTTAGATCTGTCTTTTAAGTCATGCCTGCTACTGCAACAGATATGAGGAACTGGGATATTTTCCCCCCAGTTTTCCCCCTCTCTCTCTTTTTAAAGACACAAGTTGCTGTTCCACATTAATTAACACATCTGAAAAGTTAGCAATAACTCACGGCTCGGCGAATGCGGGGCCTTTCTGACACTCCCTTGCAGAATGAAGTAGGCAGGCATAGATACATTGAACCTTTATAAATAAAACAAGGGGCCAGATTGTTCAGTTTGTATATAATAAACTCTGCCAGCATTTTCATTACAGCATCCAGAAATACATGTTGAATGTAAAAAAATGGTGGGAAACCTGAATTATTTTATGGGCATTGTGCTAGCTTGTTATTCAGGGGAGAATTTAGTGAAAGAAATAGCCTTCCTTAAACTATGACCAGAAAAATATTTTAACTCTTAAGTATCAATATTTTGTTTATCCCCTCCTCTTTCCTCCAGATTACCCAGGAACCTAAGAATTTGATGTTGGCCCAAAAGCCTTTATTATGATGCCTGGAATTTGAAATATTTTTCCAGACTTGCTTATTAATGTAACTGTTTTCATAAGAAAATCTAGTTTTTACGCTATTACAACTTATATCAAAATGCAAATCATTACATACAAATGAACTCTTTCATGGCAGATTTGCCAAATTTTAAACAAACAGAATTTTGTTCAGCTATTTAATATACAAGTTTAGATAAAAGCTGGTTGCTATTTTGTAGAGTGAAATGGGAATATCTTCTACTGTTCTATTGTTCTATGTTACCATATCCTCAGGAGAGATTTATTTTTGCAATTGTAGCCATGAATATATGTGATCACAAAAATCAGTTCATCTACAGAAACAGCAGCTTCCTTTTTTGCAAGGTGTCTGGCCCAAACCATATTTCCATATAACATACTACTTGGCAGATATGGAAGCAATTATGTAATGACATCTCATTTAGGAAAAACCTGTGAGCACAACTGTTATGTATACACATTGCATCTTTCCCGGATATTAAAACTCAGCTTCATACTCCACCAGATCTTAACCCAGTGGGGGCCATCATATCCAAAAGCAATATCCAGATTTCACTTTCCCTACAACTTTGTGTAACTAAATAAAGTATTAAATCAAGTTAGGCCATAGTAAGTACATCTAAATTATACAATCATTTTTATATGTATTGTGCCTTTCATTTTTCAGATTATGCACTATTCAATATTATCATGGACATCCAATATTTGATTAAGTATGTGCATTCACAACTTAAACAACAAATGTTTAATCAGGTCATCTTTATGATAATTACTACTTTCAGACTGACCACTGATTCCCCCTCCTGCATTCTATTTCTATAAATACCTTGCTATCACAGTGGTATCCCCTTCCATTTAAAATATCTTATATAGTTCAGAAATCCTAGTTACTTAATTAGTTAAAATTAACATCAAACACAATAAATGGATAGATCTGAGTGCACAAATAGGTTTAATCATTGTAACTACTGGGTTCTGCAGATACAGTGTAGTAAACATCTCCATAGAAGGAGACTATTATACAGGTCAACTTTAAAACTTAAAAATGTAAAAAACTAACTAAAAACAGTATATACTAAACACGCAGCATAGCCATCAGGAAGTTTACTAAGTGTTTTATATTTAATTGTGCACTGGCTAACGTGCCTATTGTTCCTTCACAGATGAACACTGTGAAAACATTACACAACGATATCCATCCTATCACTTCCCCAGCATTCCTGGCAAGTAACTGAAATTTAGAGAGACACCCCCACATTCTAAAAATAAAGTCTCATCTAACCCTGATCTGCAATCTTCTTTTTTCTCTCAAACCGCTACCTAAGCACAGATGCTTAATTTTCCCCGATTCTTCCCACCCAGAGAAGCCACACATACAACTAACACTATACCAGAGCTCACACAGTTTCTTCAGTGGGACATCATAGTTCTTCCTTAAACCCCATGCAAGCACCTTGCCATTCCCCTACTAAAACTAAATTCATGTAAAATAGTTTTATTTAACTAAAACTAAATTGAATAAAGCATACAATACAGATAATACCATGGCAGAATGCAAAATCCAAACAGGAGAGCTCTGCAAGCCAGATACAAGTCTCTTGACTGCCAGGTTCGTGATCTTTCTTACAAAGCCCACACAAATTAATCTGTTTTATTTGTCCAACACAATCTCTGTGTGCGCACATTTGTGTGTGTACGGTATCATGTCTGAATCTCCTTTCATCATTGTGAACAGCATGGAAGATGTCATGTTTGCTGCTGCTAAGTTCAGCTCACAAACTAGGAATTTGGATATGGGAGGGGTGGGAGAAGGCAATATTATTCTGCCTATCACATGATCTTTTAAAATTACAGTTACAATACAATCTTAAGCATGTGTACTCAGAAATAAACCCCACTAAACTCAATGCTGTCTACTTCTAGTAAGTGTATTTAGGATTGCAGCCCTAATTACCAAGAAGCAGATATTGGGAGATACCCAGTGTCAGTCATACTTACGACAGATCCATTGAAATCAATGGGCAAGTTACTTAAATCCATTGATTTGAACTGGTACTGCAAGTATGACTTAGTTACATATCATCCAACATTTCCACCAGTGCATCAAGGACAAACACATGTTGTTCTTGGTTAGAGGTTCAGAATTCCTATATCATCAAGTTGTCAACAATAAAGAATCTTGTTCTTCCAAGAATGAGTTCTCCTGCAGCAGCGTTTTATTTAAGCATTAGACTGGTAGCCATAGGCTACAAATAACTGCAAGCAGGGGAGTAAAACAGGCTGGCAGATGAGGGACTAAGCACTACATCCATTCTCTGCACTCAAAATCTAAACCAAGTGGTTTAGATGCTGGAGGGAAGTCCCCTCCGTTGCACCCAGAACATACTGCAGCAGGAGCGAGAATTCTCAGTCACTCTGCCATAAGCTAGTAAAAATGTTTGTGGGCTAGTAACTGACCTGGGCTTATTTGCAAAGCTGCCTTATAATCATTTTAAGTTAACAAAGGACCTGCTCCTTCCCTAGAAATCAATGTGATTCACCATTTTTAAAATATTTTGAATGAAATACATTACATAAGAATTAAAACAAATCTGCCTTTAGTCAATTGTATCCAAAGCCTTTACTTAAAATGTATACCTTGCTTTAACAGCCTGCCTTGTTCTTGAGGTTGCTAACTGGCTATATACTTCAATATAGTCTCAATAGAGTATTTTGAATACACTGAAACATTACATTAAGTGAAAATAAAAAAGTGTCATCTTTATTAAGGTAATTCACTTACTTCACAGAGTTTGAAAGCAAATAAAGGTTGCAAAAATTGCAGCATTTTCTCTTTAAGTTTCTTCTAAAAAGTTATTAACAGCCAGGATGTGTGAACCTTAACTGAAGAAAAGCTCCTCCTTCTTTGAAAGAGATAAAAAGTAAAATACAGGTTTTAAAAGAGAAGTTTCTCTTTCCTGATCCAGCAACAGCATACACCACAGAAATTATTTTAGTCTAAAACAGGGGTTCCCAAACAGTGGTCTATGAGCTTCATTCAGGTGGTCCATAGCATGTCTGTGGATTTGTGGTTAATATTCACATCCACAAAGTTGGCATCCCAACTCCAAAATGCCCAGTTCCAGAAAAATCTGAAGCTTCAGAAGAGGCTGGACAACACCCAAGCACTCCAGTGAGGATCATTACTCACTGGAGTACAGTCTGTGGCCTGTCAGGGACTGGCTGTGACAGGAAAGGCTGTCCTGAAAACTGGGGAAACCTTTCACGCAAAGGAACACCTCATGTACACACTACATTCAGAAGCAGATGAGGCACTTGCCATTATCTCACACTCAGTGTTCCAGAATGCAAAAGGCATGATTCTTACTCTGCAAGAGAATCTTCAGTGTAGGTTTCTGTACTAGATTCAAATTACTCCAATTTATTGTTTCCAAAACCTGGTATTGCCACACCAGAATTTGTGAACTCCAGTTGAGGATATTCAACGCATTACCACCCTTCCATCCCCATTAAACAATCTCAGTTCAAACATGTAAATAATTAAGATTAGCCTCATTCTTCATATATGATATATAATTTTTATCATCATCTGCCATCAGGGAGCCAGAGATTCTGGCTGATCTTGCAAACATTTATGGCCACCAAACTCTGCCCCTTCCTCAAGGAGGAAAGACAGGGCCAGGTCTGATGTCACAGTGAGTTTCTGGGACTTTCCATGGATCTCTGTAGGACACAACAAAGTTACAGACAATCCTTCACTCTGAAACTTTCTTCCAAGCTCAAAGAGGTTATGCTGCACTTCCAAGAAGCTGTATCTCAGAAGTGCAGCCCAACTGCAAGAAAAACCGCACATACCCCAAGCTCAGGAAGAAGGCTAGAACTTGCCACATGTGTATGGATGGATGGATGGTTGCCACAGTGAGAGATTTTTTGGGCCTGAGAACAAACCACTGCTGCAATTATATTTAGAAGAGAATTATTCCAGACTACTGATACCAACCACAAATATTGAGGTTCAGAGCTATACAAAATACAAGTGGCTATTAGGAGGAGGATTCATATGTACTACTAAGGCAGCAGGCAAACTCCTCAGCACCAAGAAGGATTTTTCATACAGCTCAATATAGGAGTGCTCCAAGATGCTGCCAAACCTCACCAATGTTAATGCTAGCTGCATTACAACCACACATATGGACCTCATCCTAAGCACCAGACCTTCAAACCTAGTCACATGGAGCAACAGAGCATGTTCCTGCTACTCCTAAAGAAATCTTTCTCCCTCTGTTATGGCAATCAGATCGACCACTGTCAGCTCTGAATGTATATATCAGCTGTAGAAATGATGGGTTTCTGGAATAAGTACATGCACACACACAAGCAAGACATTACAACCGACCATCTTTGGGGGCTAGACTGGTAGACAGGGTTTCCACACACTTCTGCATGTAACTCATTGTTCAGGGTACAAAATAATCAGCAGGTATAAACCCAATTCTACCTACAGATCCATCTGCTGAATCAGTGTACACACATATCTGAAAGCTTGGAAGGCTGGTGTTATGCATCAGAAAGATCATATGCATCTATTAAAACTAACGATCTTATAAGCCACCTTGTACATTTTCTTAGTGGAAAAGCAGGCTAATTTCTTTTAGAATGAATGAATAAATAAATATTCCCTTAGAAATTAGGACAAATGTGTCATTATTTATTATTATTATTATTTATATCCCGCCCTTCCTCCCAGTAGGAGCCCAGGACGGCAAATAAAAGCACTAAAAATACTCTAAAACATCATAAAAACAAACTTTAAAACATATTAAAATAAAAAATACCTTAAAAACATCTTTTGAACATCACTGAAAAGACATGGCAGCATTATCCCTTTTGAAGGGTTTGTGAAAGACAGTGCTGGAAACTGTTCTTGTCTGCCTTTAGCCAATCATATAATTGGAATGTTGAGAAGAGATGGTGGAGGGAAAAAAGTATTGCTTAGGCAGTCACAGAGTTCAGTTGGGGTTAGATAGAGGGCATGGGTATGTAGTTGGGGAGTGGAAGTGGATAAGGGACTAGAGGTTGGAAAGGGGAACAGATTAGGGATAAAAGATATTCTGAGTTGTCAGTAAAGGACTAAGGTGAAGTAAGGGTAAGAGTTCAAAGAGAGGCTAAAGATTTAAACAATGTATCATTTACACCTATGATCCAGCTATGAATGCTTGCATGTGAACGGTCTTGGGTTTTAAAAAAAGTTTCTTCTTTTGAGTACCCTACTGCCTGAATCTCCTGAATGCAGGGAAAACAAAAGGTAAAATAGTACTAGAACCCATCTGGTACTGGTCATGCACCCACAGACACGCTGGCACATACTCAAAACCTTCAGGTTATTGTTCCTTTGAACAGTCACCTCATGCTTTGTCAGTAGCCAGGTTGGGGCTGCAGAAGGCAGGTGAGGTGGGACAGCTAGCTCCAGTGAGGGAAACAGAACTAGGGGAGTGTACTTGGGTTTACTCATTTTGAGTTTTTAGGAGGACTGTCAGAGGGGTTTCCCTTAAAATTCAAGCAAGGTGCAAGGCTATATGCTTAACTTCCTGAAGTATTTGACCATGGTAAGAGAGCCAGTGTGGCTCAGTGGTTAAGGTGTTGGACTATGACCTGGGAGACCACGGTTTGAATCCCCACACGGCCATGAAACTCACTGGGTGACCTTGGGCCAGTCACTGCCTCTCAGCCTCATGAAAACCCTATTCATAGGGTCGCCACAAGTCAGAATCAACTTGAAGGCATTACATTTACATTTAATATAATAATTGGCTAACTAGTTAATTGACTTTGTTCTCAATTCTAATAACTATCAGGCAAATGATTTTTTTAAAAGGTCAGATTTGCTGATATTTATAATTTGTAGAACATTACACTACCTTTAACAGCTAAATCTTTGTTACATCTGTCTAAAATTAATTCATCTAAGCTGTTTTCATAGTAGCCTTTTTAGTTAACTTTCTTTTAAATTATCGCTAGCTAATTACATATTCTTTTATGCATGTTTATTAAATATCCTACTTCTAAAGAAACTTTGACCCATGTGGTTGTGCCTACTATCTGTTGGTCAGTGACGCATGCTGTGAGACTCACAGACAGGGTTTTTAGCAGAGAGAGTGAAACCTGAAGCAGAAGGGTTAAGCTGTGAGAACAGAGCGCCAGACTGTCAAGGTCAGCGGCTGGCTGGGAAGCGTGATAAGGTGGGAGACTTGCAGAATCTCAGTGTGGGGGAAGAATCGTCTGTGAAGAGAACTGTGTCTAATGTCTTTGCCTAGTAAAGACTCTTACAAGAAACTTGCCTGGCCTGTCTTAATTCCTGTTCTAAACGCTCTTGAATTCCATCCTTGTATGATCTATACACGCACACACGCAACAGGGGTTATGGGCCCAGCTTATCATACGCGGTAGCGGGTTCAAGAGCTGTTGGCGTGGCATTGTTGCAGAGAGAAACAAAGTGCAAGTAAGAGGCAAGTAAGAGTGGGCAACATGGCTGTAAACCTGTCTTCCGGGATGCCGATGGAGAGACTGAATGCTGTAAACTACTCCAGCTGGAAATAGAGAATGAGAGCAGTTCTGATTAAAGAAGAGTTGAATGATGTTGTGGAAAAAACCCCTCCGGCAGCTCCTTCAGCAGCGTGGTTGAAGAAAGACGAGAAAGTGAAGGCTTTTATTACTCTGGGGCTGTCTGATTCTCAACTGTTGCTGGTGAGTAATGAGCCGACAGCTAATCAGATGTGGGAGAAGCTAAGAGCCGCTCATGTGCAGCAAACTGCAGGGAGCAGGCTGTGTTTAGCATGGAAACTTTATCAGATGCGTTTTACAGATGAAGTGACTATGACAGAGCATCTGGCTGAATTTCGTAGATTAAATGCTGAGCTGCAAGATAGAGGAGTGCATCATAGTGACATTCAGATGGTCTATATCCTGTTATCTTCATTTAATCAAAAATGGGATGTCCTGGTCTCTAGCCTGGAAACTCAACCTGACGGACATCTGAATTTGGACTTTGTAGAACAGAAACTGCAACAAGAGTGGAATAGAAGACAAGAGAATAAGAAATCAGAGTTAAAAGAGACTGTGGCTGTACAACAACAAAATCAAAGAAGCAGGGAAGAGACTAAAATATGTTATTTTTGTGGGTCCCGTGGACATATACAGAGACATTGTTTAAAGAAGAGGAATAACAGGGACTTTGGAAGTCAAAGAACAAGCGTGAACTTTGTTACGAAGGAGGGCAATAAACCCATTAACTCTAAGTGGCTTCTTGACAGTGGAGCGTCTAATTGCCTAATCACAGACTCTAGTTTATTTTACACTTCAAAGCCGACGCAGGAAAAGCTTTATCTGGCTGACGGATCGACTCAAGACGCGATTGCAACAGGCACGCTGAAGTTGGGTAATTTGGGAACTATATTGACAGATGTATTATTAGTTTCTGGTTTAAAATATAACATTCTATCAGTGAGAAAATTGGCTCAAATAGGTTGTAAAGTTACATTTGAAGGGGATAGATGTTTTGTGAGAAAAGATGGTGAAATATGCATGCAAGGGAAATTACAGAACCAAATGTTCATGGTTGAGTGCAATCTTGATAAACCCATGTGTGCCTGGATAGGAGTTAATAAAAATAAACATGATAATTGTTTCCATGAATGGCACAGAAAACTGGCACACGCACATTTCCAAAAGATACAAAACACCCCAAAACATAGTCAAGATTTGAAATTAACACATTGTGAGCATGTGGATGAGTGTGAGGTATGCTATAAAACAAAAATGACAGTGACTCCGGTAAATAAGAGCTGTGAAAGCACAACCACTGAACCCTATCAGCTCATACATGTGGACCTGGCTGGACCTTTCCAGTGCTCAAAAGGTGGAGCAAGGTTTTATTTAGTGATTGTGGATGATTTCTCCAGATTTACACATGTGTTCTTATTGAAAAAGAAAAGTGATGCAGAAGAGAAATTAAAGTCATTTATACAGAGGACAGAGACACAATATGGGGTTGTTATCAAAAATATCAGATCAGATCAAGGTGGGGAATTTACCAGTAATTCATTTAAAACATATTTGGAAAAGAAGGGAATAATACAGAGTCTCACTGCTCCCTTCAGCCCATCCTCCAACGGAACTGCAGAGAGGAGGAACCGGTCATTGCAGGATTCAATGAGAGCCATGCTAGCAGATGCTGATATGAATAACACTTATTGGGGTGAATGTATTCTGTACACTGTTTATATTCAGAACCGCCTTATGCACAGAACAATAGGCATGTCTCCCTATGAGAAACTGACTGGAAGAAAGCCCAGGGTGAAACACATAGAACGTTTTGGGGCAAAATGCTGGGTACATGTAGCAAAACAGAAAACAAGAGCTCAAGCAGGACGCGTTTTGGGATTTCAGAATTCATACTATAGAGTTTGGTTGCCTGAGAAACAACAAGTAGTGTTAAGCAGAAGCATAAAGGTGATAGATAAACCTTGGACAGACAGTCAAACAGTTGTCCTAGATAGTGCAAGCAAGCAGGAAGCAGCAGATGTTCCTTTTGGGCAGCAAATTCCATTAAGAACTGCATTGACTGATCTAATACACGGTGGCAAACGTACTGTAAAAAGACTGAGAAGTGAAGACATGGCAATGCAAGATACAGAAATGCCAAGTACCAGTGCAGGTGCAGGTCCAAGTAAAATAGAGAGTGAAGAAGAAATGGAAATAGATAATGTTAGAAGGTCAGAGAGAAAAACGAAAGGTCAACCACCTCAGAGATTCACATTTAATGTTACACAACAGACAAATGAATATCCAGTAGAATGGGAAAAAGAAGGACCAATAGATAAAGAAACAATGGATCTCATGTGGAAGTTTTGTGTTGAGGAATGAAATATAAATGTATTATCAAATAAAAGTGAACAAAAATGAATCTGTGAAACTTGTGTGAATAAAGGAATAAAGAAACATGAACTGAATTGAAAACGTAAATAGAAGCTGTAAGGAAACAAACTGATATGTATTGTAATGAAAAATTAATGTTGTAGAAATGTAATAATTGTAACATGAAGTTTTGTAGTCTGTAAGTCTCAGGTGGGGGCTGTTGGTCAGTGACGCATGCTGTGAGACTCACAGACAGGGTTTTTAGCAGAGAGAGTGAAACCTGAAGCAGAAGGGTTAAGCTGTGAGAACAGAGCGCCAGACTGTCAAGGTCAGCGGCTGGCTGGGAAGCGTGATAAGGTGGGAGACTTGCAGAATCTCAGTGTGGGGGAAGAATCGTCTGTGAAGAGAACTGTGTCTAATGTCTTTGCCTAGTAAAGACTCTTACAAGAAACTTGCCTGGCCTGTCTTAATTCCTGTTCTAAACGCTCTTGAATTCCATCCTTGTATGATCTATACACGCACACACGCAACACTAACAGCTAACTGAAAATGCTTGGAAGTTGTTTAAAAACACTATATTAGAAGCTCAACTGGAGTGCATACCGCAGATCAGAAAAGGTACCGCCAGGGCCAAGAAGATGCCAGCATGGTTAACGAGCAAAGTCAAGGAAGCTCTTAGAGGCAAAAAGTCTTCCTTCAGAAAATGGAAGTCTTGTCCGAATGAAGAAAATAAAAAAGAACACAAACTCTGGCAAAAGAAATGCAAGAAGACAATAAGGGATGCTAAAAAAGAATTTGAGGAGCACATTGCTAAGAACATAAAAACCAACAACAAAAAATTCTATAAATACATTCAAAGCAGGAGACCATCTAGGGAGGCGATTGGACCCTTGGATGATAAGGGAGTCAAAGGTGTACTAAAGAACGATAAGGAGATTGCAGAGAAGCTAAATGAATTCTTTGCATCTGTCTTCACAGTGGAAGATATAGGGCAGATCCCTGAACCTGAACTAACATTTGCAGGAAGGGATTCTGAGGAACTGAGACAAATAGTGGTAACGAGAGAGGAAGTTAAAGCTTAATGGACAATATAAAAACTGACAAATCACCGGGCCCGGATGGCATCCACCCGAGAGTTCTCAAAGAACTCAAAGGTGAAATTGCTGATCTGCTAACTAAAATATGTAACTTGTCCCTCGGGACCTCCTCCGTGCCTGAGGACTGGAAAGTGGCAAATGTAACGCCAATCTTCAAAAAGGGATCCAGAGGGGATCCCGGAAATTACAGGCCAGTTAGCTTAACTTCTGTCCCTGGAAAACTGGTAGAAAGTATTATTAAAGCTAGATTAACTAAGCACATAGAAGAACAAGCCTTGCTGAAGCAGAGCCAGCATGGCTTCTGCAAGGGAAAGTCCTGTCTCAGTAACCAATTAGAATTCTTTGAGAGTGTCAACAAGCATACAGATAGAGGTGATCCAGTGGACATAGTGTACTTAGACTTTCAAAAAGCGTTTGACAAGGTACCTCACCAAAGACTTCTGAGGAAGCTTAGCAGTCATGGAATAAGAGGAGAGGTCCTCTTGTGGATAAGGAATTGGTTAAGAAGCAGAAAGCAGAGAGTAGGAATAAATGGACAGTTCTCCCAATGGAGGGCTGTAGAAAGTGGAGTCCCTCAAGGATCGGTATTGGGACCTGTACTTTTCAACTTGTTCATTAATGACCTAGAATTAGGAGTGAGCAGTGAAGTGGCCAAGTTTGCTGACGACACTAAATTGTTCAGGGTTGTTAAAACAAAAAGGGATTGCGAAGAGCTCCAAAAAGACCTCTCCAAACTGAGTGAATGGGCGGAAAAATGGCAAATGCAATTCAATATAAACAAGTGTAAAATTATGCATATTGGAGCAAAAAATCTGAATTTCACATATACGCTCATGGGGTCTGAACTGGCGGTGACCGACCAGGAGAGAGACCTCGGGGTTGTAGTGGACAGCACGATGAAAATGTCGACCCAGTGTGCGGCAGCTGTGAAAAAGGCAAATTCCATGCTAGCGATAATTAGGAAAGGTATTGAAAATAAAACAGCCGATATCATAATGCCGTTGTATAAATCTATGGTGCGGCCGCATTTGGAATACTGTGTACAGTTCTGGTCGCCTCATCTCAAAAAGGATATTATAGAGTTGGAAAAGGTTCAGAAGAGGGCAACCAGAATGATCAAGGGGATGGAGCGACTCCCTTACGAGGAAAGGTTGCAGCATTTGGGGCTTTTTAGTTTAGAGAAAAGGCGGGTCAGAGGAGATGATAGAAGTGTATAAAATTATGCATGGCATTGAGAAAGTGGATAGAGAAAAGTTCTTCTCCCTCTCTCATAATACTAGAACTCGTGGACATTCAAAGAAGCTGAATGTTGGAAGATTCAGGACAGACAAAAGGAAGTACTTCTTTACTCAGCGCATAGTTAAACTATGGAATTTGCTCCCACAAGATGCAGTAATGGCCACCAGCTTGGACGGCTTTAAAAGAAGATTAGACAAATTCATGGAGGACAGGGCTATCAATGGCTACTAGCCGTGATGGCTGTGCTCTGCCACCCTAGTCAGAGGCAGCATGCTTCTGAAAACCAGTTGCCGGAAGCCTAAGGAGGGGAGAGTGTTCTTGCACTCAGGTCCTGCTTGCGGGCTTCCCCCAGGCACCTGCTTGGCCACTGTGAGAACAGGATGCTGGACTAGATGGGCCACTGGCCTGATCCAGCAGGCTCTTCTTATGTTCTTAACTGCAAACTTTCCTTTGATTAAACAAGTGATGGTAGCTCAGGTCCAGAAACTCTAAAACGGTGTTGATTATCTGGCTTACAGCCTCAATTTGGAACTGTAACTGCCTTGGTTTCTCTATTAGGCAACCTGCATCCAGAGGATAGGGGAGAGTGACTGTAAATTGTTTTGGACCCCTCAATGGCTTTCAATACATTAGCTACTGGGCTAAGTTCAAGGTTCTGGTTTTGGTGTACAAAGCCCTATACAGCTTGGGACCGTTGCCTTACCTCTTATATACCCAGTCAATCACTATGCTCTGCAGATGAGGGCCTCCTGCAGATACCATCTTATCAAGAGGTCCATTCTGCACAACATAGGAAGTGGACCTTTAGTGTAGTGGCACCGACCCTTTGGAATTCCCTCCTCTTAAATATTAGACAGGCACCACCTCTGTTATCTTTTTGGCACCTACTGAAGACCTTCCTCTTTCAACAAGCCTTTTAAGTAGAGACCTTATCCCAGTCTGCGCCTGTGTTGGAATTGCTTTTTAAGGTGTTTTTATAGCTTTTTTTTTAAAAAAAAGATGTTTTTAAAGATGTTTGTTTTAATATATTTAAAGTCTGTTTTTGTGATGTTTTAGAGTGTTTTTAGTGTTTTTGTTTGCCGCCCTGGGCTTCTACTGGGAGGAAGGGTGGGATATACAATAAATAAACAAATAAATAAATTAACAAACACACTGGTTAATTTTCTTATTTATATCCCACCTTTCTTCCATTATGGAACAGTTGGCATACATGTGGTTCCCATGCAGTCTTCCATCCAGGTATTGATCAGACCCAGAGCTGGTTAACTTTAGCAAGGTGGTGGCGTCACTCAATTGTTTCTCTGAGATGTGCAGTGGCATACTTTGGTCCAGAGGCTAATTTTTCCCAGCAGATTGACTGCAGGTGGTGTTGGGGAACTTTTGCTCTGCTCCATGGCATTTATGCTAGTGTTCCAAAGGTCTATGTTATCTCCCATGCTTTTCACATCTGAAATCTGCTAGAAGAAGTCATATGAGATGACGTGTTCCCTGTATTTAGAGAACATCAACTTTATTTCTGCTTTCTCATCAGAGTAAAATGTGGTAAGAGAAGCAACGAATTGGTGGCTGGGGTCAGTAATGGAATGGAAAAGGACTAATAAGCCTTTATGAGATGTAATTGGGCTATATTTATTACATTTTAATTACTTCTTGAGTCTGTGTGCTTTTGTTAGCCACTTTGCACACCTCCATATGGAGGAAAACATGGGTTATAAATGTTATTACAAAAGCAACTTAACTCCAATGCAGATAAAGCAGAGGTACTGTTGATCTGACCAAGGAAGTGATGTTCACCTGTTCTGAACGGAGTTATACTAAAAGCAAGGTGGCCAAATTTGGCCCTGGATTATAATCCCCAGGTCTTCAATTCCAACAACATCTGGAGAGCCACTGGTTAGACACTGCTGACTTAAAGAACCAAGTCTACAGCCTGGGGACATTGCTGGCCCTTACTTTAACTCAGGTGGCATGTGATGTGAAGCTCCTTCCAGCAGCTTAGATCAATGTCACAGCTATGTCCCCTCCTGGGCAGAGGTAGCCTGCTTGCCATCATCCATGTCCTGGTAACATCCAGATTACACACACTGAATGTGGGACTGCCTTTCAAGACTACTTAGAAATTTCAGCTGGAGCAAAATGCAAAAAGGTTACTGATTGGTACTAGCCACAAGCAACACATATTAATTCTAAGCACAACTTAAAATGCTGTGTTTTTTTAACCTTTAAAATATTTTATAGCTTGGGATCCAGATATTCAGAGAGCTGCTAATAACAATACAAACGTACCTAGACAATAAGATCTGCTTCAAAGGGTTTCTGAGATTAGGCAGATGGCACTATGAGAGGATCTTATCAATGACTGTGCTCACTTTTAAACACAATGTTATTACCTTTTATTTCCCCAAACAGTGGAATTTGAGTTTATGTCAGAGAACTGTATTTTTGTTGTTGTTTGAACTGACATTGCATCCCATTTGTTGTTTGCTATTACTTTTACTATTTTGCTCTACGGCTAGTTATCTGCCATTTTAATTCTGTTGTATTAATATTAATTGATTACAATTTTCAAAGTACTGTCCCAAGTTTAAAAGCAGGCTATATATTTTTATTAATTTGAAGATGATGCACTGGCTGCCTATTTGCTACCAGGCCACATTTAAGGCTTTGTATTAATTTATAAGGCCCTAAACAACTTGGAACCAAATTATCTGAGAGTGTGCCTTCTGTACAGCCCTGCCTGTTCACTGATATAATCAGAAGCCCTCCTGATTGTGCCACAGCCTGATGTTCATCTGGCAACAACCAGGAAGAAGGCTTTTTCCGCTGTGACTTTCACACTCTGAAACTGCCTTTCCCCTAGAAATAAGACATGTACCAACTCTGATGCAAATTTGGAGCATGCTAAAAAAAAATTCCAACATAGCCTTTGCTGGCGGTTGATGCTAAACCACTGTAGAATATAAGTATATTTTTTACTGACTGCTCAACTAGACTCTGTAGATTTTTGTTTTGTATTTTATATTACTGTACACCTGTCTTGAAATACACATATGCTGTACAAAAATAGCTTAAAAAATATAAGCTGCACTGCACAGACTGCTGCAGGCATACAATGCTACTGATTTTGTTGGTTTTGGACACAATATTATACAATTCTGTGTTATAATATGAGCTAACCAGCTGTTGATACGATTTTAGCGAACCTGTAGTTGACTTCTAGTAAGTGAAAACAAGCTTGGTTGACGTTTAGCAATTTTGGAGTCACATTTTCCAAAAGAAAGTTTGCCTTAAATGAGCTCATTTTACAAAATGAATTGTTTGGGAGTAATAAGAACTGGTATAAATTAGAAAGCTAAAGCATGCAATTGTGCCAGTCTGGGGAAAATTATTAGTATTTATTTATCTTCATTCGTTGAGATCAGTTTTCTGAAGAAATTCACTGAGTGTGCCATCTGAAGGTTGTCTATATTCCTCTCATAACAGTGTGAACATCCTTTCAAAAGGGGATGGGGAGGAAAGAAAATTGGGTGAAATCATGAAAGGCTGGAAATCTATCAGCTTAAGAAACCTAAACCAAGAAAACAAACCAAATCCCAATAGACCTTTCATTTAGCTCTTTTTCAACTGAGTTCAGAAGTCTGAGTGAAACACATACATTTCCAAATTCAAGGTCATTTTTGTGATGACAAATTAGTATATGTACTCAATGTTATATTCAGTTGAAACAGTTCTAAAGAACGTTGAGCCCAATCTACACTATTTGTTAAATAGTTGTTTTAGCACCTCTGGTTGCATATCAAGATAACAGTAACAAATCTGTAAACCAAAGCCAAGAAGTTGTTTGCCATGACCTTCAAAGAATTAAATAAAAACAGGTGCAACACAAGACTCCAGAAAATCTTACTTTATGTAGTAAGCAAACTTACTTTACATGGGAAGCAAGTCCCATTGAGTTCAATAGGTTTACTACTAGGTGTGTATTAGACTGAAGTCTTAGTGAACCAATATTCAATCTTTCTCCTTTAAACAGAGCAATCCAAAACCCCAATCCACTGCACTGGAGGGGGTATGGATGCAGTACAGGTGTCCCTTTGCTAAGCTTCACTGGGCTCTGGCAACTGTGTCAGTGTTTGCCACAACAAAGGTGCCTGCTGAAAGCAATGGGTGGAAGCTACTGCTGATGGCATCCCCCAATGGTGGTATCCAGTCCAAACCACTAAAATGGGACATTTCTGGATGGAGAGGAGGTAGAGGTGGGGCTGTGCTAAGAGCAGATCCCACTGGGGATGGACCTGATTTGAGCATCTCTACTACACCAGTATGGAGCTGGTACAGCTTTAATGACCCCCATCTTCTGCCCTGGCTGGTCTGAGTGGCAGGGCTTTGGATGTGATGGTAGTTCTGTCGCTCTTTTAGCCCCACTGCTCCAGGCCAGGAATAAGGCATGCTCCCTCAATTTATTTAACAGATTCAATACACTGGTTAATCATCAAGTCCAAGCATAAAATATACATCAAAATTATCAATAAAATCAGATATTAAAATCAAGTTGGCCTAACATGTTTCAAAATAAAATCAGCAGTTTTAAAGATATACTTTATAAAATAAAATTACATACTAAAATACATGTCAAATCAACATATCTAAAAACTCTTGCTTTTACAAAAAATTTTAGCAGGCACCAAAAACAGTACAGCAAAGGCCTGCTTAACATCATATATGCAGGGAGTTCAACACTGAAATTCCTTGCAAATGCAGGATGAACATTATGTGGCAGTTTTAATAATACCAGAGTAAAGCCACATTTTTATATTAGTCCAGGTACTGTTGACAGTCTAACTGTAAAGCAGTTACTGAAAAACCCGTAGGCACACTTTGCTCCAAATAATGCTGCAAAGAAGAATTTTTTAAGATCTGGAGGTCATTATTCTTTAAGCACACTGGATACCAAATACACCCCCATATGACTAGTAAAGTACTTAACAGTATAATACAATATAGGAAAAATTTGATTTTATTCCTTACTTGGGTTGTATCCAAAGGTGTTGTTCAATTGACATTTAAACTTCTGTTGTAGAGTGGGGTGGGAAGCAATTTTCCTTCCCCCTTGAGCCCCCCCCCAACACCCTTAAGTCTCCTCTGGGGCAACACTGTTGGATACATCCCTCTGTATGCTGTTTAAAATGTCTCACTATATTTCATGAACAAAAAATTAATAATTCCAAGTGGTTTCAATAAACTGAAGCTGAGGATGTATTATCAGCTTAGGTTGGCATCTCAGTGTTATGTGTTGGACTGGGACCTGGGTTCAAATCTCTGCTTGGCCATCAAGCTCATTGGGTGACCTTGGACCAGTTACTGTCTCTCAGCCTAACCTACCTCACAGGGTTGTTGCGAGGATAAAATTGGGAAGGGGAGAATGTACCTTGAACTCTTTAGAGGAAAGTTGGGATATAAATTGAATAATAAACAAAACAAATAAATTATGCCCTTTTCTGGTCAGGAATAGCTTGGCCACCATGATTCATGTGTTAGTAACCTCACAACTGGGCTACTATAATGGATTCCTTCTGGGAGGAAATAAATTTAATAAATAAATAAATAATGTGCACTATGTGGGACTTCCCTTGGGATTGATCCAGAAGCTGCAGCTGGTGAAGAATGCTGTGGCCAGGTTGTTGAATGGAGCACCTGGACAACACATATTATGCCTGTGATGAGGGAACTGCACTAACCATGTTCAAGGTCTTGTTAACATATAAAGCCCTGAACTCCAGACCACCTGACTCTGTACAGACCTGTAAAAGATCACTGATTATCCGGGGAAATTCTAGTCATCAGGTATTCGTGACCCAAAAATGGGAATTTTCTGCTGTAGCCCCTGTACTACACAATGCCCTTCCAGTTGCTTCAGACATGTCTTTTTGTTCAGATGTTCCCTGAACCATATGATCAGACCCTGTCGTTTATTTGTTTGAATCCCCTAAATTCATGTTTTTATATCCTTTTATACTACTGTTTTGCTCATTTTATGTCATAGTTTTGTTTGAATTATATTGTTTGTTTTTATGTTGTACACCACTGAAGAGTTCTAAAAAATATTTAGCATTTTCATCTAGCACAGCAGATTACATTACAATTGCTACATCTGACAGAAAAATAATAATAATAAATAAATTTTATTTTAATAAATAAATTTAATAAATTAAATTTTATAAATAAATTTTATTTGTTAGTTGCCCACCTGTCCTGGGCGACTTACAACAATATAAAATACAATATAAAACACATACAATCAACAATCACAATATTAACATCAATTCATCTAAAACCATCCCTTCAATAATACAGCATAAGAACCTAGCCCACCCCAGAAATCCCATAGGCCTGCCTGAATAGCCAGGTCTTTAAGGCTCGGCGAAAAGCCATCAGGGAGGAGGCATGTCGGAGGTCAAATGGAAGCAAGTTCCAGAGGGTGGGGGCCACGATCGAAAAAGCCCTCCCTCTGGTCCGCACCAGCCTAGCTGTTTTCACCGGTGGGACCGAGAGAAGGTCTTGTGAGGCTGATCTTGTTTGGCGGCATATTTGGTGATACTGGAGGCGTTCCTTCAGATAAACTGGGCCAAAACCGTATAGGGTTTTAAAGGTTAACACCAACACCTTGAATTGGGCCCGGTACACAACTGGCAACCAGTGTAGCTCCATCAACACTGGGGTGACATGGTCCCGGCGACGGCTCTGCTTTATTAAGTGTGCCGCCGCATTCTGTACTAGCTGCAATTTCCGGACCGTCTTCAAGGGTAGCCCCACGTAGAGCGCATTACAGTAGTCTAATCGAAAGGAGACCAGGGCATGTATCACTTGTGGGAGCAGAGCAAATCATTAAGTGGCCCAACAAGACCCTCAGGAATTTTCAAGTGGTCTGTAAGGAAAAGTTTGAGAACAACTGCTTTAAAGCCCTAACCTGCTTGGGACCAGGAAAGCTCAGCAGTTTTCAAGTGGTCAGTGGGAAAAGAAGTTTGGGAACCACTGTCCTAAATACTTTCAAACAAACAACATCAAGGACAAGTGTAAACAAACATAGGACAAACAACCCAATTACCTGAGTGGTTGTAATGTGACTTGAATCCAATGAGAATGAATTGGTCAGGGGGTCCTCTTTGGCACAATTTAAAATGAATGTCAGGGAACTCTATCATCATATTCCCCAAAGATAAACACATTAACCAAAGGGAAACTTTATATGAAATTTAGATGAAATATCATGAAAACAATCATACCAAGTTGCAGAATCACATTACTTGATTGAATATGAATCAGTATCTACTTTCATATAGCAACAAATTCAGTCCTCGATATTGTTCCTGTCCCAATACATACCAGGTGCCTGGAATAATAGGTTTTACAACAAGAACTAAAAAGCTCACTAAAGGATGAATATTGAATTCTATTCAAATGCATGAACATAGGGCATATGCTTACTCCTGCTGTTGCTTTTACTGTAAGGCATGTTACCCTTATCAAGCAGCCCTTATCAAGGTATGTTTTCATAAGGCGTTTTATTCTAGTTAAGTCATTCGTTTTCAAATAAAAATTGAAAACATAGCAACTTACACCTGTTTTAGAAAACAAACCGGCAAACACAGAAATACCTCCACACAATTCTGTTTTGTTTTAGTTTGCATTTTGATCAGATCCAGATAATGCCTAAAACCAAGTCAAAATTTCTAAAAATGCTTCTTTGCAATGTTAGCTGCACAATATTGACTTGAAATGCTGGTTTGGGTCAGACCTCCGGTACGTCGGTCATAAACAAAATATAAACGACAGCTACAGGGGCCGGAACGACCTAATTGTCCCCTACCCCGGTCAAAATAAGGCGAACTGCTGTTTCACTGATGAGACAAGATGAGGCGTGTAACGGGCAATTTCATCTTTCGATGTTAACTAGTCCAGATCCTTTTGACTGCTAAACTGTCTCCTCAACGTTGCCTCTGCGTGTGATGTGGACGAAAAAGGAGGCCTTGCTTCGCAGTAGGATGAGTTCCTCCCCCACCCTATGTAAAGCAATGGCGCCCCCTCCCCCCCGCATCGGCATTTACATGGCCAAAGCAATCTCCCTATTGTAATTCGTACTGGCGGCACCTGGGCTCTGCCGCTCACCCTGACTAAGCCCTCCCCTAAAGGGGAGGAGAAAGAAACCAAGACGCAGGCCCTGCCAATCATCGCACTAGGCCTTTCCTGCTTCTTCTGTTCTCCCTTACCCCACCCCCGCCACCCCACCCCCAACGGGGAAAACACGTCCCCGCCCTCTCCGAGCCTGACGAGCCGGCAGTACGTCTTACCGTCCCGGGAGGTGCCCATTAGCTGGTCCAGCATCGCACGCATTTGAGCCTGTGCCGACATCCTGAAAGCGCAGGGGACCTGGTAGGGCCGGCCAAATCCCAATAAGCCCCGCCCACAGCGGCCTAGACGATATCGAACCCGACGCCGCGGTCGCTTCCTTCAGGGATGAGCTAAGGCGGAATCTCGCACCCTGTCGCCTCCTCTGAGGCCGGTGCAGTTACAATGGCGTCTGCGGCTTCCGCTGTTATCGGAAAAGAAGCGGATAATCGCCTCGTGCTCGTTGGTATCTCAGGACGGCGAGTCTCCCCGCGCGTTCGCCCCCTTTTCGCCTGCCTCGCTAGGCGCGCGCGCGCAGCCTGGCGGTAACGGACATCCTTGCGCGCGCGCGCCCTTCTCCCGCCTTCCCTGACGATTACTAACCCTCTGATTGGCTAAACAGGGCGTAAAACGATCCTGTAACGTCAAGCATTGTGCCTTTTGCCGATTGGGCTACCGAAACCGTCTTCCCTCCGATCGTCGCGTGCACTGATTGGGGACGCAGTTCGTGGCCTCTTTCTGTGACGTATGTCCTTTGAACTAGGCGATCATCAGTTCATTAGTTTTTTTAACAGAAAATAATTCTTTTCCCCGCAATGTGGGGCGGGGTTGGCTCACTTGTTTCTCTACCTTCTGGAACTTCAGAATGTCCTTTTCATAGCCAAATGTTGTCAAAATTACTGGTGGTAATAGCAGTATCTCGGTGCCCTCTCTTCTGAATGGGGTGGCCAGAGGCAAAAGAGGACAAGGCTTTAAGCGTTGTGTAACAGGAGTTTCAGCAGGCAGCTAGCTTCTGAACACCGTATTTGGATCCATCTTGTCTTCTATGTCCTATAGCTTGTTTAATATATTTACACCCTACCTTTTAGGATACTTTCAGAGGGCAACTTACAAAAATTTGATAAAACATAATGTAATCAATGAAAAATAGAAAAATTAAAACAGCACTGCTTGAAAAGTCTTCTTAAAAATCATGCCTTAACATCTGGAGTTCAGCTGGAGATTCCAGTTGCTGTGGCATCAGTTTTCTTTTTAGATTTATTGTTAAACGTTAGTTTATTTATTATTTGATTTATGTCCTGCCCTTCCTCCTAGCAGAAGCCCAGGATGGCAAGTTCCTTGTTACCAGAAGGTCTCCAAGCAACTTACAACACATTTAAAACATAAAATACATTAAACCATGAAAACAGAACAAAACAACCCTCATAAAAGCCTCAGGAAGCATTGGTAGCACACTAGTAACAAATCATCTCAGTTTGTCAAAAGCCTGGCAAAAAGTCTGGCTCCAAAAATGTCATTGAAGTCATCAGGTGGATCTCATTAGGGAGAGCATTCCACAGATAGGGAGCCACAACTGAAAACGTCCTATTTCTAGTCACGACCCTCCGAACTTGCTTCTTTAAGGTAATGATGGAAGTGCTGATTAGCGTTTGTAAACAATAGACTGATAAGGGCCAATAAACCAAAGCTCAGTCCAAAAGAGACAGGGGCACTGTAGGCAGGTGGTTTGTCTCACCATGAAGAGGGTGGGTCATCCTGTCCCGAACAGGGATATGCTGATATAATTCACAGCTATGGGTGCTGCTACATCCAGAATATTAGATGCTCAAATGACTTCATGACATTTAGTACCTTCCAGTAGTCTCCTGATTAGCAACACATTGATAACTGCCCAAGCACTCTTCAGATTCCTGCAGTGCATTTTATGTGTGGCTGCCTCTGAAGACGTCCCAGAAACATTCAGTTATTACAAATATTGCTGTCAGATTAAGTGAACCAGCTATATGGACTAGCTATCACCAGTTCTTAAAAGAGCTACCCTGGCTGCTGGTTCATTTCTAAGCACAATTCAGAGTGCTGTGATTACCTATAAATCACTCCAGCCAAAGAGACCCTCAAGGTGCTAAAACAGCAAACAGCAGAGAGTTGGGAATGAGAATTTTTTATTGCATCCCAATGCATTTCCAGTGTTGGCACAACCCTTTGTCAAGGGCAATCTGCAAAGCATATAGTCTCTCACATTACTGAATTACAAATGGTACATTGTAATTTTGTTCTGTATGCTATTTTATTTTGAAACTCAACATCAATTATTGTAAGGTGTCATTGGTTTTATGTTGGGAAATGTTTGTAAGAAACATAAAAAAACAAACATGTTGCTTGCATATTCATCCTCTGTGCTGTAGAAGCTCCCAGTTTACACAGATGAAATAAATTGCCCTATCAAGGACACAGTTACCTTACCATTGGCCTCCACCTATGAACCATTAAAGTAGCTGTCACACTGTCAGAATAAAACCCCCACTGTTGAAGGATCATTGGTCAGGCTGTGGATCTGAAGGAAAATGAAGACCAAAGAGCATTTTGCAGAAGTGAGAGATATTATAATACAAATGCATAGATTAGGAAAAGGGTACAAACTAATATCCAAGTGTTTGGATATCCCAGTGAGCACAATTGGATCAATAATCAGGAAATGCAAGCTGCATCACACCACCCAGGCACTGCTAAGAAAAGGCTGTCCCTGAAAACTCAGCAAACAAGAAGGAGACCTGTGAGAGAAGCCACAGAGAGGCCAACAATCACTTTGAAGGAGCTACAGAGTTCAGTGGCTTGGAGTGAGAGTAATGGTGTACCAGTCAACCCATCAAGAGCTCTGCATAACACTGGCCTGGATGAGAGGGTGGCAAGAAAGAAGCCGTTACTCAAAAAGTACCATCTGAAAGCACATCTGGAGTCTGCCAGAAAGCATGAGTGCCCCAGCAGCGATGTGGGAAAAGGTTTTGTGGGCAGATGAGACCAAGATAGAGCTTTTTAGCCAAAACTCAAAGCTCTATGTGTGGCGCAAACCTAACACTATCCATGCCTCAAGACACACCAATAATCAGATTTGATTGAAAAGGGAACTTTTTTGAACCTCCAGCTTAGGTGTGTATCCCCCACAGGTTTAAATGAAGATCTAGGAATAGCTCCCTTGTTATAGCTAGTCCTATCACATGCACTTGCACCTTTCCTCCCTCCACTGCTTCTAATGAAGATTTCAGATCATTGCCTTTGCTGCATTTATTTTTTACCATATACTCATTAGTGCTACCCATATGGATGTTTGTATCTACTTTTAAGAAGTAGTTACTTTCATTGAAATCAGCATCATATTCCTTTTAGAATTCAGAAGCCATCTTGCTTTCATTAAGTGGATACATCCAAAAGCAGGTGTGCTCTTTATTGTAAGAGCCAGTTGCCTTTAAGAATTTAGTTGATGAGATACCAACTTGTTACTTCCACAAGGTATTCTGAGTCATCTATTTTAATCCTTTCTTCCATTTTCTTTGTTATGGTTTATCCTACTTAGTTAATAGCTCTTTTAATTTTTCTTTGGTTGAGTTCACGTGTAACCAGTTTTAGTTTTTGAAAGGTTTTTAGTGTTTATTTTTCATGATGTTTGTTTGGTTGTCCTTTCCTTATTAATTTTAGTATTTAGCCAGCATCATGCAGTGTTGTGTATAGAGCAGATATATTTAGTTGTTTTCATATTTTAGAATGTAATTGATTTTAATGGTGTTTATTTTTATATATACTTATGCAGATTGCCCTTGATAAAGGGTTGTACCAACACCTAAAATGTGTTGGGCTGCAATAAAAAATTCTCATTCCCAACTCTCTGCTATTTGCTGGTTTGGCATCTTAAGGGTCTCCCTCTCTTTGGCTGGAGCATTTTTGGATGCCTCCCTTCTTGCTTTTTTATTACCTATAAATCAGCAGCATCCAACTGGGTGGCATAGGCATGAATGTTGCTGCTGGCTCTTGAGAAAAGGGCAAGGCACAGGGAGCTCAGTTTCTTGAACCTTGCTATTATTTTTACTGCCCCTTTGTTGCATCCCTCCCACTATCTATGGATAGGCAGGTTGGTGACTGGACAGTGGGCCTCTTGGACCTTCAGTGTCCTCTCCAGGAAGGCTTGCTTGGCACTAATTCCACTATCATTTTAGCACCACACTAAGACTATTTACATAGGGTTTTTTTTGTAAGCTAGTGTTTTGTTTTATGTGTTCTAGTATAGTTTGTTTTCAACTGCAGCTTTGATTCCTGTTGATCTTTAACTGCTGCTTTAGAATTGGGTAGTTGTCAGGTGGTTGACATTTGGACAATTTAAATTGCCACTTTCCAAGATAGCTTTAACAGTGCAGCCCAGTGTATGTCTACAGTAAGCTCTGTGCTCACCAAGGCTTACTTCTAGGTAAGTATGAATAAGATCGGATCCAAAATTAGTATTTAAGTCAATTGATCTGGGAAGATCCTGGTTAGGAAGACAACTAAGTATTCATCAAAAACACATTCCACCTTTTTCTGTCACTGTTGCTCTGACTTGGGTATAGCGGTGCAGGCAGGCTGAAAGTGAAGATTGAATAAGCAACCAAGTATATGTAACAGAATAACTTCTTGCAGGCAGTTGCTCTAACTGCACTTTAAAACACTTAAGGGCAACACAAATCTCTGGTTAGAAGTTCTATATTTAATACAAGTATTTTTATTTAAATGACAGTACCTTGAAAAACAAGATTCATTATAGCATGTTCATGAAATAAACACAAATTCTGTTATATTTATGGTTCCCATTCTTTCCCTCCAGGCTGTTGTGGTAGTTTAAGGCCCACAAGTCCAGCCACGTCCTCTGCTGATCGATCTCCTTTGCCATGATATTCTTTATGCAATGCTAAGTGCTCCCGGACACTGCACAGAAGACAGAGATAGGTGGCAGCCTGGAAATGGAGGTCATGCTGAGCCCTGCATAATTTTTCACTGGTTACCTGCAGACAGAGAGATAACACAAGAAACTTGGTATAAAGGCAATATGTGTTCTTACTGAAATCCCTACAGCTGTGGAACTTGCTTTCTCTAGATACATTTTCATGTGATCAGATTCCTAAGGCCTAGCTAATCAAGCATACCAGTTTAGGCTGAGATACCAGCTGTGACCCTACCAGGCCAGACATTGCCTAACCCAGGGCTTCCCAAACTGTGGTGCGTGAGGTTCATTCAGGTGGCCCACAGCATGCAAGATAATCTTCCCATCCTGCAGCTCTGCAGGTGAGGGCCTCCTACAGACTGTTGTGTCAGGAGGTACACTTGCACAACATAGGAAGTAGATCTTTAGTGTTGTGGTACCTATCCTTTGGAATTCACTTTCTTTAAATATTAGACAGGTGCCATCTCTGTTGTTTTTTTGGTGCCTACTGAAGACCTTTCTCTTTCAACAAGCCTTTTAAGCAGAGACCTATCCCAGTCTGCATCTGTGTTGGAATTGTTTTTAAAGATGTTTTTACAATGTTTTTTAAGATGCTTTGTTTTTAAGATATTTTAATATTTTTTAGTGGTTTATCACCTGTTTGCTGCCCTGAGCTCCTTGTGGGCAGAAGGGCAGGATATACATTTAATTAAATAAATAATCATAGTGATGTCAATTGTATTTTATTGCTTTTATTTCTTATATTGTATTTCTTTGTATTAAAATTTGAGTTCTATGGAACACAAATTGTAATACAGTAATACTATAAGAAACAAAAGCAATAATAATACAATTAAAATCATACAGTATCTAGCACAGTGCACTACAATTGCTACAACTGGCAGAAAAATCATTATGTGACTGGCAATTGTCAAGTGGTCCATAGGGAACTACTGGCCTAATCCATCTCTAGTAACAATCTCCAGGTTATAGTGCAATTAACAAGTAGTCTATGCGGAGCTGCTCTTGAAGAGTGTTCAGAAACTGCAGTCAGTGCCCTTGGTCCATGATAGACTTTATATCATGATTTTCTTAGCTGATAAACAGGGGTGTAGTTGTCCAGGGTTGTGGGGAGTCATAGACCCCTTACTTTGTTGGGAGCAGTGTCCCAGTCAGGTCCCTATGTATGAGCCAATCAGAGTGAAAGGAGATGCTTAGCCACTGAGAAGACTCTTCTCAGTAGCTAACAGCCTCCCCTTTCATGATGATTGGCTCCTACGGGTGCCTGTTGTAGTGTAGTGTGGAATCCAAGCAACATGCAGAGTAAGGCAGACAAGGGAAAGTGGAAGAGGCATGGTTGTCAGGGGGTATGGTGCGACTATCATGAAGGGACCCTGCAGTTCTGGATTTGCCACTACAGTACACTAATAAAAGCTGGGAACGGACATAGATGAGAAGGTAGCCTACATGCCACATAGGCCCCAAGTTGTTTGTCTACAATTTATCTGATCTCTAACAGCTTGAATTATACCCATAAAAAGGGGGGATAATAGTGGAGATCCTGGAGGTACAAAATGTACTCTATAATTTTATGAAGGGACTACCACAGGTTGGCTGCTAATCCCCGAAATTGAGAACTCCCCGGGCATAGGACGAAGCTGTTGTTAAAGGAAGTAAAGTCAAAGGGAGGAGGCGTTGCGTTGCTAAAGCGAACCCTAGAGAAGTTCCTTATTTACAGTCCCCGTCGTCGTTACGCCTCCTCCTCACCAACGTACCCGGTGCGCGCGGAAGGCTTTCTTCAAATACTGATAAGCCGCTGCCTCCCGGTAGGAGCGCCCTCCTTGCGCATAACGGAGCTCGCGCAAAAGACCACGAAAAGTACGGATGGGTGAGCCCAGCGCCGCCATCTTCACCAAGCTGTTCGGTTACCTTCAGCCAATTAAATGCATCCCCGCCAGGTTCGACCAATAACAACACCCAAGAGCTAAAACCAAGCTGTTCCTCTTGCGTGCCCTGCAGGGACGACTAAAAGACTGAAGATCATCCGCATTCAGTAAGCCGCGGCGTTTGTCTTAGTAGTGTAGTGCCTAACTTCATAGCGGCTTACCGAATACCAAAGGTTATTGTTCGGGAGTACTCAAGAGAGCTGAGCAAGCAGGGGTGTGGAAACAACATTTCGGTGGGTGTTGGACTCCAACTCCCATGAACCCCAGCCAGCATGGCGATAGTGTGGCATCATGGGAGTTATAGTACAGCAAAGAGCTAGTGGGCCATAGGTTCCCCACCACGGAAAGTTTCCTTTGGATTACAGCGACATTCAGAGGCGACCAGAAGTCAGACCCTTTTGCTCTTTAGAAAGGGGCCACCGCCTGTCTTACCTCTAACCGACGTCGATCGCCGTCCGTTCTACCTGGACACAGAAAGTATTCAAGCGATTTTTTTTGATCCGAAAGACAATGTAGTGTGGCGTTATCCACCTTTATTAATTAAAGCTTACTGTAGCCCAGCCAATTTCCATTGCTCAGGGCGGACATTTATATATCATCATATATAAATACAATTCATTTTAAAGTGGCCACAGCCTCTTAAAACAGCCAAATCCGTAATGTTCTATATTGTGGAAATTGTATGTTAAACTTTAGTTTGAGATGTAGTTACAATTCAAATAAGACCTAAAGTATAGCATTCTTCATGCTCCAGAATGATTCATTCATGCGAGGAAGGAACTACTTGCAAAGCGTCTCGCTCTGCTTAAGCTCTTTATGCAGGAGCCAATGACCATCGATTTTCATGGGCCTCGAGCTCGGGTTACACTGGATCCTTCTCCCATGTTTTCCAGTATAACCTTAAGCAGCTTTGGTCCTCTAGTTGTTACTGAACTACCACTCCCATTACCCCCAGCAAGCTTAACTAACGCAGGACCAAACGTTCTCCCACCAGCTGGAGGGAGAAGCGTTTTAGGCTGCAATCAAATACATGTATACTCAGAAGTAAGCTCCATTGGGTTCAATGGGATTTACTCCCAAATAAGTGTGTATGGGATTGCAGCCTTAATCAGTTGCAGCAAAAACAAGTGTTTTGTGGCACCATAAAAACTAACAAATTTAGGGCATGAGCTTTCGTGGACCATAGTCCAGTCCGTTAGTATCATACCCCCGCTTCATTTCACACGGTTGCTCTTTAGCTCACGGAGATTTATTTAATACGCAACACTAAAACCAAGTAGCAAATTTACTATAGTGGAAAACCTCTGAAGATATACAGAGTCAGTAGAACGTTACCATTCCACGTTACGCTCATGTTACGAATAGTGTAAGGCTACGTAGACTCGAACTGGCGTAACTCTGACTAAAATATGCAGAGAGCAAGCGTAATTCATCATTGCCTCACAACCGCATCAAAAAGTAAGCTAAGTAAACGAGAGTGTGAGAGAGAGAGGGGAAAAAAACACCTCACCCCAGATGGGACTCGAACCCACAATCCCTGGCTTAGGAGGCCAATGCCTTATCCATTAGGCCACTGGGGCTAACACAATCCCTTTCTTCCAATCAAGTAATTGTAGCTAACATTGCATTCTTTCGTAAGCAGATCCCACCTCTCTCATGCACATTATAGGTTGATCAGTCTGCATCACTGTGACGTCAGGGAACCGGACGTTGCCTCACATGATTTCTAGGAGTATCTCTGTATGAGAGCGCTCGTAGATACAAGGACCCTCTGTATTTGAGGAAATAAAAATATTTTCGTTCCTGTTAGAAGCTTCCACGCACGCAGTAAGAATGATGGAAACATAAAGAATCCGTGTGAGAATATAAACCAAACAGGGCAAGGCTAGAGGCTTCCTTTTGTTGCAGTGCTTTGAAATAATTTAGCTGTTTAATAAATAAATAATTTTGTTAATGGGAGGAATTTGTTTTCGCAGATAAAAGAACAGAGGTTTGTCACTTTAGAAACGCGTTTCTTCCCCTTTCCTTCTGGTTCTTTGCTCACCTACCATGCTTGTACAATGTATCATTGTAAATTATTGCAAAATTTCAGGTATCCCTGTTTATGAATTCCTCCAGCTTCCAAATTTGCCCATCATGTGGCGTCATTTCATTTGATTCACAAATTGTATAAGGGATACTTTACATATTATTTCCAAGTAACAATTAACCTGCCACCCCACCTGAATAAATAGTATTTGGCAACTCTACATATATACAATAGCATCGCCATTGTCAACATTAAGTGTTTTTAACTATAGGAATTCGTTGTATTTGAAACAGCTCCAACAGTGTATCTGTACAATTATTTCAGCACAATTTAAATATCAGGAAGATTTGAAACACAGTAACAGTAACAAGGGATTAGAAATAGAATGTATCTAATTTTTTGCAAATCTGGTCACCTCATTTCAGAATGAATCATATTGGTCCAGAAGATACAGAAAATCGTAACTAAATGATCAAGAACATCTGTGAAGAATGCTTAAAAGAATAGTGGTCGTCTTTGAGGTTATAAGATAAAAAGAGAAATAATTAATACATTTTGACTTAGGGAAGGGCCTTAGCTCAGTGACAGAACATCTGCTTTGCATGGAGGAGGTCCCAGGTTCAATTCCCAGCAATCTAGGTAGGGTTGGGAGAAACTGTCTGAAGAGTTGCTGCCTGTCAAGACACTACTGCACATCCAATTGTCTGATTTGGTATATAATGCAGCTTCCTGTGTGGAGAAATCAGATTAGCAACAGAGACAGAACAAAAAGGAAGTACTTCTTCACAGAACTCAATTCTCTTTAAATTAATTGTCAAAAATATGACAGTGGCTACCAGCTTAGATGGAGTTTTTAAAGATGAGGCGTTAGTGAAGAACACTTCCCCCAATTTCCATGTTCAGAAATTATATATAATAGGGAACAGTTCTTGCACCGTTCGTGAGTTTCCCAGGGACATAGCTATTATTGGAGACAAGAGTGCTGGATGGAAGCACTGCTTATTTTGGATTCACTAGGCCCAAGATAATTCTTGTTTTGAATAATAGCATTTCATGACTAAAAGGATCTCTTATAGGGAACATGGTATGTATGCATCTCATTTAGAGTGACCAAGGCTTATTTTGGGAGGCAAAATCCACAGTTCCCGATTCCAAAATGGGGAACGGAGGTACACACTATATTGTATTGAGTACTTGTGCATCTGAAACATGAACTTCCAGTCATTAAAGTGTATGGTAGGGTTACCCAAAGTTTAGGTGCAGGAGCACATTACCTTCAGTTCCTTATTCAGGATGTTCACACATCTGGGTTCAAGTAAGGAAATGGGAGCCAGCTTCAGTCTCATGCTTATTAGATATCTAAAGCCAAGTCTGTTATAAGGCAAGATCTTTTGTACTCAACACATCTAAGACCAGCTCACAGAAGTGTCAAAGTACTGCTTATTGGGGTAAAGGTGATCTGGCTGTAGATGTACAATCTGTCCTCGGTGGAACAGTGCACTTCTCCATCTGGTGATGCTTCTGGATCCAGCTCTGCTTCTTCGCTTGTGAGGTCTGACCAGAACACAGACGTTCATGCCTTAGTAAGATCCAGATTAGACTACTGCAAGTCTAATAACTGCAAGGTGCTATTGTGAGGCTCCCTGTGCAGTATTCAAAACCCTCAATAAGAACAAAATAAAATTGAATCCAAACAGAAAACTGACACAGGCAGTTAATAGTGGTGTAAAGTCATTCTCATTGGCTTCCAGTCAGTTTGCAGGACTGATTCAAAGTACTGGCATTGATATTTAAAGCATGGGGTTCCCAAACTGTGGTCCATGGACCACAAGCTTCATTCAGGGGGTCTGTGGCATGTCTGCATTAAATAGTCATATTTTAAATTGTATTTTATTGCTTCTTTTTATTCTTATATTGCATTACAATTTCTATATAATTTATTTCTAAATAAAAAACAATAAAAATACAATTAAAAATCATACAGCATCTACCACAGCACATTACAATTGTTACAACAGGCAGAAAAATTAAGTAATCCACCAAGACCCTCAGCAATTTTCAAGTGGTCTGTAGGGAAAAGTTTGAGAACCAGTTTTAAAGGTCCTAACCTGCCTGGGACCAGGATAGCTTAAGCTGTGCATCTTCTAGTATTTTCTTGCATCCTTGGCCAAGGCCTTGCTTCATATGTCCCTGTCATGATGAGACAGCATTTTCAACCAGTGGGTCTAGACCAAGGATATCTCTTCCTGTGGAGGCTCTGCAGGCCCCTACTTCTTTGCTTGCCATTGTACTCAACATCGTCCGTACTAGTTCCTCCTCCATCTCGGATTTGTCTATTTTTATTGGGTTTCTAAAAATGCATATTAGCAACCTTGCATGTTTTAATGGTTTTAAATAAATAAGTAGCATAAGACAGATGGGCTTATATGTACAGTCCTCTTTATTTAATACAGCACAGACATATGACACATATAAAAGGAAAAAACCACTCATGAAGGCCCTGCCATATTTAAGAACAGGTACACCTACACTCAGTTGAACAAGGCTCCCATGTTAGATCAGATATCTGCTAACTACAAATGGATTCTTAGAGGAAGTCTGTTGCCAAAAAAATAGAAAATAAAGATCTGCACCCTGTTTGGAAGTGTGAAAACTGGGAAGGTAATTCCTGGACTACAGAGGCAGACAAGCCACCAATGAAAACCGCTTGCTTCTGACGTCTCAAGCTATTTTGGTTCTGGAACAAATACATGTTGTTCACTATTGTATTCTTCAGGTCCAAACCATGATAAGATGTGCTAGGAGAAAACATATTTGCTTCCCAGTTAATTAAATTGCAATTCAAAAACAGAACAGGCCTGAATGTACATTTAGAACTGGGGCAGGCTTTTTCTGACAGCAACTTTCCCTTTTTCCTACTCCAGTTATAGATGGAAAGTAAGCAAGCACCAGTTCTGGTGAGGAGCCTCACATACTTTTTCAAAAACAAAAATATAAAAAGAGGGTGACAGGGATATTTACAAAATTCATGGCTGGTACAGTACATCATTTAAGACACACTATGCTACAATCTTTCAGGTCCTGAGATTATTACAAAAAGTTAATTCAAATATTGTGTTCAGATTCAGTTTGAGAGAGGAGGAAAAGATAAAATCATTTCTTTAAACTCTAGCATCCTTCACATCAGTAGAACACATCTCCCTAAAAAGCGTAACAAAAAGCAGTTGGCACTTGTAACCAAGTATCTGTGTTTGGCTACTCAAGCTCCTTGTTGCATGTAGTACATCATCACATGGGTGATGTTTTATGAGAGTACTCTCCCTACATGAAGCCAAAGGTTTTCTCTTAGTTACAGAAATACTCCAAACTAACTAGTAAGGTAAGCCTATATGTGGAACCAGGTTATATACAGAACACAATTACTGCTTCAGATGCGTTTGCCAAGCATGGTTTATTATAGCACCAGTACTCAACAAGGAAACTTGTTACATTGGGGGGGGGAGGCATACAAACTGTAGTAATTGTGTTTAATGTCAATTTTGTCAAATAGAGAGCTAATCATTTGGAAGTCTCCTTTCTCATTTTGTATAACCTCTTGTATTAAAGCGCATAGGCAGCTGAACTAGGTATTCAAAGTTTACTTTTCCCCCAACAGAATATTAAAAGTTGAAGAGAAAACCACAAATGAATCAGCAGGAGAGCTTGTACTACAACAAAATTGCTAGTTTTTAAATGTGGAAACTGTTGGATTCCCTTTATTATGAAAAAGCTTTTTATCTTTTTGTTTGGAAGAATTTCTGCTCAATGCTCCATATTTATAACTACACAGATGCTCAGTTATAGAAAGCATCTTATGACCTAAAAATACCAACATTAAGGTTTTAATCATGAATTAGAATATCCAGGTCTGAGTGTGGAAAAAATAGGTGACAGAGAGCTAGTTTATCATGCTAAAAATGTAACACTGCTCAGCACTTTGAGGAAGTTAAGTTTATTTTAAGGTATGTAGAAATTACTTTTTGCTTGCTAGCTAGCAAGAATGTACCTCCAACACTGAGAATGTATGCAAAAGTGCACCAGTTGCCACATCAGAGAATTTAGTCTTCTGAATCTTTAAATCCATAGAAGTCCAACACTGAAAGGTGCAAGAGGAGGCAGAAAGGTATTAGGATTTCAACTTAGCTTACATTTAAAGGAGGTGGTCTAGAGGATGATCTAGTTTAAATGACCAACCAACATTTGTCTGTGTACAGGTGAGGTATTACCAAGTTCCATTTGCTGATGGTAGTGGAGTTCCCCCCCCCCACGGTTACCTGTTTCATGTCTGCATATCTGATTATGTCAAACCCCATCAGATTTTAATATCACTCTTAAGCCAATAAATCTTTTCATGACACTAGCTTTGATCTGGTGAAAGTGTTTTTGCTTTTTATCTAGAGTTTAATTTCCATGTTACAAAAATAATTCTGTAGTATACACATTCAAAAAGCTTTATCATGTTTCTTTGGGTAAACATTACACCAGCAGGGGAAATGTATATGTACTAATGAACGGTAAGTCTAGCTATATGCATAGTTCCTTTTACTGCCTTCTAAATCAAACTAAGGCCTTATAATGAGGAGAAATAATGAAAACCAAGGCTGCACCCCCAGTGCTGAAAACCAGTTGCCTCTAAATAAATGTTGAGTGCCATATCTATCATTTAGGTTCCTCTGAATTTGTTTGTTTCTCCCAATTTATGTTTATGTTGGGCAGGAACACACCCAGTTATCTTTACCGCTAAATGTCAGCACACCAAATGAAAAATCCTTAGTCCTGAATAAGGTGAAGATTAATCAAATGTAATGTAGACTACTTAATGCTCTGCAATGGGAATGGGAGAAGGCTTCTGAAAATTATTTGTTACATGGAACGAAAACACTATCTTGCACAAGAATTGCTCACAATGTAACATTTATTGTAAGATAAAACTAGAGAACCCCTGGTTTTCTGCTATGGAAAAGAAAACACAATCCAATTAGGGAATAGAACTGACAATGGTCTAAATGTGGATCTTGCATTTCCTGGAGCAGGTGGGTCCAGCTGGTTCCTTAGCTTAGTCTCAAAGCTCTTCTAAAATGTCTTCCAACTATCAAAAGATTGGTTGGAGCTGTTCAAAGGCAAAATTGAGCAACAGGGTTCTGAGAAGTGGATTTAGAGAATAATGGTAATTTATGCACTGTCACACTGATTCTGTATCACCACATTTTCCTAACTCCACCACCCACAGAAAGTATTATATTTGGGGATTCTTTGAATTACCAAATGACACTATGCTTAGAGCAAGCATTCTTTCCAAATGATCTAAATTCCTTACTATTCAATGTTAGACTACCACTGTGTCTTCGAACAAACCAGAGCATGACAGTGTCTTCCCCCCGCCCCAATCAAAACATTCCTTGCTAAAGTTGGTCAAATCCTTTTGACTGGAAGTAGGACAGTCTCCTCTCATATCTGCACTGCAAATGGAAATATGCGAACTCACTACATAAATGACATCTTCCTCAGCCACAGTGAGCCACCTTCATCTGAACAAATTATTATTTAAGGTATAGCAGTATTCAGCATTGAGTGCCCAATAATCCATTCAGAATTTAGATAGAATGCAGCTTAGATTTGTTTTCATTATATAGTAGAACCTTGTTAAACATCACATTGTTAAAAGAAAATCAAGATTAAAATTGTACAAATATTTAACAAGTTTTTAAATGCATGATTACTTAGTTTGATTGCTAAGTTGCATTCTTACTAGTCTCACAGTTCATTTACCGTAGTAGGCTTCATAAAAATATTGACAAGTGAAATCTTGCTGTGATTCTTTGCTTTAAACTATTTTGCTGTATTTTTATTGGGCAAATTTGCTACTTAATAGCAAGATCCTTGTGTGGCTAATTCTGACACAGATTTTAAGATATATCTGAGCAGCACAAGGAAGCTCATTGTGCACAAGAAACAGCTACTTTAAGTAGGAAGATTCAGTCATTATTGTCACCAGACAGCTGCCTAGTGATCCAAACAAGCAGATTTCTAAGGCAGGTGTAGTGCTATATGAAAAGGACTCAGTTTTTTTTAGCTGCAGCAGTAAAACCTTTTGTGCTGTCAGAACTGAAATTGACTTTGCTAATCTGATGCAATACATACTAATTCTTGATACAATTTCTGTAACATGTGGAAATTTTATTCAGTGCTACTTTTTTTTGCTAAGAACAGTATAGTTTATAGGGAATTGTGCCACATTTTACAAGTGTCAGTTCAAGATTATGCAATTTTATATCACTATAACTAGCACTGTTATACTAGTTTAATATGCAACCTAACTCCAGTGAGAATGCCTCAGCCTGTTTCTACTAACCACTTCCTTACAGTTGCTCAAATACACCTAATTACTGTACTCTCACCTGTGTCTATGCTCACCTTTGTAAGTAAACATTTATGCTACAGAAAACATATGGAACATTAGGACTCTTGGGAATACTGCCATGTGTGAAAGCAAGCACATAATAATGAATGCCATGGTACAGCAGCTATAACATTACACACACTGAACACTAATTACAGAAGGGAAAAGTCATTTTAACAGCATAAAGTCATCTTGGCAGGTTCAAGGTTCTTCCAAATACCTCCTAGCATTTTAGGACCTCTGAGTATACTTTGTGGGGAAAGTTGGGAGCAAAAACAAAGAAAAGGCACTTAACCAAAGGACAAAGGCCTGAATCAAGTAAGTTGGAGGGATAACACTATTCAGAGACAGAACCAAATTATATATAAAAAATTAAATGTTGCCATAAAATTATAATTGCATAAAATACTGGTTGATCAGTTGTCTACATTTGTGTTTAGTTTTAGAAAATAGAAAAAGCAAGCAATTCTATGCAACACAAGAAGATAGTTGGGTGAAAACCTTCCAAAGTTTAGCTTGATTGCAGGTTTTGCTTTTTTCCTGCATTATCATCCTAAAAAGTCCAAAAAATAAAAGGAATCACTATCTGTTGCCAATGAACTCCGAAAAACCAAGACAATCTTTCTGTGAGCAATCAATTCTAAAACTGGTATTTAAACTAGATTATAAATATAGCCAAACATTCTTTCCATGAATGTAGCAGCAAACATGTTGAGAGTTCTAAGGGACTATCTGTCAGAGGATTACAGTTCTGTATAACTGATGGTAGCTTGGGAATGGCAGAATCTTTACTTTCATATGAAGTAGAGAGGCTATGTGGAGGTTGGATTAGACAGCTAATAACAGAAAGAAGCATTATCTTGCTTGCCTACTGCGCTTACAGCCTACACTAGTGGATAAATTAAAAGCCATTTCTAGTTTCACAGAAACAGATGTCAAACCCACAGCACCCACACCTGGGACTTTGATGACATTCCCAACCATCTTCCTGGAGAGAAGCAGATATAAAAGTCTGAACAAAAAGGAATAATTTAAACCAACTTTTATCATGAGGGTGAAGGAGAGCAATGTATTGTTAAGACATCTTAAGTCCTGCATCTTACAGATCAATGCCTAAATCCTTTATCTAGATTTCGGAGAAATTCCTGATAATCTAGTAGTTGCTAAGGTGTCCCCATAGGGTTAAACACATAGCAGAAGGCATAATTTAAAGGATATTCAGTTTCCAAACCTGTACTTGAAAATTATTGCTTGTATTTGAGGCTAAGAGTGAGCTTGCCATTTTAGCTCCTAGTCCTCTCAGCTGCCCAGAATGACAGCTTTGACTTATTGCTTGTGAATACTGAGGGGGTTAGGACAAGAGCAGTTTGAATTCCCACAGGCCTTTAAAGATAGATTCCTTAAAAAAAAAACCCTGAATGGAATCTTACTATGCAGGAAGTACATAAAATTAAACTTTGCATTGGAATGCTGCCGATACCCCTTTCTAGCCTCTTCATTAGATCTAACCATTCATCTCATCTCTATATCCTTTTTAGAAAAAATCCTGGAGGTCACTGTGCTGATTCATTCCAATCTCAAACTTTTTGTTTGAATGCACACACTGTGCAGAGTTAGTATCTATCATTATTTTAACTGGTTTCACAATATCTCCAGTTAAGCTGCTTCTGAAAGTTGGTCTGAATATTATGTGCCCAACTTATTTCTTTTTGGCTATGAGGGTGTATATGAAGATGAATTGCTGTGCAGTCTGACCCATCAATTCATTTAATGATTTGATATATTATCAGAAAATGCATGAGCTATACTGAGAGCAAGGAGAAGGCAATTTGTGCTATTCTGTTACAAGGGGGAAGATTCCATTTTTCAATTAATTAAGAACTAAGATTTTGATTTAAAATATTGAAGAGCTTCAAATGAAATGATGTATTAATTATCTGGTGCAATATTTCTATAAGTGATAAATGTTTGGAAGCAAAAGCTAAGACTGCCAGAAAATATTTGACCTCCATACCTTCTCCCATCACCTAGCAGAAGGAACAGAAGAGGGAAAGGAATGTTGCCCTTCTAAGATATAATTTTCATAATATGGTCTGGAAAGATAGGTTCACATGCCAAATTCTCACCAAGTTCCTTATAGTTAAACCAATATAAACTCACATTTGATGTTATTTTTTTGCAAATACATTTTTCTACCTCAAGTTATAAATACATTAATTGTTTTTATCATGTCAACATATCAGCACTTGCAAGACAGTCACAGTTTTGTAAAAGGAAAGTATTTGGAAGTGTTCTTAATTTGCGATGCAGGCTTTAAATTTCTACAAGGGAGAGTAAACTCAGACCTTCAGATATTGGAAGCTTTTACCTGTTTATGCATGGAAGATATGCTTGGTGAACAAGGAAGCTTTTACCTAAATCTTAAGGGTAAGCAAAATGAGTAAGAGAAGAAAATAAACTAATTAATGTTTATGGGAATCTAAAGCTTTGGAGACTGAACCAGCCAAAAATATTTTTAACTAAGTATGGCTACTTAGTTACTTCTACCAAACTACATAAGAAAGGTTTTAGAAAAGCCCTTCATTTACCTTGTATATGGTAAAATTCAAGATTTAATTGAGCTTATTTTTTATCCCACAATGTTGTGCAAATTTCTTTATTAATGGGCTCAACCCAACATTCAGTTACTGTGTTTATATTATATATTATTTAAATATATGTATATTTAAATATACGTATATTTTACATGTACAATTAGCGAGAAATCTAAATTAGCAAATATAAGCTATCTGGCATTCTAAGATGAAATAACATTCCTGGAAACTAAAAACATGCCTGGGAGAAGGTAGCAGCAAGTGTGATCTTGGCCACGTATATGTGGGTAGAACTCTCTGAAGAGCTAAAGATTTTCTCTGAAGTTTCTACTGCAGCCACTCATGCTCTTCACAAGCTGCTTAAAGTGTGGCTTGGCTCTTACGCAATGCATGGTTAAAGTTTCAAAGAAAGCTCCAGCTTTACATGTTCTCCTACATGCACATATACCTTTGTCAGAGGATGACCTTCATTTTCAGATTAGTTAAGATTTTTCAGGTTTGAGCTAGAATTGGTCAAAAATTTCCAGTAAGATTTTAGTCATGATATTATCAGATTTGTGAGAGAAAATCGTTTTTTTTTTCTTTCTACTTTAGAAGATCATGAAAGATTTGACAGCACAAATGTGTCATGTCTTCTTGATTTTTCTTCACAGATAAATATTATGACCCAAATATTCATTCTGTAATAATAATGAACTATAATACAAGATCAATATATCCTAAATTTGCTTCCCAAACATCTAACATATTGCTATCAAAAACTGAAAGTCAGCATAGAAGTTGCATCCCCATGCAACAAGGGGGTCAGGTTTTATACTTCCCAGCTATGGAGATATTAGGAGAGCTGGAGATACGCATTTTCAGCCAAGGCAGAAGGCACCTCAACCACTCTTTGGAGAAGGCTTTGAACAGTACTGATAAAGCAAGATGGTGTAATGGTGTAAAGCAAGCAACATGTAATTCTTGTTAAATGGAAATCAATACAATGCAAGTCTTTTTAGAGCTATTAAAAGAAGGAGAAGAACCAGAGACAAGACTATCTTCACAAAGGATCAACACTGGAGATTTATGGATTATGAAAAATAAGGCAACTCTCAAGTAGTACAGCAAGACTAAGGGCAAAAAAATACTTCCTTCAGACGATATTTAAAGATCTGTTCTAATGAAGCCAAATGGAAGAATCGTTACACAACATCCTCCAACTTTCCCCTTCCTTTCTTTGAACATCTGAGAGAGAGAGAGAGAGAGAGAGAGAGAGAGAGAGAGAGAGAGAGAGAGAGAGAGAGAGAGAGAGAGAGAGAGAATGAGAGAGAGAGAGAGATTCTACCTTGGTAAATGACATTACCTATGGTGAAAGATCCCCCTTCCCCCAAAAAAGACATCTGTAATCTTTAGGCTCTTCAAAGAGATAGTGGACAAAATGGCCTTGGCTTTGTGTGAAGAAAATACTTTCTTCCTTTCTGTTTCTACACAATCACTATTTCTGCTGTAAATGCCACATTATTCAAACCTGTGCAGAATGCTCCTAACTAGCATATATTGTAGACGTCCCTGGGGACTCCAGTTTGCCGAAAGAATGGATGGCCTCAATTGCATGATGGATGGAGACGTCTATTTTAAGCTTCCTTTCACAGATCCTCTATCAGATATCAACCTGAAAGAAGGATTGTGCTGCTGTAGGTTTGACAACTGAACCTATTTGGCCAATGCTTCTGAGCTACTCAAAAAGGATAAAAAGGCTTTGGGAGTTCTTTAGGAGATATCAAACTATGAACCATTTTTACATGAACACTTTCCTCCTTTTCCTTCTCTCTTTGATCAAGTATTTTTCTTTTTCTTCTTCCTCTCCTCACCACAGTGCTTGGGATCAGAATATGTAAACATTGACAGAAACAGCAGCTCTGTGTCCACGTAAGCACTTTCCCAACTGGTCAGTCTCCGTCAGCAAAGCAGAACCACTTTAACTCCCTTGCTCATCAGGATATCACTGGGTTTTTCTCTGTAACTTAGTGTCCCCTTTACTTTGGCCTCCATCTGGAATTTGAAGATGAAAGGGGGGGATTCACATATGATAAATTGCCTTATTATGTAAGTTAACTTCATGAACTGTATATTATAGAATGGAAAGTTATATTCCCACTTGGCAGTCTTTAGAACAAAATTATTTTCATACAATGCATTTATGGAACTCACTGCCACATTATGTTTAAATTCCAATAGTACAACTAGATTCAAAACTGGTATAGGCAGAACTCACAGCAGGCCAATATTTACAGGCCAAGTCAAGTCAGGTATGCCGTCTTGTATTTACAGTATCTCAGAACTTGACTATCAGAAACAACAGTGATACATAATATAATGGCCCTGTTTCACTGATATTACACTCCAGTTCTTTCTACAAACATATCAGGTAATGGGAGAAATACCATATGATATAGCCCAGTTCACTTGTTACTTTTTCTTTGTAGTGACAGATTGCGAGAGCCTGTGAAAACCCAAGATTCATTCCAGGCTGAGAATTCTCCCTGGCCCTCAGACAGAAGCTATTGCTGGGTACTAGTGTTTCTGACAGCTCTCACAGAAAGTTTGATAAAACAGATTCCACAACAGTTTTGACCTTTTTAGAAGTACAAAAGACTTGAGCCAAGATAAGAAAAATGCCCTTTTAAAAAGCTGACTAAGCAAATAATTATTTCCTTACCTGTATAAGCTTGCTGCAAGTGTGCAGGCAGAGGTGTGTGAGACAGTGCTGTTGCATGCTGAGCTCCAGGCTGTAAACCCTTTAAATCTGAAGTAGCATAGGTGAGAAAAAAAATACAACCACAAGAATTAAGAGCCAATTGATGTAGACAATCTACTTCGCATTTGATAGCACTTTTGTTCCCAAGATATGTTATCCATTAGTAGCTGAAAAGAAATATAGCTAAATAAATGCACTGGCAACTTAAGACTATAGTAGCAAAAGAGGATCCATTCAAAACTCATGCAGTATCAGCACTAAGCCTTCCAAAAACCCTGAAAAATCAGAATTTCTACTGCTATAACCTACATTCAGTTAGGAAGCAGGGAAACTTTTCACAAAAAGGTGCAGTTCTGATATGAAAGGCAAAGATCATTTTCTATCATAACCTATTGTATTCAACTTCACCAATTTTCTAGGATGAAGAACGTTAAGGTTTTGTCCATCTTTATAAACAGATTTTTTCATATTTACATTAGCACAGTGCACATCATCCAGAAAGTCAGAAAAAAAATTGCTCATACTGTGCAAACACACACACATTTACTTGCATGATTTTTAAACAGCCATTAACAACAAAAACCCTACAAATTGCGAAGCATTTCCTTGCAAATACATGTGGAAGGAGGAAATTTAAAAAAAATTTGGATGACAAAAAATATCTAGCTTTACTTACTCTGAGCTGGGCTGTGGTAGAAAGCCGCTGAGGTAGATCCCAAGGTGCTAGGCACTCCAGCTGTATCTGTTCCAAAGCCAAGTAGTTCCAATGGGAACTGAAAGGGCACGGCCAGCATCCCAAAAGGAGCCAATGGAGCAGATGCCACATTCTGATTGGTTACAGACAGGGGTGATGTCATGAGTGTCAAAGGTGAAGCATTTGCCAGTAATGATGCTCCTGTTGTTGACTGTATAGAGACAGGTGTTACTTTTAAATCTATTTTATAGCCTTACTTGGAACACACTCAAGAAAATAAAATTATGTAAATATATGAAGTCCTGCTTTCACTGAAACATTTAACACTTTGTAACAAAGCTCATGCTTTTCTCCACATTTCCTATGTAGTTCCTGGTATAGCTTTATAAAGATGCAGGTAGCGGCAAGGTTTCTGTTCCTTTGTTTTAGTTGCTAGTGTTAAGTGACTTGCTTCCATAATTAACAATTTTAAATTGGAAAGGTTTATAATTCTTCAATCATTTCCTCAGCTTCTTTTTTCCATAATATTGCTCTCGTTACACTTGCATATTAAATTCATGATTTTTTCAGTACTGGAGGCATAAATTATTTCTTAAGTACGTTTACTGGGAAGTAAATTCCAGTGAATTCAGTGGGGCTTATCCCAGTAACTGCACTTAGGATTGCACCCCCAGTTTAGGGAAAGCAGTCATAACTAAGAAACCCTAAAATAAGAAGTACTTCTACACAGTTAACAGCAATTTATTATATATGCCACCGCTGCAACATTCATTTCATCTTGAACATAGAAATGGGGAAAAGAGAGCAGCTGAGAATAAAATGCAACAATTTATGATTGTGTGTTAAAATTAAAGGCAGAGGATGCTAGATGAAGTGGAGGTATCCCTTTGGCTACCAACGTTACCTGCCTAAACCATAGGTGTGTGGATGGTACTGCTGGCAGCATTCCGCAGGTGAAACCCTGCAAATATTTATGAAATGGGACATCTGGGAAGGCAGGGAGGAGGAGGAGGAGGAGGGCCTACTAAGGATCTGCTGGATCCTAAGCCTATCCAGCTATTAACAAGTTTCAGAAACATGTCCAATCCAAGCCTCTCTGCTGCATCAGCCTGGAGCTGGTGCAGCAAAAATACAGGTGTTTCCTGTTCTCCCTTCTGCCCTGGCATGAGTAGTGGAGCTTTAGATACAGTTGTGGCTCTGCCAGATACCATGGATTTGGATTGTGCTCTACGTAAACTAATTAATTCCAGTCATCCAGCTCTCCCCCAACCTTGCACCTTCATCAAAACGAACCATTGGTCTCACCTGAAGGGCGGTTTTCCCAGGTATCATGCCATCATGTGGGTAATAGCGCCATCTAGCGTCCGAAGGCAAGAATGTATTGAAGTCAAGACCTGGGGCATCAAGCCCCTCCCACTCACGTCATTTGTGACAAGGCCGAAGTGAGATATCTGAGAAAGTACAAAAGGCCAACGGGCCTAGCAGCAAGGAAAATAGAGACTCTGTCCCGAATAATAATACACAACTACATTCATTTTTAACAGATCTAGAAAGGTCTTGACTCGACTACACAGTCTGATATAGTACAATTTTAAACAGTAATAATATGAAGGGTGGTACAAAATACCCAGACATCCTCCAACAGGGAGGGCTGTGATGGCATGATACCTGGGAAAACCACCCTTCAGGTGAGACCAATGGTCCATTTTCCCCAAGTAGCATGCCATCACGTGGGATGTACCAAAGCAGCCCCCAACAGGGAGGGACCACCCACTGATTACTTGTCAGAAAGAACTTGTTGCAGAACACGCCTCCTAAAGGAGGCATCGGCAGAGGCGTAATGGTCTATCTTATAATGTTTTATAAAGGAATATGAAGCAGACCATACAGCTGCTCTGCAAATATCTGCAAGAGGTGCATTGGTTGTGAAAGCAGCCATAGTGGCTGCTGACCTAGTCAAGTGCGCCATTATCTTACTAGGCACTGGAAGCTTAAGTGACTCATAGGCCAACTCAATGCAGGCGAGCAACCAACAAGACAAAGTTGAGTTAGCAATCTTTTTACCCAGAGTACGTGGGTGAAAGGATACACACAATGAATCCATTAATCTTATGTCCTGAGTTCGAGACAAGTAGGACTTGAGGGCCCTCCGGACATCTAGCGAGTGCCAGGCCTTCTCTAGTGGATGGACAGGATTCGGGCAGAACGAGGGAAGAACAATATCCTGGTTACAGTGGAAAGTTGAATTGACTTTGGGGCAAAAGGACGGGTCTAGACGCGATACCACTGAGTCCTTATGGAAGATGCAGAGATGGTGGGCTGAGGACAATGCGCCCAACTCTGAAACTCTTCTCACTGAGGTGACTGCCACCAGGAACAGGACCTTGAAGGACAGCACTTGTAATGACACTGATCTAAGGGGCTCAAAGGGAGGATGCTGCAGGACTTGCAGGACTTTTGAAAAACTCCATGAAGGAAAACGGTGACATATTGCCAGCAACAGTAGAGCAGCTCCCTTCAAATATTGTTTGATAAGCGGGTGTGAGCCCATAGGAATGCCAGGAGATGAAACAGAGAGAATAGAGGATATGGTGGAGGTGTGGCAACGTAAGGTGTTTGCTTTAAATCCCATCTTCAGACCTCTATGTAGAAACTGCAACACCTGTAGCACAGTAGCCTGAGAGGGTTGGAAGTCCTCGGACTCACACCATTTGGAAAATGTAAACCAAGTACTCTGGTAGATGCGAGATGCTGACAGCCTTCTAGATGCCAGGATTGTATCAACAACCTTCTGAGATAGCCCTGTGCGAATCAAATGTCCCAGTTCAAATGCCAAGCTGTCAGACTGAGCCATTCAGGTTCCGGGTGCCATATCAGACCCTGTGACAAAAGATCTGGCCTGACTGGCAGCCTCCAAGGATCTGTTACTGACAGAGAGAGCAGGTCCGAGAACCACGGCCAGCGAGGCCAGTACAGGGCTATAAGGACCAGTCTGGCCCTTTCGCGGTGCAGCTTTCTCAGCGTCCTGCCCAGTAGCGGTATCAGGGGAAAAGCTTACAGCAGGCTGTCTGGCCACGGTGTCAACAGTGCATCTACAGATTATGCAGTCATTTCCAGATACCTTGAGAAGTACCAGGGCAGCTGGCAATTGTGACTGGAAGCAAACAGATCCACTGAGAGGATGCCAAACCAACGTTGGAGAAGGCCGAACACCACCGGGTGAAGTTTCCATTCTCCCGGAATCACTTGTTGTCTGCTGAGCCAGTCAGCCATCACATTCAAAACTCCACTGAGATGTTCTGCCCTCAGTGATTTCAGATGCATTTCGGCCCAGTCGAAGAGTTGGGATGCTTCCATCTGGAGGGAATGTGACCTGGTTCCCCCTTGCCTGTTCAAGTGCAATTTCATGCAGGTGTTGTCTGTCCGAATCAATACATGGCCCAAAAGGAATATTTGCTGAAAATGTCGAAGGGCGAGGTGGACAGCTCTCAGTTCCAGCCAGTTGATGTTCTGACTCTCCTCCGAGCTGGACCAGACATCCTGAACAAAGTGGAAATTGCAGTGGGCTCCCCAGCCAGACAGACTGGCATCTGTTGTTATGACAGTCCTGTCTGGTTCTTGGAACAGAGTTCCCTTGCTGAGGCTTCGGAGCGTTGCTCACCATCAGAAGAAAAAACGCAGTACAGGATCCAGGTGGATTACAAGGTGGTTGGAAGTGGCAATGTCTCGCTGGGAAGGCAATAAGGCCCACTGGAGGGGTTGAATATGATGCCGAGCCCACGGTACAATGTGAATGGTGGAAACAAACATCCCCAGAGCCTTTGCCAGAAGCATTACATCCACCCTCGAGCGACACAACAGGAGCAGTGCCATATTTCTGATGGCTACAATGACGTCTGGTGACAGGAAGACCATGGCCTGTGTGGTGTCTAATATCGCTCTCAGATGCTGCAGTAGCTGAGTTGGCTGTAGTTGACTTTTGTCAATGTTGACTAGCCAACTGTGGGTGCGCAGAACCTCGAGGGTACAGTAAATGTGATAGTGGGCCTGATCCTTGGATCCCATCCAAATCAGCAAATTGTCCAAAAAGGGATAGATATACACACCCTGGAAGCGAAGGTAAGCCACTAAGGTGAGCAACACTTTGGTGAATGCTCTTGGGGCCGACAAGAGTCCGAATGGCATTGCCCAGTATTGAAAGTTATGGGGGCCAAAGGCGAACCGTAGGAACCTTCTGTGAGCAGGGCAGATAGGTATGTGGAGATAAGCCTCTTTTAGATCAATGGATGCCAGAAAGTCCCCTTCCTGTAGGGCTTCTATAATGGATGCTAGGGACTCCATTTTGAATTGTCGATATTTCACGAAACGGTTGACGAACTTGAGGTCTAACACCACCCTCCACGACAGATCTCACTTGGCAACTGCAAACAGGAGAGAGTAAACCCCTTCCAACCTCTCTGCTAATGGTACTGGCTCTATTGCAGCTATGTCGAGGAGATGTGCATAGCTTCCAGCATGACGCATCGCCTGTCTCGAGCTCTGGGAAGAGGAGAGGGAAGAAATCTGTCCGGAAGGATTAACCAAAACTCTAGTTCGTAACCGTGAGAGATCTCTGACCCAAGCGACCTGTGTCAAACGCAGCCAGTGGGTTTGCATACAGAAGCAACCTGCCTCTGACAGACATATCAACAGTATTGTCTGCACTGACGAGCTCCCCTACCATATGAGGAAGTCGAGGAACTTTGACGTCCCTGGTTCTGAACTTTGCCTTGAAAATGCTATTTGTGCCAGGATCCCCTGGAGGAGCAGAATTTGGTAGAGCAAGAATCGCATCCCCGTCTGTCGTGTTCAGGTTGGGACTCAAGAATCAGCTCACTTGGTGAAAGCAAATCAGTTTTTCTTGAAGTAATTTCCAGACATAGGCTCCTCCGTCGCATGAACAACTTCTGCAAACAAGAACCTGCAACATGGGAGAAAGGTGACAGAACAGGGGCGCTCTGCTCCCCCCACTCTTTATAAAGGGTTTTTTTTGGCGCGAATCCTCTCACTTCGTCTCAAAGCGCCTTGTTCTAAACCCCTCCTTTCTCTTTCCCTTGTTACTTTGAGACGCCTCCTGGAACGAGGCGAGGGTGGGGGCATGACCCTCTCTTCTTCTAACGTATCTGCTTCTAGGATGGGGGAAAGAGGAGGGGGAAGGTTTAAACTGTCAGGCAGGTTTTTCTCCGCTTGAGGGGGAACTGGAACCCCTCCTTTTTCCGTCTCTGACTGCTCTGGGCTGGAGAGAGGGGAGGGTGTGAGAAACTTCTGAGAGCCGTCTGTTTCCCTGGTTACCAGGCTCTCAAGGTCTCTGTCGGCAGATAACTCTATCTCTGTTCTCTCTCTCTCCAGTGACTTTGGGAAACTAATATCTCCCCCCTCATCATCATCTGAACTCCCAGGGTCCCAATCTTGCATCCGGACACCGTCCCCCAGGCTGCACTCCTTGAAAGGGCTGAAACGAGCAGTATGGAGCGAGAGTTTGAACAGCCTGCGATCATCCTTCTTGGATGTGGCCAATACTGGCTTTTGATTATCTTTGGGGTCTACCAAGACCGCTTGGAGGGCTTCCTCTCTGAAAAGTAACGAGCCTGAGAATAGGACCCTCAACAAGTTGACCCTGGCCGTAGAATCCGCATCCCAGTATGTGAGCCAAAGCGTACACCGAGCGACCACCTGTGCGGCTAGGGCCCACACTCCCAGCTGAGTTGCATCTAAGTTGGCATCAGCCACAAACGCTGCAGCCTTGTGTAACTTCACCAGGCCTTTTCTGAGTCTGACCGGATCTGGATTAGGATCATCTAAGTGTTTGTCCAGCCACATCACAGAAGCTCTTGAAAAGATGGAAGCTGCAGCAGAGGCCCGAATAGCAAAGGTGGTAGCCTCATGATTTTTACGCAGAGCATAGTCTATCCATCGCTCAGAAGGATCCTTCAGCTGTGAGTCCCCTTCTTTTGGCAGGAGGGACCTCGAGACCAAACCAGAAATCGGATCATCTATCCCCCAGACGTTCAGGCAAATCATGAACTCCGGAGCCAAGGCATAGAGTCTGTTGGCGAGGATAGAGAAATGGCGTGCCTGCAGTGGGTGAGCCCATTCCTCCTTGCCAGTTTGTCGATGGGGTCTGGCACAGGAAGGTAGTGATCTGCCAGTCTGCAAGATTTGAGGACCTTGGCCCCCTTCACGGGAGGAGTGGTAGATTCAGTTTGTAAAGGTTGGAGGCCTAATGTGTCCAGAACTCTATGAGCAAGAGGAAGATAGTCAGCCGAATCAAAAAAGCGATAGGAGGAATCCTCCTCCAGTTCTGAATCACCGCTCCACTCGTCTCCCTCGGCTTGAAGAAAATACGAAGGATCCTCCAAACCGGTAATCTCATCGCCAATCCTGCCTCTGGCAACATCAAATGGGTTTGGTGAGGGTGGTGTAGCTACATCATTGCAGCCGCAATGACCCATAGCGCCAGATTGTCGCTGCGCACTCTGCTGAAGCAATAGATTCACCTGTGACCGTGACTGCGCTTGTGAGAAGAAATCCAGTATGTCCTGCAACTGTGAGAGAAATTCCAGAGTCAACTGTAACCCCAGTAGAGGGGCAAGAGCGGCCATCTGAGGGCCCTGTCTGCACTTGGCGGAGCAGAGGTGGTTGCCCTTGTTGAGGCAAAATTGCAGGGGTCTCATCAGATTGGTGAGACATATGAGCTCTAGACGTTGACATGGGTTGAGACAAACAATCCAAAGCTGGTTGGCTAGGGAACCCCTCAAATTCGTCCTCTGACGACCCAGCAGGCAAATGAAAGAGGGCTGTTATTATTATTATTAAATAGTCTCAGTCATGCCAGAAAGCCCCCCTGGCTAAAAGAGAAAGTATAGGGGGAAAGTGGAAGAGCTGCAAGCCCAATGCCTGTGCAACAAAAAGGGCAGGAAAACGATAAACAAAATGGCACCCGCCTAGAGTGCTGCTGAAAAAAAGGCGGGAAGTTCCAAAAGAAAATGGCGACTGGTTAGAGAGCCAGTGTTCTGCCTCACAAGGAGCACCAGCGGCTGTCAGAGGTAAAAGGCAAGCACCTGGGGGGGGGGAGCAGCAACATCCAACTACCCCGCCAAAAAAGAAAGGGAACCGCTGCTGCAAGCTCCAGAGTGAGCGAGCCACCTGCATGATCTATGTCTCAGCAGCCAACGAGCTCCCGACGGCTGCCGCTGAGAGAAAATACACAAAAAGAGCCGCCTCCGTGAGCTCTACTCCAGAGCAGGTAAGCTCCGAGTGGCCACTGTAGCAAGCTGTGAAGAAAGCAGCTGCCACGGAGAGAGCCGCCTCCGAGAAGACAGCTGCCTCTGCGAGCTCTACTGCCGAACCTGCAAGCCCCAGGCGGCTGCAGGTGCAAGCCACAGAGAGAGAGCCACTTCTGCAAGCTCTACTCCCGAGCCGGGAAGCTCTGAGTGGCCGCAGTAGCGAGCTGCAGTGCTGGGGGGGGGACGAAACCGTCGCCGTGAGTATACGACTCGCCCCAGGAGAGAAGGGAGCACTGCTGCTGCAAGGGCAGAGACAGCAGTAGCCATCTCCTCTGTCCCTGACCTAGAGCTCAGGCAGGGAGCAGAGTGAGGAAAAATTGGGGGGGGGGGATTAAGAAAACAAACACCCCCAGGGCAGTAAAAGAAAGGGAGGGGAAAACAAAAATCACAGCCACACTACACTAGCTTAAATCCTTACACTACAGTAGATAACAGCCTCGGACGAAGGCAAGAATGAACTGGAGTGGGAGGGGCTTGATGCCCCAAGTCTTGACTTCAATACATTCTTGCCTTCGGACACTAGATGGCGCTATTACCCACGTGACAGCATGCTACCTGGGGAAAACCCTGTTGATTCAAAAGATCTCTCTTGTACAAGATAATGGATGATCCTATTTGCTACCGAGACAAATACAAAATGATAATACAGAACATATGTGGCACAATCTAGAGTAAGTTTGACATGTCTACCTCAGTTCTCAAGTTTCACCTATTTCAATGCAACTCAAGGTACTTCTAAAATATATTTGGATTCCGCCCATAGTCAATACCTGATCAGTTAAAAATGCATTGATATTACATGCTGTTTTAATATTGCATGCTCTGTCCGTTATTGCTATCTGCCATGCAATGAAATCCTAATCTCTTCTCATTGTTCTCTCAAAATAGTCAGTAGAGGAACAGTTTTGCAGCTGATGGGGGGAATCTCTTATATGACAGAATTTCCTAAGATTCTGAAGAATGCCTGGTATTAATTTAGAGTCTTCAATAATCAACAAAATTAGTATGGTACCAGGAGACACTAGTTCTGAATTAAGTGATCAAAAATACAGTAACAATCAATATAACAATATGTTCATATGCCCAAAATAATCAAATACCACCATGGACAATATATTTCAATGTAAAACTAGCAGTTTCAAGATTGTCACAGCCTAGCAATTACCAATTTCTGTATCATAAGTATTATGCTTGCAAAAAAATCTTTTCAATAAAGTTTTAGCGGCACTATCATGTATTTTCAAAAGAATATGATTAATAGTTCATTAGCCTGAATAACTGAGCTCATGTTTTCTTTTCTAAAAGTACTTGATCCCACATAAACTGAGTGCTATTTATTCAAATATTAACTGGTATTTGTTGGAAGGGTCATATGCCTCATAACGATTTCTTACATTTATTTTGACTATGCCCCCAAATTAAAGTATACCAAAAATATATTTTAACATGTTAAATCATGGGATAGCAGTTACATCTAGGTCCCAAAATAATTAGAATATCTAAAAGTAGAAGTATAACCTGTAAATTAGCAATGTTGAAAATATTGCTAAATGTTGAAAATAGTATTTACTCATCAAATCTTCAAATGGCTCAATATTTGGGAAAGAGCTTTATTAACAAAGTTAACATATTTTATTAGATATTAGTTTGGATCTCAGATTTGTAGAAAGATTGTCCATATTTATTAACCTTTGGAATAAATAACCAGATAGTGTGTTACCATATATTTTTCTATGTCATATCTGACTTCTCCTTATTTATCTATTCTCAGCAAAAGAATGGCTTAGCTCATAGCAGCATAGCAGTAGGAGGACTGGAGGAGGAGTGGAGTGACCATAATCTCCTCCCGGGACCCCTCATGCATTTGTATTAAGTTGCTGTTTGGTTTAGCGTTATGTGAGAACCAGCTCTGTGTCAAACTGAAACTAACATAGCAGAAAAGTATTATACAAAAAAGTGTGACTTTATATAGTTCAGTAGGCTTTTGGAAGATTGATTTGATGGACAAGGAAAGAAATGTAGAAAGAGAAATACATTATAGTGAAGGCAGAGTTCAGCTTTTATTTGAAGAGTCATGCAAAAGAAGGCTTCCAGTACAGCTAACACACGCTACAGGTCCTCTTATCAGCTGGAAGGGAGGCTGATAACCATAGCATTAGCTGCAGTTTCTGCCTAAGGCCCCTCATTGACAAAATGGTAGTAGACATGGAGTCTGAAGCAGCTATATATGGGAATGGTACAAATAAAATATATTATGAAAAATGCTTTTATAAGTAACGTTAGGAAATATAAATGACTGCAGCTTAAATTATGGCAGGATACAATTTAAGAGTAATAAAACATTGGAGAACTAAAATTGTGCAGACTGCCATTATGAGCTAACTTGTATTTCTTTAATTAATGAGGTCATGAAGTCTATTCCATATATGTAACCACAATCTAGAATGAAGATTAGGAGGATACAGGTTGTGGCAAACCGCACAGAAAAACACAACAGCACCAGAATTGACTCAGCTTGCATTTTTGAGTTACGCTCAAATCTAAAGAAATATAGCAATTTAAAGTAACATACTTTTATAGCAAAGAAAAAGAATATTGTGATTAAAGAAAAAAAGAAAAAATGCAAAGCGAAACAGAAAAGAGGATGATAACAGAAGGTTTTGGCTACAATATGCCAAATAAAAGTGGAGAGTTTCTCACCAAATGAAACAATTTCTCCATGCAATGTGAATTAACCATTTCCATTAAGCCCTTGTAACAACCCTCTGCTCCCAATATACAACTGTAAAGAACCTGAAGTTTGTTCACACTACGTATTGTGCTAAATAACATTTTTTGTTTCTTCCAAGAGTGGGTAAGGTTTTTCCCATCTAGTTCAGACATAATAGATTCCCCCTATTGTAAAGTATCACTTACTTTGTGCTGTGACATCATCATATATGTTTTCCCATCCCATATTGCCACTGGAGGGGCAGAGATACGCACGAAACAATGCAACAGAGGGTAAGCGATCCTGGACATTATTGGATAGAACCCAACATGGGATGCTGTTTTTCTAATGTGCAGTTCCACCTTAGGATACGAGTTGTATCTTCTGAACTTAGGTGATTCATACCCCTTCATCAGTGTGAAGCAGTCTTCATACATTTAGGCTGCAATCCCATACACACTAACCTAGGAGTTAATTCCACTGAACTCAATGGGGCTTACTTCTGAGTAGACATGTAGAGGATTGCCCTGATAATGTCATTATATTTATGAGGAAGGATACCTATCCAAAAACATAATAACTATGTTATGCCTGTAATGAACATCCACATTCAACACATACCTGCACACTGGCTGGTATAACTGGAGACCCTGAGGCAGAAGATGGTCTATGTGGAGTTGACAATTGTTTAGTAGCACCCTGTGTTCCACTTCCTGCTGCCCCAGAGATATTAGTCCTATTAGCTCCACTTGAATTAAGATTGCTGCCCCTGTTGACAGGTACATTCATTCCAACTCCACTCAAGTTATTTTTGCCAACAGTTCCAGAGGCAGAAGAGTTGGAGAATTTTGAAGGAGCCTGAGGGTTCTTTGCTGGTTGAAGGCCTGAGGTGCGGTTAGAGGGCAGTAAATTAATTGTAGGAGACTGCCTGCTGACATTTACTCCACTAGACTGTTTATGAAGGGAATTGTTGCTGCTGGAGTGGCTACTCTGGGATACTAGTGCACTTGAACTGGAAGAACTGGGAGATGATGCAGGTTTGGGTGTTGAAGAGGACTTTGAGGACAGTTTAGGCGATGCGATAGGCTTGGGTGTCACAGAAGGCTTGGGTGCTGTGGGTTTAGGAGAGGCAGCAGGTTTGGGGGAAGGAGCCATGGAGAAAGGAGGCTTGAAACCCTGGGCAGAAACTTGTGATACCATAGCCTTGGCTAAATAGTTACTAGAGGTAGAGGTGCTGGATGTTGTCCGAGACACAAGCGGGTGAGCCATTTGGGAACTAGTCCCAGAGGTGTTGTTAGATAAAGGAAGGCGGTATACTACTGGTTTATCTGAAGCCTTAGTAACTGGCGAAGAACAGGAAAGTTTAGGGTTGCTACTTAGTTTCACCACAGGATTGGTCTGAGATTTACTAATAGTTGCTTGTAGAGGAGACACATATTTTTGTTGGGCAGCCGATTGCTGTTGAACCTTGGTTACTTGTAATGTTGAAGAGCCACAACCTTGAGCTTCTGAAGAGGATACAAGGATAGCTGTATCTTTTGGCCTCTGTGAAGCAGAGGAAGCTGTGGCTTGGATCTTACAGGAGGAAGAAATATGTGCTTGTGATGAGGCAGCAGCTTGAATTTGGCTTGACCTCTGTAATCCTTGTTGCAAAAGCTTGGCTGGCAGGGGCTCCAAGGCAACCTTGGGGTTCTGTATGGAAGATCCAGCAATAAGGCCTGAAGAGATACCAGTATGAAGCAAATCTTGGGATTTCTTTGGTACTGGTCCTGAGTGCCCAGCTATAAGACTTGATGAATGTGGTGTTTGAACAGCTTCTACTTTTTTTGAGGATGATAGAGGTAACTTGCTCATTATACTTGCTAACTTCTCTTCTCTTAGCCCAGGCCGAGGTCTTGAAGCTGGTGTCTCTACAGAGGGTCCAACAGGAGAACTCTTGGATCCATTGTTAATAACGGCCAGAGCATCAGAAATGGAATCCAATGATGGTGGATTGAAAGAGAGATCTTCATCCAGCGAATCATCTAGACAGATGGTCTCTGGAGCTAGGTTACAGCTAGAACTAGCCATAGCACTAACAGGTGTGCTAGTACTTGAAGCAGGAACACAAGATGAAGTAAAAGGGGCACAGACTCTTTGTTCCTTCTTTGGACTAGAATCCTAGTGTCAAGAAAGAATGAGCATCAAATATTGTTCCCAAAGTAAGGAGATAGAAATCTCAAACAATGCTTATAGTTTGAATGTTTGTAATCATGCATAGATCCACTAGATGTGGTTTTCCTTTAAAGTAATTTCAGTATTATTTTACACCAAATTGCAGATATAAGTTTGCTTGCTTGCTAATCAATTTTTTAAAAAACAAAATCCTGTGGATGTGTAGATGTTATTTATAAGAAAACATAAATTGATTAAGTGTGAAACTGCATTTTAAATAGCAAGACTCATCTGTATAAAAAAAGAGAGGGAGGGAGAAATTGATTCCATTCGAGCTCCTCACTAAACCCTGCAGCAGATGTTCCAACCACATCTGTCTAAAATATAAATTCATTAAGGGCATGCTATGAGGCTTCACAATTTTGGAACTCAATCCATGAGGAAGCATGCAAAAACCTGATCTTATGTTATTTTTAAATAATTTTAAAAAAATTAAGGCAGGGTCTTGATTTGATCAGGTTGAGAGGCTTTATTTTAAATGTTACTTGTATATATTGCTATTCATTTTCAATTGGAACTTTACTGTTTTGACATTGTTATCAACTTAAGTGTCCATTACAAAGAATGATAGCATATAAAATTGAGACCCAAGCAGCACGTGATAATAGCAGAGCTATGTCTTTAAATATGGGTCTGCCCAATCAACTCTTAAGTGGAGTTGGGGCTGTGATTTAAAAAATATACAGAGGTCGTGTGACTAAAGCTTTCCACCACTTTTATTTCCACAATCCTCTTGATATTCTTTTTCCACCAGCTAGGAATGGACATCAAAAGTAAGTCTGACTGGGAGAAAAGTGCCCAAGGAAGGGGTCATAGTGGAAAACCAGTTTGGGGAAATAGTTTAGTACCCCCTCTGTGTCCCTCTATATATCACTGGGGCATGCCCACCTTCACAGATCTGCTCCAATCACATGCATTTGGGTGCTATAAAAGAAATCCTGACTTAATGGTCATGCCAATTAAGGATCAATATAAGACTTCATGATACTAATTTCTAGAGTGCTCATGGTACAACATGATGCAGTAATTTTGCTTTAGTTTAAGATCATGTTTTATAGCAAAGGAAAGCCTATATTCTTTACTGAACCAACTTCCATTGAGATGCATAAAACAAACATGTAGTGTCACAAAAAATAGTTTGAACATAAATTTCCCTGATTTTGTCTCAGTCTTTAGGCTGTAATGACAACACTATGCTATACCATACACTTAAATCAGTAAACATGACAAGAGAAGCCTCAGATGCATATTTTCAAGTGCAGTCATAGTCAGTCTTCTAGATATCATACAAAATTATTCCTGATCTGAAATATACTATATACTATAAAATTGCTACCTACAGAGCAATCACGTCTGCGACAAGCACATCACGAAGACACTACTGCTCAGCAACTTTTCATTTGCTGACAAAAAATGATCTGGGTAGCCTTAGGCTATCTTTCATTCTAACATATCTCAGAAGGTTGTTGTGAATCTTCTCCATCTATATTGCCCTGACCTCATTGAAGAAGGCATGCAATACAAATGTGATAAAAAAGCCAGACTGGTGTTTTGAACTCTAACACTTTAAATCACACGCTATGATGGATATTGTTCTATGCATCTTGTAGAGTTTGATTTCCCCCCCTTCCATTTGACTTATTGCTTACCTTTACTTTGGGTTTAGGTGCCAGAATCACCTTCTTCTTTGCCCTAAAGAGGACACAAATCTACAGTTAGAGGACAAATTTATGATTTTTAATGGACGTGTCAGTGCACCTTAAGTCTGCTGCCCTGGTATGGGCAGTCATGTTCAAAGTGAAAGAAGAGTAAACACAATTTAACTGAAATCCAGTGGAGTTTTTGCAAATATATCCTATGCACACACCCAGTATTTTGCCTAGAGTTTGCTTCTCGGACGGTGCCTTCACAAAAACCAGACACTGATCTTTAGACTCCTAATTTTTTTAAAAAAGCTCACACCACACTTATTTGAGGTTCAGGTTTTGTGGACACTGTCAGAGAAAGAAACTGAAGATAGTTGTGTATATGCATGAAGAGGAGAGCCAAGATCTCTTCTCAATCATCCCAAAGTGCAGGACACAGAATAATGGGCACAAGTTACAGGAAGCCAGATTTTGGCTGAACACCAGGAAAAACTTAACTGTTAAGAGAGGTATGACAGTGGAACCAGTTACCTATGGAAGTGGTGGGCTCTCTCAACAATGGAGGCATTCAAGAGGCAGCTGGACAGTCACCTGTCGGGTATCATAGAATAGTAGAGTTGGAAGGGGCCTATAAGGGCATCAAGTCCAACCCCCTGCTCAATGCCGGAATCCAAATCAAAGCATTCTCGACAGATGGCTGTCCAGCTGCCTCTTGAATGTCTCCACTGTCGGAGAGCCTACTACCTCTCCAGGTAATTGGTCCCATTGTCATATGGCTCTAACATCAGTTTTTCCTGATGTCCAGTCGAAATCTGGCTTCCTGCAACTTCAGCCCATTATTCCATGTCCTGCACTCTGGGACGATCAAGAAGAGAATCACTAGAGCACTGTGTAGAAATTTCTGTCTATAATGCAAGTTACTGAAATAATGAAGACTTTCAAAAAAAATTACATATGTATTTTTAGCTGAGTACACTATCAAAGAATAAGGTTAAACACAAAGGTATAAGAAGCCTCTATTTTCCCAGAGAGTGATCCAAAGTGCAGAAGTGTACTTTGCAAGCTGTCTCCTTCCCTGAGTACTAAGTCTCCATAATAAAAATGGTGTAAATTTGCAAATCTGCATATTTAGTAATTACATACAAGATTCAAAAGATATGCAAACATTTAAGTGTGGCACATCCATTTCTTACAGCTTAAAACACTTTACTTCATGGAGCCAACTCAGGGCAAATATTCTACTATATTGATAAAAATTTCATAACACTGCCAGGGGCTAAATAACCAGCTTACCATCTCTGATCTAGATCAAGAATTTCAAACATTGTCTCTTCTCACAAACTCTCCTTTCTACATCCAACATGTCACCTCAAGAATATCCAGTTAATTCTATTCTGTGATATCAGTCTGGTAAATGTATGACTTGTGGATTACGATCTAGAATTAAGGAGGCAACAACTTCCTAGTTCCAGGGTGTTTTCCGCCTTTGCATACTGAAGCACAGTGTCATAACACACATCTCCCTGGTAACCTATTGCAGACATTCAGTTTGAACTAGACAAATGCACTGGTTCAAAGTTGCAAGAAGTTACAAGATTTAAGTCATTAATAAAGACTTTAACACAAACAGAAAAATAGGTGCCAGGAGCAACAGCCATTTTAATATACCCAAACTACTGTTAAGATTCTAAAGAAAACACCAAAGGAAAGGCAAATAAACGGAAACAGAAGCCTGCATGCATTAATGTTATACTTACGGAGCAGATGTGAGATGGTTATGAACACTTCGACTTTCTTTAAAGAGCATCCTATAGAAAGGGAAGTAATGTGAATAACTCTACTTGATCAAACATCAATTTCTCCAGAACTAAATGATCTATCACATGCCGTGCTATGAACTTACTAGTTTATTTGTAGTTACTTGGCACAAGATGTACTCAAGACCAAAATATGCATGTAAGTTTTCAGTACATGTAACAGTTACACTAGAAGAATATTACTTACTAAGCATTCATGCCCTTAGTAACACTGATAAAAAATGTAAGTATCGTTTCAAAAGTAAACAGTGAAATGATAATATTTTAATATGTTTCAATCAAACGTGCTTATTAATTAGCTCTGGCATTCAAATGTCTACATAGCTGCCTCAGGGGAGATAGAAGTGAAAAAATGCAAAGTCAAAAATAACTCCCAACATCAATACTGTGTCTTTGTATGTTGTAAGTCACCTAGATGTATTTCTATGAACAGTGTAGTTTATAAATACTTTAAAAAATGACAATGGCAGAGGTCCCCATCCTTTTTGTCCCTAGGGACATATTTTGGCATTCCGAGAAACTGTCATGGGCACCATCACAAAATGACTACTGGGGGGTGGTGATAACTTGATCAAGAAACAGAGTATAACCCCTCCAAAACATCCACTCAAAACAAAATCTAGACCTTTCCAAAACACAGACCCAAAACAAAAAGGCAAACTAAACACATACAACCTAACCCCTGAAAAAGAGGAAAAACACACACACACACCCCTTTCCCCAAAGCAGGAAACACAGCCCCCAAAACAAGCAATATAAACCAGGCAATACACAAGGATCCTCCACCACCAAACACAAATAGGCAAACCCCACCTCAAAACAAAAAGAGAGGTAACACACACAACCCCAATTTCCCTACAGCCAGCTAGAGAGCCAGTGTGGTGTAGTTGTCAGAGTGCTGGACTAAGGACCAGGGAGACCAGGGTTCAAATCCCCACTCTACCATGAAGCTTGCTGGGTGACCTTGGGCCAGTCATAGCCTCTCAACCTTCCTCACAGGGTTGTTGTGAGGATAAAATGGAGAGGGAGGAGAACCACATGCACCACCTTGAGCTCCTTGGACAAAAGGTGTGATAGAAATGTAATAAATATAGGCAACACACGGACCAAAACAAAAAATATAGCCCCCCTCAAAAAAAAATGCAGGGGAAAAAAGACCTTCCCCAAATGGATAGAATTTGGTCTCTACCACTCTTCCCCCCCCCCATACACACCATACAGAGTCCTTTTCTGAAAGTTTTACAGGGGACTGGAAGGAAAAGCACCAGACTCCAGCTCTTCACCCTCTTCCATTTCTATAAAGCCCATATGAGGTTCTGAGGCACTCTGGGGAAAGGGAAAAGGGCAAGGCAATTAGAGGCCTACTGTTTACTTTCCAGCCAGCCCAGCTGCTGCCCAAGAAGAAAGGTAGGGGAATTAAAAACCAAAAACTGTAAGTCATTTTTTAAAAGTCAGGAAGGGCAAGGGGCTTTGGTGAACACTAAGGAGGGTGTAAGAGGGCTTTGTGATGCCCATAGGTGCCACATTAGGGATTCCAGATCTATTGTACATCTTATCACTACTTTAGATCAAACTAGAAGGTGGACCAGGTATTAGCTGCATAGTTCATTCTAACTCAGTTATTCTCAGCCCTTTTTAACCCATGCCCCCTTTTAACTAACATAAAAATCCTCCACACCACTTCAAACCTGGCTCTCCTAATAATGCCAAACTATGGTGCATCCGTGATGACATGCAAATCGCATAAACTGCATACAGTCTTCTCATCTTCTGAATATTTCGTAATTTTAAAAGTTTAACTTATACTGTACATACAGGCCTACCCCGCTTAACGTTGCCTCGCTATAACGTACATGCTGCATACGTCCCCATACCCCACTTCACGTTCACGCGCTTCGCAATAACGTACATTTTATTGGTATGACACCACTGCCATCTAGTGGTGATTGCGTGCAGTACAAGTGAAGACAATTGCTTCACTTAAAGTAGATTTTCACTTAAAGTATACTCTCCGGTCCCATTGCGAACGTTAAAGCGGGGTATGCCTGTATTTTTGGATTCACATCCCTCCAGATCTTCATACATCCCCCCCAGTTGAGAAACACTGCTCTAACTGTATAATCCTGTGCATATGTATTCAGAATTAAGCCTATGTTCAATGGGTCTTACCTCCCTAATAGATGATATTAGCATTGTGGCCTAAGTAACTTGCTCTGTGCATATGCATTTGGAGGAAGAGAGGACATGCGTGCTGAATTAGTTGGAAGCATAGATGGTACGGCAGTGATTTGGGTAGGGAAGCCTCGCCTGTCAATTACATAGTCCTGCCAAGGTATCTTGAGGTGGGGTAACTGCTTTGAGTTCTTCACTGGATGTAAATTGATTGCCCGTTACATAAATTGAGTGTCTATTTACGACACTACACTAAATATACATTACATTAAATGTACCAAAGAATGACAATGTTTGGACTTAGAGGTACAGCTATATTGATGTGATGCAGGTCTGGAACACAAGCAGAAACCAGCATTAGAGAAGACATGCACTGAAAGGTATATGGAGATTCTTCTATTGAAGTATTTTTCTTTACAGAAGTGTAACATGCTATAATATACAGAGGGAGGAAGACTTGGAAGGGTATAATGACATCACTACCAAGGTTGAAGAAAGGAATAGGCCTACTAAGGAGCACTGTTAAGACAAGAATCGTAAAAACTTTAGCCACGACTAGTATTGCATTGTGTCACCTAACCACAAGTAACAGTATTTAGTTTTCTCTCAACACACATAACGGATAAGTAGAGTCAGAACCACCATGATTTCTTTAAGCTTTAGGCCATCCTTCCAACCTGACACTCTCCAGATGCTTTGGATTACAACTCCCATCATCATCCATGATCTTGGGCGCCTGGGCTGGGTTGGATGGGAGTTTTAGTTCAAAATATCTGAGGGGCACAAGTTTGGTAAGGTTGGTTTAGGCCTTTAGATCTGAAAGGACAGAACTGCAAAAGTCTTGTATGACCAGCTCAATTCTACTCTGTTGCCCAATTCTTCTGTAATACTTTCAGGCCAGCTAACAGGAACTCTTCATTCACATCAATCTCACAGAGCTTGCAGCCTTTGACTCTTTTTCCTATGCTATTATAATTCAACCATAACATTCCAGTTTAGAATTGTCAGTCTTTTGAATTTCTGGCTCAGCAACACATACTGCTACAGTTCTGTATCTCTTAATGCCATTTACTTAAGAACAGAACAGAGATCAGGGGTACAGATTAGAGTCCCCAAAAAGCTCTTCTTTGTGTTAAGAGGACTTACATTCAAAACTGGGTCACGAATGATAGAGTAACCATTTCTAGAAGTAAGCAGCATGACGTTGAATAAAAACATTTAAGCTAATTACCTCACCAACTTCACATTGCACAGAAGCTTTTTTGTTAGTAAGGCCAAATTCCTTCACAACCTGAACTGCAGAAAGAAAATACTGGAAAATGTTTCAGGCCCTTAAACAGGAAGTTGTTTTTTAAAAAGGCTCAAGAAACCTACCCTAAGCTGACCCATATATAGGGAATATTTATTTTATAATAATGAAACCTAATGAAAACATAATGAAACATTTATTTTATAATTAGGTTTTCCAAAATTACAGTACCATATAATAAAAAGAAAAGTAAAAACTGTGTTGAGTGCATTATAGCGCATTAAGAAATATCATGTTCCCAAACATGATATTCAGAATGAAGTAGACATAGAGAATATCTTCAGTCAACAAATTCATTGAACAGATATCCCCTCCAAGGAGTCCCATGCATCTGTGGAGGGTGCAGGAATTCACTATTCCCATTTATGTAACTGATGGATACCAAACTTTGTCAAATTTATCATGCTTCGCTAGTCCTTTAACCATTCTCTTATGCTGGGTTAGGTGCTCTGAGACATCTGTGTCCCAAACCTTGCCAAGTTATCCACTTCTCAAGGGACCTCCGTATGTTCTTCCAGCGCTGAGCCACTTCAGCTTGAGCTGATACCATCAGATGTATATCATTTATTTAAACACCAGATGATTTATCCTGTGAGCTGTCAATGCACAGAAGAGCCAAAAGCAGATCTGGCCCCATAGTCTGCCTACCATGCTGGAGACTTCATTGAAAAATATGACCAGAAAAGGGACAACTTGGTTACATTCCCACCAAAAGTGAACTAACATGCCCATGCCCCCACATTCCCTCCAGCATTTGGGGGACATTTTCTTGTTAATCTGGGTCAAGCAGACTGTGTTCCAATGCCACCTCAGAATAGTCTTCAGTGAGTTCTCCTGAATCCTTAAAGAGGTGGTATGAAACAGTCCCAGTCCCCCTCCTCAATTTGCACCCCAAGGTCCCCTACCCAAGTCAATTTTATGCCCTTTGATAAGCCCATTGCATATTCTACAAGCAGCTTGTAAACTGCTGAGCCCAGTTCCTTCAAGTTACTCCCTGAGACTAAGCACATACTGTATGCTCAAAGGAAGCTTGTATGGAGTCCTCCCACATGTTTCAAATCTATCAATAAATGACTAAACTTGTAATAAATGGAACCAGTTAAACTTAACTTCCCTGAGTTTATCACAAAGCAAAGATTCCAAAATAAGACACCCCCACTCAACCAAGTCTCTTAGTCAATATAAGCCTTTTGATCCCCAGTCTGAGAATTGTCGGTATTTATCTGCGTTACAAAAAAGTGGATGATCCAAGAATGGCACCGGGGAGGTCCCAGTGAGGACAATTTAGCTTCCCATTATTTCCAGACTATTATGGTGGTTCTAAAGAAAGGACTGTCTAACCTTTTAATCACGAACCAAGAAAGGCGCAGTAGGGGAAGGGTTGACAGCAATGGAACAGAGAGAGAGATTGCTCAAGCTGTACCCACAGTATTTGGATATCATTCCTGGTAACTTGCATTAACTGTTTTAACTGAAATGCACCATAATAAAATCTAAGACTGGGCATACTGAGCACCCCCTCTGTCTCATGGTCTACACAAGACATCCAGTTAGCAATTTCTGCAATTTCCCAAACCACGTGTCTAGAATTGAGATCAGCAGTACCTGAAACACAAATAAAAATTTAGGGAGTATAGTCATTTTTGTGGCAGCTATCCGTTCTAGCCAGAACAGATTCAGATGTCACCACTCTCTGGGCAATTGCAGGACTGCATTACATACATTACCAAAATTCCTCTTGTGTAATTGTTTTGGTTCTTTTAGAAGGATTATGTCCAGGTATCTCAAACTACACTACCATGACATGGAGCTAGCCCCGAGGAGCGAAGAAGATGTTCATTCCTAGGCATATTTAAAGGCATAGCTGTAGATATGGACAGTTCACCTCCAATCCTGTAACCCTGTGAAATTGATTTTAAAATGTCCTTTAGCTGTGGTAAAACTTCCCTGGGGTTACTCAGCATTAAAAGGGTGTCATCAGCAAATAAACTGATTTTGTGATCTACTCCTCTAACTGTTATACCCTTAATCTCCTCATCTTCTCTAATCCTCATAACCAACATTTCTATTCAAAGAGCAAACAGTAAGAGCAAAAAGGGTAACTCTATTTAGTCCTCCTCCCCATCCATACTCCTGATGAATTAAGGCTTTTAACTCCAACCACCACTGAAGAGGCAGTATATTTGATGTATCAAGTGGTGAAGAAATTTACCCTGAACTGCATCTTGAAAAAAAGTGCCTTCAGAAAGCCTCATTCAATGCAATCAAAGGCCTTAAATATGTCAAGAGACAATAATGCTGCAGCTGGGTTCGTCTTGTTCACCTCCTGTACCACCTCCAAGGACTCTAATAGAGTCCAATATATTCCTATTTGGGATGAACCCAGTCTAGTCTGGTGCAATGTAGGAACTGATAAAAGTGTTTCAGCATCACATCATAATGGCAGACAATAGTTTAGCATCAACATTAATGAGCACAGTCAGATGATAGGACCTAACCGATTCCAGGTCTTTTCCTGGTTTGGACAAAACCATCATATTTGAGCACTGCCACATATCTGGGATGGATCCTCCATACAATACATCTTTAAAGAGGATAACAAGCCATAGAGTCAACTTGGGTTAAAAAGGGTTACAGAGCTGCACACTAAAACCATCTGGACCAGGGGACTTCCCAGGTTGATTGCCTCCTTGACTTCCAGGTCTAACCATGGCTGACTGAGAAGTTTCCTATGCTCCTTGGACATCTGGTGCAGGTTCAAGCCTATCAAAAAATCATTTATAGCCCCCATTTGAGGGCTTATCCGAGTAGTACATGGAAGCATAAAATCTTTGAAACTCTGCACAAATGCCCTCAGGGGAATAGCAGACTGAACCATCTCTCCACATAGCCTTGGAAAAATATTAAGAGACCTCCTTTTCTTCAGGGCATGGGCATGCACATGCAGTTGGGATGCTTTATCCCTGAACTCATAATATTTACTCATGAGATGATCTATTGCAGCATGAATTTTATCCATTTCTAACATTTGTAATTCAAACCACCAACTTGTATGCTTTTTAAAATTGTGTATTTGTTTTAATGTTCTATGTTTTTAATTTTTGTAAACCACCCAGAGAGCTTTGGCTATGGGGCGGTATATAAATGTAATAAATAAATAAATGTGGATGGAGCCCTCCATTTTGTATTTCACTTCCAGTTTCCGAATTTCTGTTAAAATAGCTTGGCTGCTCCCCTCCGTCTCACTCCTTAGCCTACATGTTTCACTGATGCTGCAACCCTAGACAATTGCCTTCATTGCATCCCACAACAGAGGCATACCATTCTCCCAGAAGCATTCTTTGCACTCCGGTCTTGCTTGTGGGCTTCCCAAGGATAACTGGTTGGCCACTGTGAGAACAGGATGCTGGACTACAAGCGCCATTGGCCTGATCCAGAAGGGCTCTTATTGTGTTCTTAGAAGTACACCTCAATAGCTTTCTTTAAGTTGTCTTGAGTTGCCACATCAGCCAGCAAACTGACATTAAACAACCATATGTGGACGTGAGAGAGAAACAGTCAAAGAAACAGGAGCATGGTCTGATATGATGATCCCAGGCTATGGTCTGAAGGCACATAAGGCTAGCTCCCTGCTGAAGCTAAGCAGGGTCAGGTCTGGTCAGTGCCTGGATGGGAGACTGCCTGGGAACCATATGGAAGCCGCCTTAGGTTTCAATCATGAAAAAGAAAGGCGGGGTATAAATGTAATAAATAAATAAATAATAAATATGGCAATGAGCCCAATCTTGGCCTCCACCACCTGAGGACATAAACTTCTAGAAATGAAGATGTAGCCGATTCTGGAATGCACCCAGAATATATTTGAAAAGTGTAGTCTTGCTGGTTGGGGTGCAGCACTTGTCAACAATCCATCAGTTCAAAGTATGAGAGCAGGTAGGAAATAACTCTGCCTCCTGGGGAAGGTGCCTGCCTCACCTAACCAGGCATATTGCATTTGAAGAGAATTACTATGTTCAACAATGACCACATATTAAGCCAAGATATGTACACACCTTTTGCCAGCGCATATAGCCCCTTCACAAGGACCCTTCAGCCAGAGCAAGAAGTCTCTAACTAGCCAGTCTGGAACTGCAGCTTGCACAAAGAGGCAGCATGCTTAATAAGCTGACATATGATCATCAAACCAGTCAAAAGGTGCAATATCACCATTGGTGCATGGCTGTTTCCTGGAACAGGACTTCTTCAGCAGGTATTCATGGCAATCTTGGAGTTAGTTTATCGAGATGTATACTGGGGGGGGGGGAGATTCTCCGTCAGAGAGGCATCTCAAGGAAATTCACACACTCATGTAACACCAAAAACTATCAAAATGGGACAGCTCTAGTAGCCATTAAATTAAATGAAAGAAAGGAAAGGGTGCAGAGACTCAAGACAGAAACACTGGAGCAATAGCTGTGTAATGCCAAGAGTAAAGCAGGACTTTTGTTTTAAAGTATATGTGGGTGCAGTGTTAATTTGAGAATGCAGCACAGTTATTTCTGAAGAACAAAGTGGCAAATTGTGTTTCATTCAGAGTTAACCAACTTCAGACCATTTCACAATGTAATTGTTAAACATGTTTTCTGAACGCTGAAGTCTTCCACAAACTATTCAGTGTGAAATGCCACCCTGGGCTCCTACTGGGAGGAAGGGTGGGATATAACAACAACAACAACAACTTGAAATTAACATTTCCCTATAATATATGTTTCTACGCTCCCCTAGGTTTCAATTGTTTTTGAAGTGGCAAGCGTGATTTATAATGAAGTTATTTTAAGATGTCATGCACTTTCCTGCATTAAAGAACAGCAAAATGTAATAGATTCTGCAACAACAGTATCTGGTAACAGAACACACGGGTTAGTACATTATTTGAGAACAGTAAATACTATTTAAATTAGTCTCATTCAATCTTGAAAAATTCCGTTTTAATGGGGCATCAGATAAATTCCAACTTTTTTCTGGCCCTAGAACCATGACTAAAAGTTCTGTTTGTTATGACTAATAATGAACTGTTTTAATAACCGTGGCTTTCACGAAGTTTCTGAAACTTCCCTCAAGCAAGCTCAGTACTATCACTTGTGAGAAGCACATGCCATAATCTAAACTTAATCTAGTTAGATATAGTTCTGAGGAAAATAAAATGCCTTCTGTTATTCAACACAGATACTACACCTTGGCAAAAAGAACAGCATTGCTGGCTTTGCATAGATATTTATCTAACACCATATACACCAAGCATAATTTCTTAGATGTTTTCATTTACATAAATATACCCTTTGGCTCCAATCCAGCTGCACTCAAAGACAATTAATATGGTGTAACAACTACATCTCTTTTTGCATCAAAACATTCATAAGGCAGTAGGGACTGGATGGACATGACAATGTGAGAAGGTACAGAATAAAGATGCATATATGCAAAGGATACACATGATAAGCTGCTTATGCACCCAGGTAACCAGGACACATGTCTTTAAACCTAACGAAAAAAATGTAAGAGCAACAGATACAGCTACTAATCTTTGTGAACTGCTTACAAGGTAATCTCTTAGCTTTTTCTGCACTTTAGCTGACCTTTATCCTCAACATTTTCAGTAGAAGCTTTTTCAGTTACAGAATCTGCTTTTGATCATCTTAGGATACCCTCATATGCCGACTGCTAATTATTTCTCCTGAAGCTTTTCACATCCTCTCTTACCTAACCTGATGTCCTGTAGCTTGTCTTTGTCTTGTCTATCTTAGCTTGCAAATTCTTCAAGGCAGGAAACGAGTCTCGCTCTTTATAAAGAGCCAGGTATATTTACAGCACTAAATATACATTAATACGTCACAATAATTGAATAATTGTGCCATTGTGACCAAGCCACTACTAAATGCCATATTTGACCAGCAGCTTGAATAGCCAATTAACAGATTTGCTTAATTATTTGTAGTAACAATGTTGGTTATTTCAAGCTGACTTTACTGGAAGCTACAACTAGCTATATTATAAGTTTAGCAGTCCCTTGACTGTCAAACTATGCACAGTTTAATCCATTTAAGATGTGGTTTGAAAGACCATTAATTTACTTAAGTGTACACATTTGCGTAGGCCTTCCTGGCATAATGTGAGGTAGAAAGCTGCATAAACACATCAGTTAATTAGTGATAATTCTAAGCTAGAACATAAAAATGTATCCAGCGGTAATAAACATGTTGACTCTCATAAGTCAATGCACATATGTGCTTTTATATAGGAAAATCTTTTTTCAAATTACTCTTCTCTTCAGTTGTACACTACCACCAGTTCTTTTTAGAACTAAAGTAACTGCTTACCAATTTTAACTATTGTTCCAAATTAGCCCCTAAAGCTACTACCCTTCTGGCTACATCTCTGTAACTTTCTACTTCTTTCAACATATTTTTGGAGTAAAAATTGTTTTTAGTATGTTTATTGTAAGGCTCACACTTACTTTTGCTGGCTATCCATAACCCTTTTCATAATCTCTTTCTTTCTTGAACAGTTCTTGGATGTAAAACTAAAGCTGGTTTCTTGAAAGAAGTTGAGTAGGTGCTGAAACCACCAGAAAATCTCCACTAGTTTGTTTCACATACTCTGGTATACAGGTAGAGATTTTAAACGGCACAGTGCATCTTGGCCACAATGCACCATTTAGAAGATTGAACAGCCATTTCTAAGCTTCTACTGAGGTCCAAAACTTTACATCTACATTTACATGTGAAAAGCCAAACTAATATAAACATTACTGCTGGGACTACTACTAAATTGCCAGTTTAAATAGATGAAGAGAAACATCAGCCACTCTTAATGAGTAGCATCACATCCTACATAAGTAGAATCTATAATTCATACTACTACTAAACATTTATATGGTGTATTTCAAATGTTCAAAGTACTTCACATATTTTCAGCATATATTACAAAGCCCACCATCCACAGTTTTGGGATAATACTTACCAGAAAGCACAGTGGCATGCTTAAGATCAGTGAATTCATGGATGGAGTGAGTCTGAAACAGAACTATCCCAGCCCACACTCTTAGCCACTACATAAACCGTCATTAAGGAAGTTAAAAAAATTGCAACTCAAGAATGCAGTGCTTATTTGTTTTTTACTACAGGCAGGCCCCGCTTTACGGTGCTTCGCCTTTCGGCGTTAGTTTTTGCTCGTCACGCACCATTTTCGCGTCATTTTCACGCGACATGCACCATTATCTTTAATGGTTTCCGCTTTTTGGCGGTTTCAACTTTTCGGCGGCAGTCCAGAACGGAACCTGCCATATAAGCAGGGCCTGCCTGTACACCGAAATGCAACAAGTCAGAAATCTTGTCCAAACCAGATGAAACATGAGTTTAAGAAAGTGGCAGCCATGCTGATCAAGTTCTTCAACATGGAATGTGTTCCTGTTACTAGAGGCCTAGGGAACTGAAGGAAAATCTTCTAGGTATGCTAGTCATGCAGCAGCACAAAAGGTTTCCTACCAAGTCAGTCTTAGACAGGATATTTGTGAGACACAGATTTACTATTTTTTGTTACTTCAGCATAACCACTTTGTGGCCTCCAAGGAACTGTGGCTCTATTACAGATTACTTGGCACAATGCAGGTGGCAGGACACACCTACAATTTCAAAGTTTGCATTTGATGACATTATCCTAATTATATTGTCTTCAGAAGGCAAACAGCCCCAATATTCTAAATTTCCATTGGGGTTGTGAAACTTTGTGGAAGGGGGGCTGGGATATATCTCACCCTGATGGATAGCCCAAACAGTGGCTTAGACAATCTTTAGAACAGCAGATTAGCCTTGGTCATTAACCCCCCCGCCCCAATCTAGTCATTCTCTCTCCATTTCATCAGCATTGACCGCCATGCCTTACAGAGGAAGTAGATAAAGCACAGGAATGCTCAATTTCTACTGAAAGCAAATGACTGTGATATAGTGGTTTCAAAGAAGGACTACCCGGCAAAGCTGTCATTGATGCTGAATGCCTTGGTAAGCCTGGATTATCTCTAACTGGAGTTTGAATCAGCTTCTGCTCAATGCGACATTTTGCCACTGTGCTGGAAGGAGTAACTATAATTTGATAATGGCTTAAAGGTTTTAGGAACAGGAGGCTCAGTAGCATCTTATTTATTTGAGTAATTTTCTATAGGTATTGGCTGCTGAAATCTGAACGTTGATGGAGGAATGTCTCCCTATCTGTTATTTATTTATTAAATTTATATCCCGTCCTTCCTTCCAAAGGAGTCCAGGGTGACAAACAACAAGCAATAAAATAATAAAAGTTATCAGAAACTACATATATCAATATGCCCCTGATGACACTGCAGAACCTGGCAACCATTCATGAAACATATCTCAGATGGTTCTGCCCTTTTGTGGCAGGCTAGTCCTAGAAAGTGATGTTCAGCATCAGTATGGGAACTTAATTACAGTGTCTCCCAGTGCTTAATTCGCCTGCCCCTTGTTTAACATATACCTGAAGAAGTGGAGATGTGACATAAGGCATTGTTAGCATCCTCATATCCACTCACTCTCTTACACATGTTTTTAAATTACCCAGAGTGGCTAGCCTTAATAATGGGATGGATAAACTATGTGAGAGCCAACTGAGACTGAATTCAAACAAAACTTTTGGTAAAATATTGGTAGCTAGCAATAAGATCCACAAAACCTTATTATAAGCTGCTTTGCACATATATTATAGAAAAGTAAGGTATAAATATTTAATAATGATTTGTTTCATGTTTTCAACCTCCACTGGTTATTCAGGTTTGCAGTTTTTGGGTGTTCCTAGATACATTGCCATGTCTTGAACTCCAAAGTATAGTGGTGGCCAGGAATAGTTTTGCTCAGCTTCTTTTGTGGCTTTTCTTTTCAGTGACTTTTTGTAGCTGAAGTTAATCTTTTAAGCAGGGTCGGCAGCAGGCAGGCACCAGGTGGGGCACTGGCCAAGGGCATATGACCTAAAATGGGCCTCTGTTCCAAGCCGAGCCTGACACTACTGCCAATGCTGCCACTGCTGACTCCACCTCCCCATCAAGAAAAAAAGCATCTCCTGCCCGCCCAACACATTGCTTGCTTTCTAGGCTTCTAGACTTCTTCACCATCCTCTTTACTACTCACGGGAGCTGAATCTCTCCCACTGCATTGGGGCTTCATGGAAACTGCTTATTTCTGTTTTGTGCATGCCTCCTAAAAGTATCAGCAGACGTGCCTTTCAGCCATTCTCTCTGTGTGGAGCTGAATTGGTTGTTCAATGCGAGGCTACTAATATTCCTTTCTTTCCAGCCCTGCTCAGAAGGAAACCTTTGATCTGCAGCTGGGGAGGGCTTTGTACTTTCTTGCAATTTGCATAAGTAGTAAGCATTTAACAAGTAAAGAAGCAACCCCGCAAAGCCCCTTTACATAGTAAACTCAGAAGAACTTATAGGAAAGTGGGGGGGACGGGGACAAAGCACACTCTACACCAGCATTCTTCAAGCTTGGGTCTCCAGATGTTGTCACACGACAACTCCCACAAACCCCAGTCAACTTAGCCAATGGCCAAGGATGATGGTAGTTGCAGTACAACATCTGAGGATACAAACTTGAAAATCAGTGCTCTACACAATGTTTCACTGTGACTAATCTTGTTTTTTATTTATTTATTTATCACACCAGGTTGGTTGTTTGCCAATAAAAATATTTACAAAAAAATCCCACCAAGTTTTGATGCTACTGCATCAAATTTGTGAGAGTGAGGTAATGACTGGATATGTGTTCTCTGCTTTTTGCCAAAGTTTTTTTTGAACCCAAGTTTACAGTATGTTTTTGTCCCTGCCCCCTCCCCTCAAAAAGCTACACTAGAAACTCCACATGTCCTTTTCAAAGTGTTTTATCTGTTCTTGAGTTCTGATCTCTTCCAAATGGGAAGGATTTGTAGATAATATGAAACTGCCTTTTACTGACACCCACCATTGGCAGACCTAACTCAGTGCTGTCCACTACCCATTCTTCTTTTAAATATGTTCATAAATGATCTGGAGCTAGGGGTAAACACTGAAGCAGACAAGTTTACTGCTGATGACACTTAAGTTATTCAGGGTGGTTAAAACTAAAAGGAGTCATAAAGAGCTCTAAAAGCATCTGTCAAAATTGGGAAAATGAGCATTAAAATGGCAAATCTGGTTTAATGTAAGTAAGAGTAAAGTGACGTACATTGAAGTAAACATCCTAATTTCACCTATACGGTAATGGGGTTTGAACAGATGCTTGCCACCCACCCACTTTTAAATAAATTTAAACCTCACAGAATCTGCCTGCATGCAGCCAGTGGTGGTGGCAGCAGCTTTCACCCCAAGTCCTTTTCCCTCTCCTGTCCCTGAAGAGACAGCAAAGTCCAACTGCATCTCTTGTTCTTTTTCCCTCCTCCCTTAACCCCCCCCCCAAAAAAGGTACCCTAGAAACTCCATACTTTCCCTATTCTTGAGTTCTGGTATTCCAAATGAGAAGGATTTGCAGAGGCCTATCCAGTTCATCCTTGTCTATGCTGACTAGCATGGGCTTTCCAAAATTTCAGACAGGAAATATTTTGAGTCCTACCTGGAGTTGCCAGGGACTGATATGCACATTCTCTTTTTACATCTAAGTTAGGGCTCAAGATCTATCTGAGAGTACAATCCTATGTACATATCTACTCAGATATAAGTCCCCACGGACCTGTTTTATTTTATTTATTTGTTCAGTTTATATCATACCCTGGCAGGAACATGTGCATAGGATTATAGATTGTTATACCTCTAAGTTATACTGCTGACAAAAAAACTAAAAACACACCTAATGAAATATTAAAGTTTGCGTTATTTTTCTTTGACAATAATGGGTTGTCACATCAGTCAAAATTTGTTTTAAAGGGGAGGAGCCAAGAGAGAGGGGGATGATTAAAGAAGGGAAAGGGTGGGATCAATGGGCCCTCTGATATCTTGGGCACAGGGGCCCAAAGAAATCTGGAGCCAGCCCTGCTTTTAAGTGTGGCAGCTGAATGTATGATTTTGTCAGTATATTGATTATTTCATATATTCTGCTTTTGAAAACATTCCAAGATCTTAAGGCTGGGAAATGAAAAAACTTTATATTATATATGCTCAAATTCTGAACACCATTTAATTCATCCCATGTCGTACTGAAGTCCAAATAAACCATTATTCAAAACTAATCAGGTACCATACCTAGCTTGCATCCAGCCTTTCGGCCAAAGTGGTTTCACCTCAGTCTCCATAAAGGCCTTGAGGTAATCTTCTGCAGACTGGCTTTTATTTGGCTCTAGCTCATAACATCCCAGTTTTATCTTGACAAGGTTACACAGCAAAGACCTGTTGAAAGAAACCCAACAGAATTCAGTATAACTGCCCCCACCACTGGTGTGTCAAAAGTTAGCCATGTATACCTATTCCCAGAACTTCCCCGCCCCTCACAGGATTTATCAGACTTGCTGCCACTTCAGTCTTTTCCACTATAGCTTTTAGGTAAGTTACACTGTTATATCCTATTCTGCATTATATAAGAGTTTAGTTTTTAATTTTCAGGGCAATGCCCTTGTTCCCATTAACCCAGAAACTTGGATATATATATACACATTTAAATTTTTTTTTTACTAAATTCTTATTAATATTTTAATTTATATTTCACCATTATTATTCATTTTTAGGCTCACATTCTGATGCCTTATAAAAGGACTGTAAACATTTATATATGTTAATTGTAGCAGCAGCACTAGCGAATTGGTAAGTTTGTTATGTACTAATTTTAGCATTATATATTCATTTATTTGGGCACCCCCTGTGTATTAAAGGTGCTAATTTTTACTTGCTATTTTTAGAATTGCACAAATTGATTCTGTTTCAAGAAGCCTGTGATGCCCCTGTAAATGTGAATACTGTAAATATGGTAAGTGCGGGTTTATTAGAGTGTATGTGGTAAGTAGACTGAGGTGAGAGGGATGAGTACATGGGTTGGAATGTTGATAATAATTAATAATAATAATAATAATAATAATAATAATAATAATAAACAACTTTATTTCTACCCCGCCCTTTTTCCAATAGGACTCAGAGTGGCTTACAACTAAAAACAACACACCATTAAAACATACAAAGTATACAATTAAAAATAGAATTAAACTTTGAGAAAAATTAAAACCATAAAACATACATTAAAAACAGCAGACAATTTAAAATAATAAGACCATATAATGTAGTCACCAATCCTAGGACACTTAATCCTAGTCGTTCTCTATCCCAAATGCCCGTTGAAATAAAACAGTCTTTACTTGTCGCCGGAAAGACGGCAAGGAGGGAGCTAATCGCACCTCACTTGGAAGGGAGTTCCATAGCCCAGCGGCGGCCACCAAAAGGCCCTATCTCGTGTCCCCATCATATGTACTTGTGAAGGTGTGGGGAGCACAAGAAGGGCCTCACCTGATGAATGTTGTATGATTGGCTGAGCGTCTGGGTGTCTGAAGGTATAAATGGGAGGATGACAGTTGTGAGAGGGTTCGAGTGCTGAGAGGGAGCTGAGGGAGAGGGTTGTTGGTTGGTTCTGGGTTTTGGAGAGACTGGATTGGATTTAGGCAGGTAGTGAGGCAAGTTATTTATGACTAAGAAATATAAAGAGTAACACATCTTATGAAGCCACACGCATGTTGACTGAACCTTTAAGTAATCTTGTTATTCCCTGTGTAAATAAATAAATAGTTATTGGTTTACCAAAACGCCTGATCCTTGGCTGGGTTTCACAGACCAGAAGGGTGGGCAGGGCATATACCAAGGTTGGGAAACAAGTATCAATGGTGGCAGCGGTGAAGAAATAGTGTAACATCAGCAGGTATCCAAAACAGCCCAGGGCTGTAATCTTTATAGGCACAAAGATACAGGGGGGTTGAGGCCTATAAGTGCACCCAGACACAACATAGCAATAGGCCAGGAGGAGACTAAGGCACAGTCTCAAGGCAATATTATTTACAGAGAGTGGATCTTGAGAGATCTGTGCTAGGGCCGGTGAGAGAACTGTTAAGAGACCAGGACCCTGAGGAAGACTTTCCTATAGTCAAAATAAGTCTGGCTCCTTTGTTACTTTTATCCATTTTTGGTGTGCAAATCAGGTACTTTTTTTTATCTAGTTTTCTTGGTGTGCATTCTATTGGCATTCTTATGGCTTCGATTCATTTCTGATGTGAATTTTTTTGTTTAGTGTTCATGTTCTGTATATTCTGTGGTTATTACCTTATTATTGTTTGTGTATGTTTGTACGATGTTTTTATTATATTTTATTCACTAACAACCAAGTATAGCATACCCATCTATTAAAAGTACCAAGTAATTTACTTTGGGCATTTTGCACATTCTGTCCTTCATCAGAATTTTTAATACTTTAGTATTTATTTGCATATGGTTTTTAGTGTGTTCATACCTTGATTTTTGTTTTTTTCTTGTCACTTTCATCAAGGACCATTTTTTTTCTTCCTCTGCTTTTTTGTTCCCTAACTAAGAGTCATACATCCAAGGTTATCGAAGAACTCTGCAGTCGGGATATTCAAATTCTACACTGTCCATACTTAATATATTTAATATAAACACATTAAGCAAAACTGCCTTTGGATTACATTGCCATAGAATTAGTTTTAAGAAATGAGGTTATTCCAAGGTATGGAATGTGAGGGACAGGGAAGGGGAGAAAGGAAGAGGAAGTGACAACCGATTTTGAGGTAATAATTGGTGCAATAAGCACTAACCCCCACACCGAAACAGAAACAAATGATGACTACCTCACCACAGCAGTAATCAGACAGCCAAAGTGGCCGAGGCTCTTGACCCCACTAAATGCTTTTTAGTGCTGCTGTATGAGCAACAAAGAAGACTCAACTGGGAGTGTACAGCAAGTAAAACTAAGGTGCAGATTTCCATATTTTTCTAAGCAATAAAGCAGACTGCATTTCATCCACAGGGTATCTCATTTTCTCCTGCAGTGACTGGGATGGAAGCCAAGACGTGTGAACCTGCTCTTTCACCAAGATCTTCAGAGGAGCCCCTCCTCATGGTGCCACTGCCTGCTTGGATTCATTTGGCATCCACCAGGAAAAGGGCATTCTTTGCAGTGGTATGTGTACTGTGGAATAGTCTCCTCAGAGATTCAGCAGACACCTTCAGTTTTTAAGCAGTTAAAAACATGCTTGTTCACCTAAGTGTTTGTGGATTGTTGATTGCTGGCTCACTTATTTGTGATTTTGTGCTTTTATATTTTGTCTATTTTGCTATAGTTTTTTGATATAGTTAAATTATGTTGTATGCTGCTTTGCTATGCTAAGTGAAAAGCAGTATATAAATCCTTTTAACAAAGAAAATAAAGCATCCATCTTGGTAATGTTTTTAAAAGTCTTATTATGCCTTCATGCAGTTTGCTTCCATTTAACAGCTGCACTCATTATACATAGATTTAAATTTGTGATAGCTAGAATTGTGCATGTTTTGGGGTGAAATTAGAAACATGACTTGCTAGTGCTCTTTTTCCTGGCAGTCAGAGTCTGAAGTAGGTTGCATTAGATTGTGATGTGACCATCTAAAAAGTGTTCTAGTGGATAAACATAGTATCTCACAGGGTTGGCCCCAGGGATGCCAGGGCCCTTGGGCGCCAGCTTGCCTGGGGCCCTGGCACACACACGCATGCCCCACTTACCTACCTACCTGGTGGGTGGAGGAGCAGGAGGTTGGGCGGGCAGGCGAGTGAGCAGGCTGGGGGGCCGGATGGTGGTTGAGCGAGCAGGGGGGTGGGAGAGGGCGGGAGTGGGCAGGGGCAGAGGGCGAGCACGGGCAGGGGCAAGCGAGGGAGTGGGCAGGGGTGGACAAGCGCTTGGGAGAGCAAGCGGGTGGGAGCGGGTAGGCAGGCGATCTGTGGCAGGAAGCCTGCCATGGAAGTGGAGCACTACTCCCCCACCATAACAAGGGGCCCTTGGCCAGGGCCCCACCTGGCTGCCCTCTGGAGCCGGCCCTGATTATCTCACCTCACTGTCTCATCCCAGTGGAATTTCTTTCTTGGTCCTGCAACCCTCTTTCCTGGCTTCTCATCATCCTCTTCCTCAGAGGCATTCTTGTCTCGCTCATCTTCTGCTTGCATTCTAAAACAAAAGAACCAATTATATTGCTGGCAACAGTACAAGCACAGATGTACTTATTTCTGAATCATTACATTTCAGAAGAGAAACATATAGAGGTTGCTTACCTGCAACTGATGTTTGAGTGGCCATCTGTACTAACCTACATATAGGTTCCCTGCTTTCACAAAGCAAAGTCCATGAACATCCTAGAGCTCTAAGCCAGGGAGCTAGTGCTTCACTCCCTCTCATCAAAAAGAGAATTATTTGAGCATGTCTTGGATTGCAGGGCAAGCACCTTTCCTCTCAGTTCCTTTGCAGTGATCTGCTGCAAGCAAGAGTGCATGTGTGTGCAATGGCACTGATGATCACAAGAGCATCAGTTGTAGGCAATCTGCTTTTCTACATGGTCTTGCGGTAGTCTCATATATGGGTGACCGGCTACCTGACATACCTAGAGATAGATCCTGTATCCTTCAGAAAATAAGAAGTGAAAGATTGCTTGGCCAAAATCTACATTTTCCCACTGCACGCACATGCAGAGAGTTATGTTTTAAACATGGAAGGCATTGACCATGACAGCAACAAAAACTCCTTTTGACAACACAGTGAAGGCAACAGTACTTCTAGCGGAATGGCTCGATATGAGCAACAGAGTGGGTTAAAATAGTGGCCAGCAGTATGTACACACGCACGCACGAGACCCTAACTGGGGTGCAACATCCTTCTTTTGTGAATTTCAGGCAATGCAGGCAAGAGCACTTTTCTGAGGATGGCTCAGGAACAGTCATGCCCAATCTGTGGAAAGATTTTCCCTTGCAGCTGCAGCCTTTAATGTACTAGCTCTATTATAGACATGCAAGAAATGCAGAAAGAAAAAACACACACAACCATCAAGTGACACAATAAAACAACAAGCTCATCATGAAGAAACTTTCCTGAGTCCTACAAACTTGGTCAAAAGACAGCTGAGTGTGAAAGTGTTTGTCTGACATCTGGAAACATGTGCAGATATTCAAAATCTCCTTTTAAGAGCAGGGATATCTGCACAAGCTCCCTGATAAGAAAATAATGTTCCCAGAGTTTATGCTTTGCACAGGTGCAGAATCCATGTGTAGGACTATACAGAGAACATAAAAACTTCAGCTTCTAATGATACATACAATTGTGCAAACATCATGCCTCCTGCAATAACCCCAATTAGTTATGCACATTCTTCCTACCCCCTATTTGAGAGTGTAGCAGACTCCTAAGGGTATCTGTTTTACTTTAGATTTGAGATGTTTAGAACTTTGTTTGCTTTTTCTTATTTTCCGTAAAGTGCTTACAAAAGTGTTGATATTAAATGATACTTTAAATATACAAAACCAACCAACAAACCACCCACCTCCGCTACTTTATACCCATATATTTTCCTATAGTAAAAAAGGTGGCCCAGGAGATTGCTAGTGCTGCTGCAACTTTGCTGCCATGGCTAGAAATTATTTTTAAAAAATATAAGTGTAAAAGTTACTTTAATAATTACATTTAAAAGAAAAATTTCTAGCCACAGCAACAAAGGTGGAGCTGCATTAGCAATCTCCTGGGTTTTCTTGTCCATGGCCCTTCTTCAGAGTAAGAAAGAGGCAAAGATGAACTGGAAGCTGTGGCACAACCAATGCTGCTGCCACATTAGTAGCAGCAGAGCAACTGACAAGGAGGGAAGGAGTAAGCGGGCAGAAGCACCTGCCTAAAGCAGTGTAATGTCTTGCATCAGCTCTGCCAAGGACAGATTGGTACCCAGGAACAATTCACTACAAGACAGCAAGAGTGTTTGTGGAGTTTTTTGCCGGCATCAGTTTGTTTGCCCTGAGAGGTAGCTGCCTGCAGTAAGAGTGTGTCTGGGCTGATTGCATTGTGGGATTTTGTAGGTATGGTTGCTCTTGACACTAAAGGATTGCCCCTTTGGGTCACCACTAGGGCAGGGGCGCCCCCTTGGTCAGTCAGTATACAGAAATGGAGGCCAGGCACTGTGGGCAAAAGGCCTGTGACCCTTACCCAGAGTGTGAGTCTGGGAGAGGAGAAGATTGGTTTGGTGGTGTTCCCTCTGAGTGAGAGACAGAGGGAGGAGTGCTGGAGTGGCACTATTATCGTCCATCTAAGAGTGGGATGTGCCTACTACTGGGCCTTAGTTTGTTATCTGTGGTCCTAATCTTCCAGCTGTCAGTTGATGATGCTAGGAAGTGTCTGGGTAGGCAGGTAGCACGAGTTGCAAATATGTAGCCCAAATTTCAGTGGTGGTGGGCAGGGCAGTCAGAGTGGAGGGGCTGACCACTATCTGAGGCAAGACCTAGATATTTGGTCCCTGTCCCTCACCTTAGCCCTCTCATTGCTCTGGAAATTACTGGTAGCTTATCCGTTGAGCCCTCTGGTCTGGTGGTGCTGTTACTGTATGCCAGTTCAGTCCATAGTACAACCATAATCATCCACGATTTGGTGTGTATTACTGAGATTTGGAAAGGTGAGCTGGTTGGGCCTGTCCTAACTCAGCTGTGCCTATCTGGGTACTCGGTATAGCACCAGGCTAGATTGGGGGTCAAGGGGAGTGTTACTATTGTTCATAGAAGCACCATATTTCTTAACCAAGGACACTCTTGATCTTGGGGTGGGCTTAGAGGATCTGCACCTGAACTTGGGTCAGAGAAACAGACTGGGGATGCTACTGCTCTACTGAACATCCAGTTGCACAGTGGCATCCCTGACCAAGCTGGCTGAAATGGTCTCTGGTATGGCTGGCTGAAATGGTCTCTGGTGTGGTGTTGGAGAACCCCAGGGCAATCATGCCGTTGGGCTGGCACAAGACTTCATGACCTCCATGACAACCACGGAGCTGTTTCAAATAGTCATTGGTCCAACATATTGGGCAAGGTAAACCCTTGATGTAGCCTTTATGAGGGATGGAGTGAAAGTAGCGGACGTATAATGCACTCGTCAGTCAGACCATTGCCTAGCGAAATTTGGACTGGTTGCTGCAGTTCCCACCGTGTAAGGGTGGTGGGCCTGTATGGATGATCCACCCTCAGAGACTGATGGAAACTGATGTGTTCCTGAATGCTCTGGAGGATTTTCCAGCAGAGAATGCTGACAATCCTGTCAACACCCTGGTCTCACTATGGAATGGCAAGATGAAACAAGTGGTTGACACGATTGCTCCCAAGTGTCCTTTCTGATGTTGTGGAGCCCGAGTGGCTCCTTGGTATTCTGGGGAGCTTTGGGCCATGAAGCAAGGACGACAAAGACTAGAGTGCTAGTGGCACAAATCTCACGCCAAAGCTGACCAAACACTTATTAGTACACACAATCATGCCTACCATGTGGCAGTGTGGGCTGTGATAAAGGGTCATTTTGCAGTTTTCACAGCATCCTCCAGTAGTCAGCCAGTGGAGTTACTTCGAACAGTCTGGAGGTTACTGACTCCCATTGTGGGGAAAGGGCCTCTAGAGCGTTTGACGACCTTCTGTGACCAATTGGCTACATACTTTGAGGATAAAGTCACTCGACTTCGGAGTGACCTTTACTCCACTGTTGTTGTAATTTCAGATGAAGCACACAATGCTATAGTGAATGATGTGTGGTGGGATCAGTTTCAGTTTAGGCAATCAGCTGATGTGGATAAGGTGCTGGAAGCTACACATCCGACTACATGCCCTCTTGACCCCTCCCCCCAGGCTTATTAAGTCTAGCAGAGGAAGTTTGGCTGGTTGCGTCCGGTGTGGTAAATGCATATTTGCGTGAGAGAGTGGTCCCTGTGGCCTTGGAAAGAGGCCACTCCTAAAGAAATCAACCCTGGACCTCTTGGACTGGAATAACTATTGACTAGTCACAAATACCCCCTTCTTGGGGAAGGTGGTGGTAGAGAGAGTAATGGTGGGGCAGCTGCAAGCATTCTTGGATAACACAGATTATTTAGATCCATTCCAATCTGGGTTCAGGCCCGGCCATGGGACTGAGTCAGCCTTGGTCCCTTGATGGATGACCTCTACATGGGGAGTGCAACCTTGCTCCTGCTTCTTGATTTCTCTGTGGCTTTCAGTACCATTGACTATGGTATCCTCCTGGACTGGTTCCATAGAATGGGGATCGGGGGCACCGTGTTACAGTAATTCCAGTCCTACTTACAGGACTGAATCCAGACAGTAGCATTGGGTGCTTGTTTTTTGGGTCTCTGGCAGTTGTGCTGTGGGGCACGACAGGGTACCATCTTATCCTCAGTGCTACTTAATATCTATATGAAGCTGCTGGAAGCAGTCATTAACACTTTTGGGGCAAGGTGTCATCAGTATGTTGATGACACTTAGCTCTACTTCTCCATAACATCTGGATCAGGAGAGGCTGTGCGGGCCCTTGACCAGTGCCTGGATATCATGGTGGGGTGGATGAAGGAAAATAAGCTGAGCTTGAATCCTGGCAAGATGGAGGCACTGTGGGTGATTCCAATGTCCGAAAAATTGGTCAACTGCTTGCCCTGGACAGGGTTGTACTTCCCCTGAAGGAGCAGGTATGCATTCTGGGGATGCTTCTGGATCCACCTCTATTATGCCCAGGCAGTCTCAGTGCTAGAAGTGCCTTTTATCAGTTGCACTTGGTAAGACAACTACAACCAGGAGAGCTTTGCCAGAGTAGTTCTAGCACTGGTGATTTCAAGACTGGACTACTGCAATGCACCCCATGTGGGACCTTCCTTGCACTTCACCCGGAAACTGCAATTAGTGCAGAATGCTGCAGCCAGATTGCTGATGAGAGTGAGATCCTGTCAGCATATAACGCCTCTGCTCAGAGATCTGCACTGGTTGCCAATTTGTTACCAGGCCAAGTACACGGTGTTACTACTGGTATATAAAGCCCTCAAGTGCTGGTTTTGACCTATAAAGCCTTATGTGACTTGGGACTGCCAATACCTCAAGGACTGCCTCTCCATACATGAACCAACCCGGATCCTGTGTTCATTATCTGAGGTGCTTCTCTAGATTTCCCCTCCACGAGGGGTGCGGAGGGTGGCAACATGAGAATGGGCCTTCTCGGTGGTGGCTCCCAATTAGTGAAATGTTCTCACCAGAGAGGCATGCCTGGAGCTATCACTGTCTGTTTTTAGGCCCCAGGGGAAAACATTTTGATTCACTCAGGCCTTTGGAGTTTAATATTCTGTTTGTTTTTAGTCAGACAGGGAGAAGCTGGATTTGTTTTTATGTAGTTTGAGTATTTGATCATGTTTTTATTTTTATATATGTTTTTAATGTAAGTCACTTTGAGTTCTCATTTGGAAAGAAAAGTGACTAATAAATCTAATTAATAAATAAAAATAAATAAATAAATAAATAGTTTGGGACCAGTTTATCTGCAAGGCCACCTTATCCCATATATTTCCACTTGGGCACTCCAATCTGCAGAACAGGCACTGTTACAGGTGCTATATAATACTCATTCCACACTAGTAAGAAATCATTTTTAATGTAGCAGCACCTATTTTTTGTAACTACCTGCCTACTGACATCAGGCAGGTACTTTCATTATATTCCTTTCGGGGCCTACTTAAAACTTTTCTGTGTAGGCAAGCCTATCCAGACACACAGATGTTGATGTGATTCAATCTTTTTAGTTAGTGTTTTGTTTTGAAAATATTTAATTGTTTTATTGATAGTTTTTTTTTAATAATTAAGAGTTATATAAATTTTGTTAAATAAAAAAATAAAATAAAGAGACCGAGAAGGACAGTGTTGTTCTTCCCTGGAGGAAGCAAGCTTGTAGTATGGAAGCGCTCCTCCTGGATCTAACTGGAGGCTCAGGTAGCCTTGGTTGGTATGATGGTTTGCCAGTTACTGTCCCTCTTGGAAAGAAATGACTTGGCCACTCTACTCCACACTGGACTATTGCAGTGCACTCTACATAGGGCTGCCTTTGAAGGTGACTCAAACTTCAGCTGGTCCAAAATGCTGCAGCCAGATTACTGGCTGGGGTTCCATTTAGAACTCACAGAACCCCTGTTTTAAAACAGCTGTACTGGTTGCAAGTTAATTTCCAGGCCCAATTCAAGGTGCTCATGTTACTGTTTAAAGCCCTAAATGACTTAGGCCTCAAATGTTTGAGAGACTGTTTCCATCCCTACCAATCTTCTCAGGTGTTAAAGACTGGCAGAAGGGGCTCTCTTGGTAGTTTCTTCACATTCAGGAATGTGGGAAATGGCAGCCTAGGTCAAGGGCTTTCTGTGTGGCAGCTCCTAAACTGTGAAACTCCTGTCCCACAGAGGTACATTTAACATCTTCATGGTACAGCTTTCACCAAAAGATGAAGATGTACTTCTTTATCCTGGTCTTTGACAGTTAAGGTATTTTGTTTTGTGGGACCCATATTTTTTGCTGAATTTACCCATATTTTTTGCTGAATTTACATTCTGCTCCGTTTGGAATAGTTTTACGTGTTTTATATAACTGTAATAGTTTTTATCTGTTCTTACGATAGCATATACTATCTTTGTAATACACCCTGGGACCTTATGGTGAAGGGTGGGCAAGAATTCTCAATAAATGAGAAGAGAAAATGGCAGATCTTCACTTGTTATCACTGATAGTTCCCAGTTAAAACCACTGAAACGTATCACCAATGATCTACAGCTCATCGTGGACAATAACATTAGCCTCACAGGCCTTGGGTAGCAGGCCAATACTTGCTTACAGACTGCTCCCCACAACCTATAATTGCTACTCAGCAGCAGCAATAGGCCCCATAGCAGGGATACAGACACAGGGAGTAGACCCTGTGGCAGACCCAGATGCCAACTCTGTTCCTGTATCTACTCCAGCAGCACTATTATAGGATTCAATAATGTTACCCATAACATCAGGGGCTCATTCAACTTCTCATCTTCCAGTGCCATCATCTGCGAACAATGCCCTTCTGCTTTCTACATAGGCCAAACAGGGCAGTGTCCATGCAAAAAAATAAATGGGCGCAAATCTGAAATAGCAATACAGAAAAGCCAGCGAAGGAACATTTCTGACTCTTAGGACACTGACCTCAAGGTGGCCATTCCACAACAAAGAAACTTCAAGGGAAGTTTTCAATGTGAAAATGTTGAATTATAATACATCAATACTATGATTTGAGGACTGAATCAACACAATCAGTATTTATCAAACCATTTGTGTTAGTTAACCAATGCCAATGTCTGTTAACTACTTTTTTGTGAATAGTCACTGTTAATAGGGTAGTTATCAGCTTCTGCATTTTTCTGCATTTCATTTCTTTCTGACTTCACTGTTTTACAATTCTTCTCCCTCCAAAATGTGCACACACACACACACACCTGAAGACTAGGATAACACTTCATGCATCTGACGAAGTAGACTGTAGTCCATGAAAGCACATGCCATAATAAATTTGTTAAGTCTTTCAGCTTCCACAGAGCACTTTTTTTCAATAACCATGTGGCACATTCTTTGGGATGCTATTTTTAAAATGCTTTTGAGATTGTCAAATGTTGTTCTAAATTCTCAGTTCTGGGATTGAGTGATGACTTTGCAAAATGAAAACAACCCCAATAAAACTTTCCCCCAAACAACCAATGTTTCATGCTCCTATCCCACCTATATACTACTATTATATTCTCTATAAAAACTCTTAGAGAATGATCAAAAGTGACAGCAAGAAATCTGTTGAAGGTGGCACTCAGCCAATCCTAGTCTTTTTGTTGTGTGAAAACGCTTCACAACAAATCTACAACAAGCAATTGTATCCTTGCTTCCACATCCCCTCTTTAAGACCTTCACTATGGAACTGTCTCCTAGTTCTCGCATCTTGAGTTCTGTTCAGTTAACAAACAATGTATATTTCGAAACAGATACAGACTGCAACAAGTACATCTCCTCCAGATGAAGTGGTAATATTTTCATAATCCCACTTTCTTCAATAAATCCTTCCCATAAACCAAATGTGATGTGTTTGGGTAATGTACATACTTGGCATTCTTGGCCTGACTGTGCGCTTGGCAGTCCTCCTGATATTTGAACAATTGTTCAGGCATGACACAACTGACAGCCAATTTCAATTTTTGCAATGGTTCCTTCAAACGGTCATCCTGAGAAGACACAATCATGACAATAGTGACACAAACAGTCTAGCCAACTGATTTATGGAACTTCTGAAGTAACTTGAGTTTTCGTAACAAAAGCTATTGGAAGTGTTTAATTCTGCTTTCATATAGAATATAGTTAGCCTATTATATTAGCAATAAAAACACATATTTAATCTTCCATATAAATATGAATAAGATTATAAATAAAAACCAAAGCTCCTGATTTCTGTCTAAACAAAACACAAGCAATAAGCCAAGGTTTGTTCTTAGCTAACTAAGTTACGCTTGATTTCAAGCCCAGGTCCACATATCATGACAAGGCAGATTTTGGCTTGTTTCCTCTCTTGCACAGCACAGCCAGGAGTGGAAAAGGAGCTAAGTGAACATGCTCAAAGTTTGAAATGAACTACATTTAACATTATATATGAATCAGCTCTATGGTTTTATTGTATAGTGAACCCACTATAACCCATCTTCTACAGCCCATCTTCACTAATATATACACTTGTTGTAGGTATGTTTACCTGGACATTGAGGTGCAGTTTCTTCAAACGCTTTATCAGTGTGTCCTTATTGCATGGCACAAAAGCCTCAAGGTGAGAGTACACTCCACTGCGGATGGTAGGACTCAATTCCTGTAACTGCAACTCAATACTGATAAATAGAAAGTTCACAATTAATGAGGAAAAGCTGAGCAAGTCTTCTACTCACTGTTTATTCAAAAAGCATTTAAGTTACATAGACAGAGGAACTGCAATGCTAGAATTTTCATTTTTCTGCACATATTAACATAGCTGTATCAGAAAACAGAATTGGCTACACTCATCTTTCAAGCTCTGACAAGGTAGCCAGAACAAATGTACAGCCCTAAGGATGGGTGGAGGTGTGAATTACACTAACATATCAACAGCAGTATACTTTTACCCTAACTGCAGTAAACAATTAATCCCCATTGTTTCATACAAAATGTAGTATATCTCACACCACACTCGTCCTTCCCTCCCCTCCCCTCCCCTCTCTGGTCAAAATTTAGACTCCAAACTCTTGGAGGTTAATGTACTATTTTTGCTGATATAACTTTATTAAGCACCATGTGATGAATGCTAATGCATACTTAAAAATACAGGTAGCAAATGAACATCTTACCTAGATTAATATAGAAATAACAGCCATTAAATTATGATTATGTAAGTTATCAGACTCACACAACACAAACATACGATGATTTCAATATATTATGTTCTTCCCATTCAATTCAAAGGGCCTTCAAGCAAACTAATGAATTTTTCTATGCCTCACTTACAGTTGTCTTGGCCAGGACATTCTTACCTGCTCTGCTCCTGAATCTGATCTGTTTGGAGGGGGATGGGGGAGAAGAGTTCTTCCAGGGAGGGCAAGAAAGAGAACCGCCAGTGACATTGGCAAGAAGCTGCTGCTCTACTAGACAGCCAGAATCTGCATAGACTGAACTGTATAACTGCATTATATAAACTGCAACTTTTAAGAACTTGTGCTTGAGCTTTGTTTTTCCTTTTCCCAACCATTCTTTTTTTCTCATGTGTCATGTCTTTTTATATTGTGAGTGGAAGACGGAGGGGGAACTCCAAGATGCCAAAAAAAGAGAATTACTTGATTAAGAAATCCAAATCGGTTTATTAAAAAGAGGAAAGAAGCCCAACGCGTTTCGGCCACTCTGGGCTTGGCCTTCGTCAGGGGCTAAAAATTAAAACATACAATGATCCATTTAGTAACTTGTATGATATGAAATGATATGAACAAGTTACTAAATTGGGCTAATTCTCCTTTTTTGGCATCTTGAGGTCCCCCCTCCTTCTTCCTCCTGCGGTCTTGGATGCCATCCATTTTTGCAGTTTTTTATATTGTGAGCCTCAGAATAGAGACCATGTTAGTTCTGATTTCTGTAAGCTGCCCTGACAGTCTTTTTTACTAAAGTGTGGGTTTAAATGCCTTAAATACAATAAAAGGAAAGAACAATGTAAATTTGCCTGCTTCATGGCCTAGAAATTGCTCAGGACAACACTCTCTTGCCTAAGCTAAGCACTTTCCAAAATCAAGTGAGCACTTACTCAAGCAAGATATTATTCATGTCCTGTGTGAAGAATTTTTTTCTACCTTCTTCATCAAAGAGCTTGGCAGCCTAGAAAGAGCAATAAAAACACAGGTGCTTTTAGCACACTTCATCTCAAAAACCTTCAGAATTTTATTATCCATAATATATATATCATGAAGTTGCCCTCTACTGACTTACCATAAGATTAACCACAAATGTTTAGAAAAACTACTCCAAATGCTTAATCCAGAATGTCATAGTTATTACTTCCTCCTTACTCAAAAGTAGTCTCCACATTTGATTTACAAAATGCTCACAAAAAAAATCAAAATTAGGGATGTGCATTACAATAATTTGCTTCTTACCAAATGCACTTTGGTACAACATAAAGACTCTGTTGTCCTGCAAATCCTAATTTATTTTATTAAAAAGTCATTCTAGGCATCCCAGCTGCATAATATGGTAACTTGCCAAGAAGTGTTTTGAACCTGCAAGAGAAAGACTGCCAAGTGTATTTTTTAAGAGTCATGACTTCTGCAATCAGCACTATGTCAAGGAGCTAGAAGACTGAATGAGTAAAGAAGTGTGTTGCACACTAGCATCTAGGACGTTTTCTGAAGCTTAAGACCCATACAGAGAGCGAGCAAAAGATGCACTGATCATCTTGAAGCATTTAAGAACTTCAGGGCATATTTACATCTGTACATTCACTATTCAGGATAAGAAGAATTGTATTCACTAACAGGCAAAAAACCTTGCAGTTTAAGAACATACCTAGAGCCAACACATATTTCTATGAAACTTTAAAAAGCAAGGAAATTTGGCAGCTATAGTAAATGCACCAGGGGAGACCTGACCTCCTCTCTGAGATATTGGACTGCCCTACAAATTTGTCAAAATGTAAAATACAATTAGGGTTGGTCTTTCACAGTCCAATTCACTTCCTATGTAGCTTGGAAGAATTTGGTAACATGAGGGGGAGGGGAGAGTAGAGGGAAGGAGGAAGGGGAGAGGGGAGCAGAAGGAGGGGAAGGGGGAAGGAGAGGATTGGAAAGGGAGGGATGAAGGAAGGGGGAGAGAAGGAGCAGAAGGGAGGTGATGAGAGGGAGGAGGAGGGGAGAGCAGGTTTGATCATTTGCATGCTTATCGAGTTTAATGGGATTTACTCCCATGCAATCATGCTTGAAAATGAAATGGACTGCCTTTAAGTAGATTCAGACTTATGGCAATCCTATGAATAGGGAGGAGAGCCTGGCTGGGAGTGCAGAGTCTGTGAGTTCAAATCCCAGCTCGCGACTGCTGGGTGTCAAGGGCCAGCTAAAGATCACCCCCACAGTGAGTGGCTCAGGGGTTACGTACCCTGCCACCTGTGCAGCCGTGGGCAAGCTGCATAGTTTCTAGGAGCCCAGTTGCCCCCCAGCTGGCAGTTGTGGACAAGGAAGGGGCTGGCTTGTGCAGCTGTGGCAAGCTGAGCAGGCCCTAGCCAGCTGGGGAGGACTAGCCTCAGAGGGAGGCAATGGTAAACCCGCTCTGAATACCGCTTACCATGAAAACCCTATTCATAGGGTACCCATAAGTTGGGATCGACTTGAAGGCAGTCCATTTCCATTTTCAGTATTCAGAGATCGTTTACCATTGCCTTCCTCTGAGGCTGAGAGGCAGTGACTGGCCCAAGGTCACCCAGTGAGCTTCATGACTGTGTAATTCGAACTCTGGTCTCCCAGGTCGTAGACCTAGGATAGGTAAAACTAACTATGGGGGGGGGAGGAGGGAATTGGAAGGAAATGGGGGAAGGGAACGGAGGAGTGAAGGAAGGGGGAGAGAAGGAACAAGAGGGAGGGGATAGGACCGAGGAGGAGGGGAGGGCAGGTTTGATCATTTGCATGCTTACTGAGTTTAGTGGGATTTACTCCGGTATAATGATGCTTAGGATAGGTGAAACTGACCTGAGGGAGGGGCAGGGAGGGGAGGGAGGAAGGGGGAGGGGAGGAGATTGGATGGGTGGGCACTGGGCAGAGGGGAAGCCCCTTTCCTTTCCAAAAGGAAAATATTGTGAACAGTATCATTCTTTTTCAGGGTTTCCCCCACCTTTTTATTCTACAGCAGGCATATGTACCCTCCCATCCAAATTTAAACCAAAGCTGTCCCTGGCCACATCCACGCCAGATCTTTATCTCACCGTAGACAGTTATGGCTTCTCCCAAAGAATCCTGGGAAGTGTACTTTCCTCTTTCAACAAGCCTTTTAAGTTGAGACCTATCCCAGTCTGCATCTGTGTTAGAATTGCTTTTAATATGTTTTCTTTAATAATATGTTTTTAACTCTTTTTTTGTTTTTAAAGATGTTTTTAAGGCTTTTTAAAAATGTTTTTAACGTTGTTTTGTTTTAATGTATTTTAAGGTCTTTTTATGATGTTTTAAAGTGTATTTAGTGTTTCTGTTTGCCGCCCTGGGCTCCTGCTGGGAGGAAGGGCGAAATATAAATAAATAAATAAATAAATAAATAAATAAATAGTGAAGGGTGCTGAAAGTTGCTAGGAGATGCCTTGTTCCCCCCACACAGCTTCAATCAGAGCGGCTGACTCTTAAACCACTCTGGCCACTGGAGCTCTGTCAGGGGAATAGGAGTCTCCTCTCAGCACCCTTCACAAACTACACTTCCCAGGATTCTTTGGGGGAAGCCATGACTGTCTAGTGAAATAAAGGTCTGGTGTGTGGCCCTGATTAGGCAAGCCCTGCAGCTGTGAGTCTGGCTTTCAGAACACTGACAGTTGTTTTTTACTGAGCATGCCTGACATTATCATTCAGTTCAACGCTAAATTTCTTTAATTAAAAATCAGCCAGGCATTTTTTTTAACTTTTAAACTGGAGAAGATGAAGGTCAGAGTATGAGGCAATGTCCGTAATAGGATTACAGGTACACTGTGAACATGGCTGATTTTTAATTAATTTCAACTGATTATGAGAACTCTGAGAGAAAAAAGTCCAAAAGGCGCCTGGGTTTTTCCTCTTTCTTTTTACACTTTGAACTCTCAATTCTCTCTGACAGTTTTGTGTATCGCTAAGGGTGGTTAAGCAAGCATATCTGAGTTCAGGACTATAAGTTTTGTAAGGTTTTGTTTTGAAATGAGCTTATGGGAAGCATCAGAATGGCATGGGGGGTATTTTTGATTTAACATTGCAGAATGCGAAAAATCCATGCTGACTATAGTATACAGCCACTCTCATGGCTGTATAATTTATCATTCAACTGCAACATCATGATGCATATGAAACACTCACCACAAAATCAGACACCACAGATTTTACATCACCTCAAACACAATATGTCATATTTGCAGCTGAGTCACCAACTGAAGTATCAAGCAATGCATGTGCAAGTGCAAGCTAATGTTCAGCTAAAAAACTCTCAGTTCTTTCATTTAATGAAACTGTTAAACTACAAGTGTAAATTATTTCACTTCTAATGAACAACAACAATTTTAGTAACAGAAAATCAGTAGATATAATATCTATTACTGAAACTTTACTTCTGCAAGCGCAGATGAACAACCTTATGTACTAGATTTCTTTTTGGTAGTACGTATATTTCTGATTAAATGTTTTGTTTGATAAGCTTTAATAGGCAAACAGAGACAACTTTGAGAGTATGGATATATACAGTATAATATAGAATTTGTAATTTTCATGCTGTAGGGTAAACTACTTTGAGTGTGGCTATACTGAAAAAAACATACAAATAAAGTGACTGATCTGCCATTTGTAATCTCTCATAAGAAATAACAAATAGCATCAGAGAAGGAAGTGCAAGTTTCTTGCAATATTTGCAAGCTTAATACAAACTGTAAATGACAAAACTAGAGTGGAACAAGTCTACTACTCGGCCCAGTTAAAATGGGTTGTTTCCAATGGCATAACGCAACTGAATGCAGTTTTCTTGTCAAGAGAATAAGGACGGAAGCAACTTTTGTTCCTTGCACACCCTCTAATTGGCTCCAAAAGGTTATGAAACCCTCCAGAGTGAATTTAGGGGGGCACAGAAAGCTGCAGGGGAAAGGTGGGATACCTGGAAATTGCTTCCTTCTCCATTCCACTGACAAGAAGCCTTACCATTTAGGAACATAAGAAGTTGCCTTATACCAAGTCAAACCCATCTACTGGTCTATCTAGTCTAGTATTATAGACTCTGATTGGCAGTGGCTCTCCAGGGGTTCAGGAACGGATATCTCAGCCTTACCTGGAGATTCCAGGGATTGAACCTAGGACCTTTTGCATGCAAAGCAAATGCTCTACCACTAAACTATGACCCTTTCCCTTAACTGATTGGTTGATTAGCTGATCCCATTGGAAACAAACCAATGTAACTCTTAATGCCAGCCTTAACATTAGGCAATTTGTGTTGTAACAGCTCTCTATACAATTCAGCACCAAGAAGGCTACACTTACAGTTCTAAGGTCTTCAACACGCTTTTCTAGATGTGCTGGTAGACCTTCTGGGAGGGTAGGCACCTGTTTCAGTGTCAAGACTTCAGAGGTATGGGAGGGCTGAGTGACATTTCCATTCTCCCCTGATGGTTCAGAAACTGGGCTACCATTGGAGGTGCCATCAAGTAATCTATCAAAGTCAATGTCTCCCAGCATTTCCAGGGCACTTTCGGCTTCCTGTAGGAGCTCGCGCTCACTTGTGCTGCCAAAAATGGAAAGGACTGGATCTGTGATGCTGAGATTCAAGTCAGATACATCATTTCCACCAGCAGCAGGGGCAGCAGGGACTTTATTAGGTGTAGAGGTGGTTACTGCCACTGTAGGATTCAGATTAACTTCCTTCTTCTTAAAGGCTTCCTTCTCCTTCTGAAACTTCCGGATCATAGCAGCCAGCGAAAAAGAGTCCTTGTACAGCTTTTTTTTCTTCTTTTCGGATTTGTGTGAATTTAAGGCCATTACTCTGCAAAAGAGCCACACACACACTAAATATAAGAGGTTGGTAAGAATTAGGCTCATCCAACTTAAATTCCCATATAGTAAAGAATGTGGAGTCTAGTTCTCTATATTCTTCAGCATATTAGTAGCATTAGATGCACCGAATTGGTAAATTTTCTAAAGTGAGGAGGAATTTAGACATTTGCGATATCATTTTCTATAAATCCTTTCAGGGTATTAGTTGTGACTAATTTGCTCCAGAAAAAAAGCATTCAAAAATTTTTGATTGTGGAAAATGGAAAAGTAGTTATGCACATATTTCCTTGATACCTTACAATCTATTAAGACTTAGCAATATATCTGTATAAACTTGGGAACAGCACTATTTTAGAAGCTCTAGCTATTTTGCTGACAGACCTTTGTAGGTTACCAAAGGAATAAAAAAACTATTCATGAATATGTCATAACTGTATTTAAATAAATTAAACAGTAGCTCACAATAGAAATTGTAACAAGAATAATTCAGAATCTGCCCTAGACTCATTCACTAAAACAGGGTGCATTATCCTAGAAATATGTGTAAAACGTACCCCAGTTGCCTAGAAACTTTCATCTTCCGAGGCTTTTTCTCCTTTTCCGCCTCTTCCTCTTTCCGTTTGCGCTTCTTTATGCCATGGTCCTCACCATCTTTTAGTTTAATTACCTAAACACAAGTTAGCAGGGGGCAGGAAAGAAGAGCAGCACACAATTAACAATAAAATACAATATTTTCTATAACGGAATAGTATGACTCACCTTACGGACAAGATTAATCTAACTTTTGTTTCCAATTGTCAAATACTTGTAAAAGCTTATAAGCAAGGTAAGGTGTTGACATCTACCCCCTATTTGCTTGTAAAGAATGATGGAAGGACCATCAGTGGTCAAACTCACAGCAGAAGTTCCCAACCTTTGGTCCCCAGATGTTGTTGAACTACAACTCCTATCAGCCCCAGTCAGCATAGCCAATGGAGAGGAATGATGGGAATTGTAGTCCAGCAACATCTGGGGACTCAAAGGTTGGGAAAGGCTGATTTAGAGTATAATACTAACTCCATGATCAGCACTGCCAGAGGGGGATAGGATTAAGCAGAAGTGTCCCTCAATGCCAGATGTCCCCAAAGCATCTGCAATTGAAAAGTTACCACTGGCAGTGTTGCTGCCATCAGTAGACAACAGAGGACCCTGAAACAGGGTGTTACAGGAGGCAGAGTTGGGCTGTCCATACATCCACTGGATCCTAAGCTGTTCCATTTCCCAGAGGGGAACCCTATCTGGGCTTCTCTGTTGTGTCAGCATGGAGCTGGTACAGTATTAAACCACCTTCTACCATAACCAGCAAGTGCTGGCAGGCCTGTGGATGAAGCAGGGGATCTGCCACTTCACACTTCCCTGGCCCCTTTTAGGATTGCTAAGCTCCTGTGCAATCCTGTACATATCATTGGAAATAAGTCATACTGAATTCAATGCAACTCCCAAGTGTGTGCAGTCAGTTAAATGGTGTTCCCCCCCCCCAGAGACTGCATTACACCAGTCGTGCAGCATCTGCATCAACTCACTATTATTTGCCAGACACAATGCAGGCCAGTCTTGATCTCCTTTTTTTACCATCACAACCATTGAAATAAAATGGGATGGGGCTGCAGCTCAACTTTACATGAAGAAGATTCCAGGCTCGATTCGTAGCATCTCCGGCTAATCGGATGTCATGGAGCAAATAAGACATTCTTGCCAGTAAGAGTAGAAAGTATTGGGCTAGATGGATCAATGATCTGATTCAGTAGAGTCATCTTCATACATTTATTGAGATCTTACCATCTCTGCACCAGGTTCAAAATACCAACAGCATATAGACAGCCAGCTAAAAGAGCATAAATATTGTGGTGTTTGTATTAAATAGCATGCTTACTTTAATATGAGAACTGGAAGACTTTAATGTGATAAATGTGTTCTGTGTGATTATATTGTATTTATTGTAATGGTTGTACACCGCCCAGAGAGCTATGCTAGTGGGGTGGTATAAAAATTCAATCAATCAATCAATCAATCAATCAATGAGGCACTTTAGAATCTTCACAACAAACCGGTGACATATCTAAATTTAGTCTTGGAAAAAATATTATTTACTTACTTTAGATGGTCTATGTTTTTTGCCTTCTATAAAGTCTTCCTCTTCAGAGTCAGATGCCTGTCGGAACTGCAGAGTTCCAGTGTTTATGTAAAATCCTCCATACTTAGTAGTTAAGGATGCAGGAACCAATTCATCATACTACATAGGAAATTGAAGGTTCAGGTTAAGAGATTGTTACAATTTTATTAGTATGGAAATAATGCATTTGTTATGCTGTAATACAGCGAACAGGATATTAAGTCAAGCATATATGCTAATATTACCATAATCAGTGTGGAGAAAAAAACTGCCAGGACTGTATAACATACAAAGCAAATTTGGATGAAGACAATGCTGAGGTACTGCAATGCTGACACTATATCCACACAAAATAGTCTCAAACCATCCCATACATTGGAAGTAACATAGCAGAGCCAAGACATAATGTAGGGCATTAGGGTAAATGTGAAAATTGAAGTTTAGTCCTAGCCAGACTATAGATCTATGAAATCAGTAAGTGTCATATCTATGGGCCAGAGCATTACATTTTAGGTAACTTAAAATGATAGCTGGCCATTTTAAAAGTATATATGAGAGCTGAACTTGGCTTCAGTTCAAAAGTGGGATTGCCTCCTGTGATGTTCCTATATATTAGTGTATATATGGTAAGTGCTGGTTGTTTAGAGTATACATGGTAAGTAGTGAAAGAGGAGGGGGAGTGAATAGGCAATAGAATGCTTGATGATTGGCTGAATGTTTAAAATGGCTGACAGTATAAATGAAAGGATGACAGGTAAATCTGGGTGAATGTGAGGTGGTGAATTGTGGAATCTGGGGGGAGAAGAGAAAGAGTGGATTGCTTGGTGGGGTTTAGAGAGTTGTTTACCAGGAGGGAGGTGGAGTTCGGATTAGGATTGAGTAAAACCATATGCTTATGTGCCTTAAGAAGAAATCTTGTTAATCTTGTTAGTTTTGTTATCTGTAATAAATACTTAATTTGGTTTACCAAAGGCCTGATCCTTGGCTGGGGTTTCACAGACCAGAAGGGAGGGTAAGGTAATGACCAAGGCTGAAGGGGAACTGTAACAAATGGTGGCAGCGGTGAAGAGAATAACAATACCAGTATTCAGAGTCTCTGGGAATACTAGTATTGGGACGTTACTGGTGGTTGCCTAGCAGGGGGATCTGTTGAGATCTGTGCTAGAGCGGGGAGAGAAATCATAAGAGAGAGCGGTCCGGACTGGTGGAGTCCCTGGTGGTGCCTAGAGACAGGCAGTAACCACGAGCAGGTAGGAACCTGACAGGGAGAGCCAGGGAAGGACGCATCACACCTCCCACTACTGAAAAACCTCTGGTAGCACAGCAGCAAGGCAAAGAATGGTGGTGTAGTCAAGTCAGGCCAGTGAGGGGCCCTCTGCCAATAGCCATCTTGGCCAAATGCTGCTGCCAGTCCTAGCTCCAAAACCCAGAGCCATAGCATAAAGGCATACTCATAGTTACTGATGTCCTAATTTCTCGTAGGGTGGACTAAAGCACACCTTGATCTGCCAAATGTAACCTATGAGGGCTGATATATGAAACATTCCCCCGTTCCCTAAAATAGTATGAAGGCATTATATGTAATTTCACCTCTAAAGCAAAGAAGGTTTGCAGATTACTGGTGCCTGGAAGGGAGATCAAATGGAAACACCATGAACACTGTTTTGAGCTCTTGGAAGAGAGCAGGGCACATGTGTAACAAATAAGTTTTACTCACAGCCTCTGAATTATCAATGAAAGGATCAGTTTCATCATAGCCATAGCCTATGTCTATTAGATCCTGAACACGGTCCTTCCGATGCTTGTGGGTCTTTCCACCCTGCAACACAATATTTACAACTTGCAACTACTGAGATACTGGTGCTCACCACAGTAATATGAAGCAGACACAGGCACTATAAGGCAACAGATCAACAGGAAAACGTTTGATGCTGCTGCAAAATTGGCACAATAAAGCAATGTGTATCAGAAGATAATTTAGCTTGTTCCATAGAGTTGTAGCAGGATTCAAAAGTTATTAAAGTCCACATCATACAAAAATACTGGTATGCAAATTTATACTACATAACTCTAATGGCCACAGGTTTAACAATTCCAGGCATAACAATCAATTACAATTCTATAATCTCATTCTAGACAGGATTTTATTTATGAAAGATTATGATAGGTTAGGAGTTAAAACAGATGAAATAAACTGAGGCTAGTGTGGCAGAGAATGAATGAGCTGGATCATGCTGAACTACTGTGAATATACTATTCATATCCTCCTGTTTTACCAAAAGTACCCAGAGTGATGAAGAGTTAATTATACCAAGTTTAATATTTCAATGCATTTATTTATATAAAAATGAACTTGACTATGTTTTTTTATTTCATCTGAACTCCACACTAGGCAAAGGGTTATCATGTTGGGCGAGATATAATTCACAGGTCATTCACAAAAAGCCAAGGCCTCCCAATACCTCCTGCTGAAATATCTAGGGGCCAACTTTTATGTAGGCCATACATGAACTGCAAGTTGCCTGAGCAAACAGGAGGAAAACCAGTCTCCTCAAGGAGAGACATAAGAGGGACTTTGCTGCAACTGGCCCAACATGTCACAGTAATCTCAGCACAACAGCAGTGTACCCAATGAACAGGGGGCACTGGAATTCTATGAAGTGTCCCACTCTACTTTTTCTCCACACAAGGAAGCAGAACTGTGGCCAAAATCTTTGTAATAATATTAACTGTGTTTTAAAACAATCCAGTCATATGTGCCTCCATGAGCTAAATTCAAAGAAAAATTAAGATAACTGAATTCTTCAGAATGTATCAAGTGGCAGTAGTAAGAACACCTATAAAATATCGAGGCTTGCAACAGCAGTAAACCACATATCAGATCTGCTTACTCACATATTTTGTTTCAAATTTCTTAGCCAGTATTTCCACTTCATGCCTCTCACGCTCTTCATCATTGAATGGATCTTCAGAAAAAACAGGTTTTTGCTGAGAAGAAAAAAAATAGAAACCACACCTTCATTACTTAATTTCATACATTCGCAACCCAAATGAGTAAGGAAGTCACAACATCAGTACACTGTTTTGATGAGTTTATGAATGCAACTTTGGTGAGGGAGCAATCTTTGTAACAAGTCTGATTTAACATCTAGCTCACCAGTACTAGAAACCTTACTTTAAAGAGGGATGCCTAACAACCAATTCAGAAAGCTGATCTGATTGTTTTGGCAATGGCAGCAAAAAGGAAAAACACACACAGCGCGCTGTGATGGGCAGAGCCTAGCACCTTGATAGGATGCATATCATGCCCCTCCTCTGACTGATCATTTGATTAGTGGAAAAGTGGCAATAATGTGTACACACACACTGTGTGTGATCACTCTGTGTGTTTCTGGGTGCGGCATTTGGGGGGGGAAAGGTGCATAGCACCAGTCAATCCACACACACCCTTACTGGTGAAGATGTGAAGGCCACACCAGGGGAAGAAAAAGGCAGTAATCAAGGTATCAGCATAATTAAGTGCCCTTCCCAACTTGGCATACAGTATTTAGAAGTATGACACATGCCAAAGAAGCCTCCAGTGTTCACAGTAGAGTAATGAGAGTAAAGGCATACATTTTATAATCTCTGACCTAACTTGATCATGTCCTTGTCAATGAAACACAAGTACTAAGACAATAATAAGATGAAATTTCTGGAAAACAGCAATTTAATTGTCCACTTGATCATTAAGCTTCATTAACAAGTTTAAATCTTTCTACATTCAAGCGTTTGTTTACGAAATTCACTTACAGTGTAAATTAGCCAATCTTCCTAGCCTGCTTGACATGGATATAAATATAAGAGTTATAATTCATCTTCAACAAACTAAGCCAGCTTGTCTGCTTCCAGAATCTATTAATGGCATGACACAAAGCTCTCTGCCTATGTATGCATGCAGCTCAGAAATAACTATAGTTTCTTGTTCCATCCAAACCAGGCAACTATTGATATCAGCTCAGCTAAAACAATACATTAGTTCTAAAAAAAACCCTAACCCATAGTCAACCCACTATACAACATTTTTGTCTTGAACTTTTCTCCTTCATACATCAGGGAGTTAAAGTGTAAAAACTGTGCACATAGATCATGATGTATGTTTCGGCAAAAAATTATACTTTACTGTCCTTTGAAGAACAAGATCTCAAAGAATCGAGTTGAGGAATTATATATCATGGTAAAGCCTACAAGCCATCTCATAAAACCTTCAAAAGAATATAAATTTTTAGAGCTCATGCACCAATGTATCACTTTTAATTTAACAGACTATGTCTTCTACAGTTTTGCAGCCCTTCAGAATCAAGAAAACAGCAATAATCTAAACCAGGGGTTCCTGAACTGTGGCCCACTAGCTTCATTCAGGTGGTCCACAGTATGTCCATATTAAATATTCATATTGATTTTAATTATATTTCATTGCTTTTTTTCTTATATTGCATTTCATTGTATGGCAATTTGAATTCTGTGGATTTCTACAGATTTTATTTCTTACAGAGAGCCAGTGTGGTGTACAACCTGGGGGACCAGGGTTCGAATCCTCACCCAGCCATGAAGCTCTGTCTCTCAGCCTCAGAGGAAGGCAATGGTAAACCCCCTCTGAATACCGCTTACCATGAAAACCCTATTCATAGGGTCGCCATAAGTCAGAATCGACTTGAAGGCAGTCCATTTTTCATTTCTTATTGTGTTTTATTTCTATGGAATTCAAATTGTAATGCAATAAAATACAAGAAACAAAAGCAGCATTTAAAATACAATTAAAGATCATACAGCATCTAACCAGCCCTGTAGCCAGCCTTCCTTGTTACGTGGGGCAGCCACATTTCTAGTGAGGCATTTAAGGGGGAGAAATGCATAATGCCAGCCAATCCACACACACCCTCACTGGTGAAGATGTGAGGGTCACACCAGGGAAAGGGAAAGGCAGTGACCTTCCCTATCACTCCTCCTCCATCCAGAGAGTATGTTCTTACATGAATGAAGTTTGTTGAATTGTCTCACCCTTTTTGAGAGATTCCCCCAGGAACAGCAAACTCAAAAACTTGACTGTGCCTATATCTACAGTCTCCTTTCACCTATGGTCTGTTTTGATTCCTCATGAACTCAACTGCTTTGGTAAATACAGTGAGCTCCTGAGCTTGGCTTTGATGCTGTATTAGGTATCTCAGTTTTAGATTCTACCTGAAAAACAAACTTGCCCATACTACAAGTTTAGGGAAGAGCAGAGAGAAAATAAGTACTATAGGGTGTGTTTCTTAACTCCTCCTTGAGAGTCCCTCCTTCTAGCCTTGTTCCTGGCCTTAGATTTTCCTTCCTGTTGGACAATCAAGGGAAGACTTTTTAACTGGCTGTTATATAAAGGATGAACTAAGGAACTGGTAACTAATTGTAGAAAGCAATTAGATTTTTTTTTACTGGTTGCTGGGTTGATTTTTCGGTCCACAAACCCTGAAAAGGCCTCATGCTAAGCTGCACATATTGGGAAAACCAGAAATTAGGCCTGAGTTACAGCCTAGGTGTCCAGCCAGCCAGCTAACTGTAGTGTACACAGCAATATTTCTATTCCTCTAGGTCTGTTTTCATCCTTTGCCATCAAGTAATCAAGAAAAAAAAAGGGGGGGGGAAATAGCAACTACAATTGTGAGCATAGCAAGTGCACTAAAAGGGTAAAAGGTAGCCAATTTTTTCAAATCACTTTAAGTTATCCCTTTATTTCACCCTTTACCAATAAGTACCCAATTCTCCTTTACTCATTATAACAACTGCAGAATAAATAAACTCTTATTTCTTACTGCAGGCAGGCAAACACAGTTCTTTATTGCTGGCTGGGTAGACAGAGGAACTGAAAAGCAGAGCAAAGGAAAGTCCAAGGGGCGGAGTCTAGCCTATAATAGAAAGTTCTAATATTTAACTCTTCAAAGTTCATGTTATTATAATACAGGCTTTTTTTCCAGGATCACTTAAGTTATTATATGGCGACTGCGATCACGAAAAACCCACCCTCAGTCAGGGAAAGCATTGAGTGAGAAGACTTTTGAAGGCTCTTCCAGTTGAGGCATTTGTTGTGCACTTGCCCTGATTTATTCACTGAATTTTTCAGAGGGTCCTATTCTTAAACTGCTCCTGTTTTTAAAACAAGCTATTATTATTTGAAGAGAGGTTGTCATTGTCTGTCATGTCACAAATTAAAAAGATAAATTCCCAAAGAAATTCTAGGCTGGGTGAAGCACAGCTGTAGGGGGGCAGTGCCCCCATTTGCCCCTTGGCTACAGGCCCACATCTAACACAGTGCATTACAATTGCTACAACAGACAGAAAAATCATTATGTAGTCCACCAAGACTCTAAGCAGTTTTCAAGTGGTTCATGAGGGAAAAGGTTTGGGAGCCACTCGTCTAAACCAAGAAAAATACTGCTCTGTAAGGCAAGGTAGAACAAGGGTTAAAGACCAAGCCTATCTGCACTGAAATAATATTTTTTAAGGAATCATGAAAAAAAAGAGAGTATACATTAGAGGTTAGCTGAAGAACCACTGTAGGATCAAGTTAGGAAAACCAGTTATGTGGCATATACCACTAGGGCTCCCTCCTGTGAGACACAGAGGGACTATTTAGAGACATTGGCTACATGGATTTCACGACTGGGTAGAGATTACAGGCTGGTATCTTCTGTAGGGCTTTCTTCTGATGTTTTTAACCTTGTTTTTCTGTATTTAAATGCCAAGAGATTGTATTGTTGGAAAATTCTGGCATGCTGTTTTATATACAGTCTGAGCCTTCAAGACAGATGGATTAATATTCAAAACAATATGAATCCAAGCACCAAGAGCCAAATACCTTTGTGCAATTACAGAAGTGTGCCAACAATATATTTGACCCCCATTTAATACCTATGTAGCTAGTAATTGCTGTTTGGGAAGAACAGTAATGAAAAATTCCCATTTGTCAAGTTTTAGTTTTTAAGATTTGTGCTCCAGCATTCAAACAACGACCACCTGAAAAAATTCATTCAATAACAGGGTATTGCTGTGAGGTGGAACTTTGTGCGATATAGTAAAGGAACACTCAATCTAAAATATACAAGCAAAGCTTTACCTACATAGTGGGGAAGAAGAATCATTTGTTATCAATGTCATTAATGGCACTAGCCAACAGATGCTTACAACACGCAGGCAGTCACATTTCACACAGTTCTGATGCCAGCAACAGAGACACAACAGACTGGGTTCACATTATGCCCCCTTATAAGCACCAGCAAAATTGCTGATTTTTTTTAATGCTGGTTTTTATCTTGATTGCATTGATATTTTTGTAAGCCACCTTATGTTACTTCAGCAAAAAGGCAGGGTTTATATCAAATAAGACATTTCCCCAAAATAGAAGTGCTATTCGTATTTGTTACTGACCACTATGCAAAGTCACTGGTACCCACAATAAATGCATAACAACTGTGCATCTGCTGCAGAAAACACATCCTTATCCGGAACAACTCTTAAGTATGCAGACTGGTTCCTAAACTGTATTTCTAAATAATGCATCTATTGGTACGAGACCCACAGAAAGAATACAAGTCCAAGCTCACCCTCCATAGCACTGCTATGGAGGCTGTGTGCAGCACTTCAGGCTCACATTGTTTACCAAAAAGCAGTGAGAATTAATTTATGATCCAACGTCATAAAGCTGGACTACAGAGACTATAATTCTAAAGATGGCAGGTTGTTGTTTTCCAAGTGCTAATTTTAAATCAAGTTCTTATAAAGGAGAATGAACAAGTTACATTGAAAAACTGGGATAAATAGTCTGTTGATTAAAACTGGGATTTTAGCTGCCTTTCTAAAGGCTCTTTTCCCAGTCCAGATGGTACTCAGCTTCTCATGCATTATCTTGCAACTTATACATGCTTAAGATTCTCATTTGAATGTTAGGTTCTTTGCAAGACATTAATATTGGCAACAGAAGATTACATTGCTTTATCCTGTTTGTAACATATGCAGGGAAATCGTGTCATAGCTTGCTAAAGCCTTTCATTCAGCCTCTACATTATCGTACATAGCAACAGAAAGTACATGTTCGCTTTTGAAACAAAACAGAGCTGTGAAAAGTCTCTTTACTCCTGTTGATTAACAGGTTCTTGGAAGTTTTTAGGTTGTATTTAGTTCCATCACTGATTGTAAGATAGAAAACTACATCCCCCAAGTTATTATGCATGATCATATTTCTATGAGAGCAGTTATTTACAAAATAATCTACTCTCTACGATAGTCAGTAGAATCTAGAAAACTTCTATACAATGGATTTCAGATGACTAAAGATAAAAGGTCAATGTGTTTTACTGTCTTTAGGGCACGGCCAGGGCCTTGTTGCATTCAAAGAATCAGCTCATTTTTTATTTGCAAGTCAAATTCCATGTTTGGAATCATTAGGAAAGTGGACAAATATAAGAATATCAATATTGTAATTCTTTTTTACAAATCTATGTTGCAAGCACACATGGAATTGTGTGCATAGATTTGGTCACTACACCTCAAAAAATCATTGAGCTGGGAAAGATTCAGGAAAGGGCAACCAAGTGCAGGGCAGAACAACGCCACTGTGAAGAAAACTTACAAGGGGCTATTCAGGTTTGAAAAAAAGGTGAGCAGGGGTGATGCGTACAAAATTATGAATTGTATAAAGAAAGTAGACAGTGAGAAGTTTTCCTCTCTCATATAATGCTGAAACACAGGGTCATATAATGAAGCTGAACGGTGGAAGATTCAGGACAAAAAGAAATACAGCACATAGTTAAACTATGGAATACACTACCACAAGATGTAGTGATCACCTGTACCTTGGATGGCTTCAGACAAATTCACAGAGGCTACTAGTAATGATGGCTATATATTACCTCCAGCAGTCTGCCTCTAATACCAGTTGCAATGGAAAATAAATGAAAAGGGCTACTGCAATCATATCCTACTTGTGTGGTTCCTGTAGGCATCTTGTTGGCTACTGTGGGAACAGAGTGGTGGACTAGATAGGCCTTTGCTCTGATCCAGACAGGATCTTCTTGTGTTAAGGCTGTGCTGTACTCCCTCCCTCTTTCAGATACATGGCACTAGTGTAGTTTAGCAGGTAAGAGTGCTGGACCACAACCATGGCTAAATGTAAATGTACTGCCTTAAGTCGATTTCGACTTATAGTGACCCTATGAATAGGGTTTTCATGAGTCTGAGAGGCAGTGACTGGTCCAAGGTCACCCTGTGAGCTTCATGGCTATGTGGGGAATCGGACCCTGGTCTCCCAGGTCGTAGTCCAACACCTTAACCACTACACCATACCAGCAAGTTCAAATCCCTATAGCTTGCTAAATGACCTTACATCAGTCACACTCTCTTAACCTAACGTACTAATATAATGGTCTAGTTCAGATGCTGTGATAAACCATGGTTTATCATGATGAGAGTAAGTCACAGCACTGGAGGAGGGGGAAGAGTGTATAAGCCTGAACCTTGCTACTTCTCATTTGCATCACTGAAAGTTTATCACACAAAGGAGGACCAAATCTCTTTTCTATCATCCCAGAGTGCAGGACACGGAATAATGGGCTCAAGTTACAGGAAGTCAGATTGTGGCTGAACATCAGGAAAAACTTCCAAACTGTTAAAGCAGTACAACAATGGAACTAATTACCTAGGGAGGTGGTGGCCCCTCCAACACTGGAGGCATTCAAGAAGCAGCTGGACAATCAACTGTCAGGTATGATTTAACCTGGATTCCTGCACTGAGCAGAAGGCTGGACTCAGTGGCTTTATAGGCCCCTTCCAACTCTACTATTCTATTATTCTAAACCATAGGATAATATGATGCCCGAACAAGGCCACAGTTATTGCGAGGATAAAACGGAATGACACATTTTATCTGTGTTCCTACAATGAAGACCTGAACACTTATGTAATAAATATTCTTGCCCCTTCCTTAACTTTTGCATTCATAAACAACTAGCTGTATCACTTTATAATTAGCTAAAATGTTAACACAGACACTTGGTACAGGATTATGCTAAAAGAAAAGCAACAGACAACCAATTTTCACATGAAACAATTCCACAAGCACAAAGATAATAGGGATATTTAAACAGAAACAACTTGAGCCACAACCTTCTGTTGTAGTAGCCATACCAGCATTGTTGAAATCAAATGTAGTGCACTTCATAATGATCCACAATTGTTCTCCTGCCTCACCTTCTCACCGCTGTGGAAAAGGAAGGGGCATAGGTGGAATCTAGCTGCACAGATTCATAACATTTAGGAATTTAAGGTTGTGCTTACCCCATCACTTTGTAATTCAGCTAGTTTTCTTTCCTTTGTTTCAATAACTGTCCCCACAAATTCAATACTGTCCCATAATGAGCAGAGACTTGCTGTTCACATACAGCCAGTGATTCCAAATGTGGTCTGTAAAATCATTAATGGGCATTCCTGCACCTGCCTCCAGGAATAATAACTGTTCACACCATTTTATACTGTATTGTTAAAAAAAACCCACAACATAGCTTCTGAGCAAAGCACCCAAGTAAAAAGATGCAATACACAGTGTTCAAGCACAGTGGCCTACACAGAAGGAAAAGGAAGAAAGCAGAGGGCACACAGAGAAAAAATTACTCCTGAGATTATACTTTATAGGGCACACTTGGCAAGAATGCATAATACCACTCTTAGCATCCATATAAAGAGGAACAAATTATAGAACACAGAAATTGTGGTGAATTGTTTCTAGTGACGCAATTCAAACAATACAGGCTAATCCTGATAGCAGCAGAAGATGGCATGAACACACTCAGTGGTCAACTACTGTTCTAAAGGTACTACAGCTCAAATATGCAGCAACACCTCCTGAACACAATTTAACCTTGAACTAGGGATCATTTTCTTCACTCATGGGAAAATTCTGTTCATGCAGCCAGCATCATGCAGGAGGCTGAATTCTGCAATGCTTATTTCTTTTCCACTCAAGGACAATCCATAAAATCCTAGACTATATATTACATTGCTCACACAGACTTTCCTGCAAGTGAAGAAAGCAGCCCAGAACAGGTGGAAAGAAAAGAAGTAATTTACAATATCTTCACACAGAAAAATTACTAGCAATATAACTATTGATTTACTGTAATCAGTCCATTTAGAAGGAAACAATGCTACCATTTCTCACAATGGACTGGTCAGAGCAAAGTTCTATCTAGAATCACTGCTCTGAGAATTCCAGATGAAAGTAATTAGGTAACTTGATAGGGCTCATGCAAGTTATTCAACCTAGAGGTTCAGCCAATATTAGATGGAACTTCACAATTAATATTTCCAACAACTATTCCAAAATCTTTTCCCTAAACTACTTTCTATACCTTACACAAGAACAGAGCTAGAATCTCTTTATATGCCAGTCTTTCTCACAAGACACTCAAACGTGACAGTAGCTCAACTTTTTTTTAACAAAATGCTGTAAATTCTCATCCTTTCTTGGAAAGGCAGGTATACTAACCCTCAATCCTCTCAGTTTCTTGCAGAAACTTGACATCAAGGCAAAATTGTGTCAACTGAGGCCTAAAGCAAGGAGTTTTAAAAGATTGTAACACATTTGTCATCAAAATATTTAACAGTTACAACCAAGTAATATATAATATATATAGCCACATTTACAACATGTCAGATGCTTAAAACAAATTAAGCTGCTCTCACAAGGCAGCTTCCTAACATCTTGATCTGTACACAATCTGAAGAACAGGAATCTATAATGGATCCAGTTTTGCATATGACCACCACTCCTCATAAGGTCTACGCGGACTATGATCCCCTGGCACAGCCATGTGGTCGAGCTAGGGGTCTATGTAAACTGTGCACAGGAACCACACAGTTGTGAGGTGCACTGAATGAACACTCTGGATAAGTCTCATGGGGACATGCTGACAAACACCAAGGAACGTAAGATAATTTAATACCAGTGAAGAATGTTTCTCATGGCAGCTAATGATAAAATAAAAAAAGACCTGCCCCCCTAGGAGCTGCTCTAACACTAAAAATGTATTTGAGCCCCCCACACATCAATATGGCAACAGACAGATTTACTCCTTTGAGCTCTGATTTGGACCAAAGAGCCATACAGCAAAGATGCTCATTCCTACACTGTCGCTATAATTTGGCTAGGGATCTCCTAGCAATTATTAGGCTTTTATCCTAGACTCTTCAGACCTGGTGTTTTCCTCTCCCCATTACTCATTTCGTTCACAGAGCACACAAGCTAAAGCTATAAGGGACAACCGTGGAGACAAGATGGGGGGGGGGTTCGTTAGCAGGACCCATACCCGGGGCTCGCCACACAACAGCAACTCGGGATAGCTGAACTCCACGCAGCTCTCCTCGGTGGGGTCCTTCAGCACTAACTCTAGGCGAACCGTCTGACGCGGTGGCGACGGCGGCGACTCCTGCCGGTTACTTTCCCGCTGCAACTGCTGGTGAGAAGGCGGTGGTGGCTCTGGCCTTGGGGGCTCACGCTGAGGTGGCAGCAGCGGCTTCGGCGTCTGCTCAGGCCGGCTGATCTCGCGCGGCAGTACCAACGACTGCAGCTCCAGTCGAGGACAAGACTCAAAGGGCTGCTGTGGTGGCGGCTCCGCTCGACCACTATCGTGATGGTGGTGCTCTGGCAATTTCAGGGCCTCACGCACTAATGGCTGCTCCGCCTCGCGACCCCCTCCGGGCTCTCGTTCGAGCACCGGAGTCTCGCCTTCTCGTCGCCTCACAGGTGACAGACTAATTAACGGCACCCGGCGCGGCTCCGCCATCATCCAACCCCCCCACCCCCCCTTCCCACCTGTTCGGTGACCCTCCCTCACCACCCACAACTCCGGCTCCTCCTTCGCCCGTTCCCTCCCCTTAACCGGGTCAGAGTACCTCCCCCCACTTCCCCACTAGGCTCGCCTCGCTGCTAACACCATCGCCATCTTGGAGCCCCCCCACGTAAATAGAAGCAGGCCACTTGGGCACGCATGCGCAAAAGTGGAAACCCACGGACGTGCCGCCGCACGTCACTGTTGTTATTGCTCAGGTTCTCAATACGTCACCGCGTTCGCACGTTGAAGACTCCGAAGTCCCGCCGATAGTTGCCTTGGAAATATGCACGCTGCTCTGCCGAAAGATTCTTAAAGGGGCAGGAAGCAGGCTTTAAATTGAATGAACGTGGCCTGCTACCCAAGCATTTTCTCGTCCTACCGTGATCCGGATCCTCTACCACGCCCACGACTCAGGACAGGGAGCGCGGAGCAAGCGCAATGTCGATAGCAGCTTCCGGGTAGATACAACCACGCATGGCCATTTCTGACACAATAACTTCTCTTTTCTACTTCGCGAATAATGAAAATATCAGACTTGTGGGTGCGCGTTCTTAGTTGCGTATGAGGAGATCATGTAAAGTAGTTGTTCGACTGATACAGTAATTGTCATGAATTATAAAAAAGGGATCTCTTATCAATAAACAGAGTCATCAATAACCACACACCAACTCCTACTCATGACAACCTTTCAAAAGAAGAAAGAATAGCCCTAAGGAACCTTCAGGTGAGAAGGGATGTTGTCATCAAGCCTGCAGATAAGGGTGGTGCTGTTGTGGTACTTAACACTACAGACTATATAGCAGAAGGTCAAAGACAACTAAAGGATGAAACAACATATAGATTTCTTGACAAAGACATCACCACAGATCTCAATACTCGTATTATTACATCTATACAAAACCTTACAAGTAGGAAACTTCTTAAAGAGGAAACTGCTAATCTTGTTAATCCAAATCCCACCCCTGGAAGGTTTTACGTGCTGCCTAAAATCCACAAAGCCAACAATCCTGGTCGCCCAATTGTCTCAGGTAACAACACAGCTACTGAAAGGATTTCTCTGTACATTGACTTAAATTTACAAAACATGGTGCAAAACCTCCCATCGTATATCAAAGACACCAAGGACTTCTTGCTTAAAATTGAGTCTTTAAACAAGCAGTATCAATTCCACAACAATACTATACTAGCTACTTTAGATGTCACATCTCTTTACACCAATATACCACATAATGATGGGATTCAGGCTTTAAATGAGTTCCTTAACACCAGAGATATGAACAATCCTCCAACAGAGGTTCTCTCAACTTTAGCTACGCTAGTCCTGACTTGTAACAACTTTACATTCAATGGAGAACACTACCTGCAACTACAAGGCACAGCTATGGGGACTCGCATGGCTCCATCATATGCAAATCTCTTTATGGGTAAACTGGAACAGGAGATCCTCAAAAAGGCACTCAACAAACCACTTATATGGTGGCGATACATTGACGACATCTTTATGGTCTGGACAAATGGTAAAGAGAGTTTGGAACAATTTAAAAATTACATCAACTCTATCCATCCCTCATTAAGTTTACATTTAATAGTACAAATGACAATCCGCACATCCCTTTTCTGGATGTCTTTCTCATCATTGAAAACAAAATAGCCACTGATCTCTACAGCAAACCCACTGATGCCCACACCTATTTAAACTGGAAATCCTGCCATCCTAGGCATATAAAGAAGAACATTGTGTATAGCTTAGCTCTGAGAATCAAACTTATTTGCAACACTGAAGATAAATACCAGAGAAGGATCAGTGAACTTAAAGAACACCTTCTTCTAAGAGGATATTCTCCACATATTATCAATTACAACGTCCACCGAGCCTCCATTCTGTCCAGAGAAAACCTCCTCCATCATACTGAGGTGTCAAAGAGCAGAGAGCAACGGATTCCGTTTGTGGTAGATTTCCATCCAGCATCTCCTATCACCGAGCAATCAGGGAGAGCTACCCATTGCTGGCAAACTCTGAACATCTTGCTAGAGCCATCAGCAGGCCTCCTGTTACAGCATTTCGCCAACCTCCTAATTTGCGCAGACTGTTGGTGAGAGCTGTGCTTAAGCCACCTATCACCAATCCAGGGTCTCATCCTTGTCACTCCAAACGCTGTATCACCTGTGTGTACCTCAGGGACACAGCCACTTTTACAAGCACTAGGTCAGGCAGGACATATTACATCAAACAGAACATCACCTGCAGGTCCTGCAATATAGTTTACATCATCGAGTGCAAAAGACCAGGATGATATGTAGGAAAGACCACAACTGACCTACGCACGCGCTTCAGGAGCCGCAAGTCGGCTATCTTGACAAAAAAAGTGGAGCAACCAGTTGCAAAGCATTTTAACATTGAGGGTCACAGCCTGTTGGACTTTTCCATAACAGCGATAGAGATGCCAGTAGATCCAGCAACACTGACCAAAAGGCAGAACTTTTGGATATACTCTCTGGACACATTGGCACCACATGGCCTGAACCTGGAGGACAGTATCACCACTACTTAGCTTCTGCAAATGAAGCACCTCTGAGCATTCCATCCTCAAAGCTCTATAACTGCCACCTTGGTAACAGCATTTGTATGTTAGCAACTGATGAAGGCGGAAGCTGAAACGTTTTGTTAATATAATAAAAACTTCTGTTTGGTTAATCACAATTACGTTTATATATATATATAACAGTTTTGAAAGCAATAAACAGAACTTCACTCAAGCTCGCTCTGGATCCCTATAAGGATTCCGTTAATCACCTAAAATATATATATGAACGTAATATAATAATATAATAATAATATAATATATATATGAATGTGGCAAAATACTTGCACATCAATTTTAGAGCAATTACGCTGCTGCTGTAATCTAAATCAAGGGTTCACAAACTGATCCATGTGATCTGTGAGCTTCATTCAGGTGGTCCGTGGTGGGTCTATGGATTTGTGGTTGATGACAGGAGACAACACATCCATCACATTAAATATTCATATTGACTTTATTGTATTTTAATTGCTTTTTATTATATTGTATTTTATTGTTTTACACTTTGTATTCTATGGAATAAGAATATATTTAAAAATCATGCAGCATCTAGCACAGTGCATTACAATTGCTACAACAAGCAGGAAAAAGCCATTGAGTGGTCCATTTAGGCCCTCAGCAATTTTCAGGTGGGAAGTGTGGGAACCACTGGTCTAAGCACACAAAACAGGTTTTTTTTCTATTAGGTTTTTTTACTGATTTTTTCTCAAAAAGAAAAGCACACAAATGCAGCCAAAAATAATCAAAAATGTGTTCTGTGCAAACATGTAAGGAGTAGGAGGGGAAGAGGTGTCTGGTGATTCAGACCAACCCAATGCTCAGACATTCAAGCAAATAAATCTGTAAGAAGTCCATATGTCAGAGAACTTCCCATCTTATATGCTGCCAGTTGAATCATGTCCTCTGTCTACTGCATGTTGGGGGAGGGGGTAAACCTTTCTTTCCAGTATTAAAATATTAGACATTTAGCCACCATGAGTGTCCTTAGAAACCAGTTAAATTGTCTGTCAGATTCCAAAGAACTGGTATATAATTCAATAGAACAGTAACATACGAAATCTCAGAGAGGTGTCCAAAACCTTATTTACGTGGCTGATGGCCTCTGACCAAAAGACTGTGACTTTAGTAAAGGACCAAATCATGTGACAGAGCATTGTATATGGAGTATTACAATGCCAGCACCTGTCAGTGCTAGAAAACTTCTCTTTAAAAGGAGTTGTGAAGTCCAATAAATTCTGAAAATACTCTTTTTTTGTATCAGATGCAGTCTAGTATCTGTGGAAATCAGCCTGACAGAGGCAAAACATTTTTTTCCATTGCTGAATATGAACTGAATGTTCAAATTCACCACTCCACTCTGAGTTCCTCCAGATCTGGTTTAGACTTGTCCCTTAGGGTTTGATAAAGACATATCACTGGCTAAGGGTATTGTTCAGAAGTCTTTAGGTCCTCTAACAATGCAGGGTTTTCTGAGGCACTTAATGCTTCAGGGCCAAACAAAGTAGTTATTAGATGTTTTAACTGCAAATATTACCTGCTGGTGGAAGAAAATATGATTCCTTTAGATCAGAAAAGGGAATAACTTAATTGTTTTCACCAAGCAGTGGATTTAAGGTAGATACACTTCCATACACCCAAAGGAAACGCTTCTCACATATTTTCAATCTAGGGTTGTTTTTTTTTTTACTTACTAAATTTATATCCCACCCTTCCTCCCAGTAGGACCATCAAAGAGTGTGCTTATCACGTGTGTATGGATCAAATCCCAATTTTTATGCCAACCTGTTTCATGTCTCCTGAGCAGCCACTGCACTCAACAAATTCACAGCACCTTTCAGGTGTTTGGACAGATGAAATGGATCTTTAAAGATTTTCCACAGCAGAAACTGTCCAGCAATCTCTCCACAGAAACAATAGTGAATGTTTTCCATTCACTACATTTCCATTCTGAGACAGTGGCAGTAGGGTGAGAAAATTGGGTGTATCACCCTCCTGCAACCTTTAAGAACCAATTTGATGCAGCTTATGAACTCCAAATTCACAATGTTGTTCCTACCTCCAAAAGGGGAAGAGTTGTATCTCAGTCGTAGAGCACCTGCCTTGAATGCAGAAGGACCTAGGTTCAACCCCTGGCATCTCCAGCTGGCCTGGGAGAGTTTACCTGTCTGAAACCCTGGAAAGCTGCTGCCAGTCAGTACACACAATACTGAGCTAGATGGACCAGTGGATCTGACTTGGTATAATGATTTTGGGATCCTGATCTACCCCCCAAACTTTCCTGCCCCCACATGACCCTACAGATTTTGGTGGCAGCAAGCAACATTAAAGTGGACATACATTGGGGTTGGTGGAGTTTAGCATTCTGATGGGATGCGTCAGATTTATCATCAGATGAGCAGAAAGGGGAGATCATCCACAGCCGATTGACATAAATTAGCTTGTGGGGTATGCATGTGTGTTTGAGACTGTAAGGTAGCCCAACCCATCACTGGTATATGGCCAACAGAGTTGGACAAGGTTGAATGTGGCCCTTGGGCAAAAAATGTTACCAACATCTATTCTATATACATGCAAAATGGCTATGGTATGTTGAATACATTTGCTCCCCTAAATAACTTGGGAGTCATTTTGAAGAGGCAAGTCAGAGTACCTATGTGATCATCTTTACATTGGGTTATATGATTCTTTAGTGAAAAGTAAGAATGCTATTTTCTAAAGTATAACTATCTGTATTGAATATGTGGCTATACTGAAAAAAAATACCTTTAATATTATTTTCCAGAAATAATAGCCCTGGAATACACCAGCCATCAATAAAAACATGAGCCCTGCTGGATCAGACCAAAGGCCCTTCTCATAGTGGCCAACCAGATGCCTATGGAAAACCTGAAAGCATAACAGCACTCTCCCTGCTTGCTGTATTTAAAGACATACCAGCTCCAGAACTGTAAATAGTATACAACCATTATGACTAGTAGCCATTGATTACCTGATGCTCCATGAATTCATCTAATTCCCTTTTAAAGACATCCAAGTTGGTGGATATCCTTACATCTTCTGGTAGCAAATTCCATAGTTTAACTATGCACTGTGTGAAGAAGTGCATCAATTCAGCTACCCAATATGGCTTCTATTGACTTTCTATAGATAGCAATACAGAATTGGGTTTGGGTATCCAGGTACAAAAAATATTGATACCAAAGATAAATAAATATGTCCATCTTTAATCTCAATTAATGTGTGTGTGTGTGTATTCAATTTTGTCACTACACACAACAAAGCATAGTTGTAACAAAGCATAATATAACCATAGAGAAAAAGATAATAAAAAATCCTCTAGAACTGAAAAAACCACCTAAATCTGTTTTAAACTTTTTATCCTGCTCATCTATCTACCCCCGAGAAAATATTTATATCCTTTGATGGATCTGGATGTATCATGTGGCTTGACCAATCTGAAAAATAGGTTTTAACTGGTTCAAAATTGTCCAAATTTTATGCGAGGTGATATCACCAAGTATCTTACCAGTGGGCCATCACCATTCCTACTTAGAGGGCCTCTTCCAAATTCTCTCACAAGTCAGCCAGGAAACAGTATGTAGGGTGGCACAAGGTTTACTTAATAGAGCCCACTCAGATGTTAAAACTAAATTTTGCCCTGTCATGCTTAAAGGGCTATATCCCTGAGAAATAACAAATCCTAATCCTGCAGATACTACAGGTATATATGTATTAAACATAACTTACATACAAATCATATTTCATTCATTACATAAGTCAAGAAAAAAAATATATCCCATGTCAATATGTTCTTAGATATCAAGTATGAAGTTGGTCAATAATTCATCACATCACTGTCCAGTTGATCTTTTTATTAAGTCCATGTGGTGACACTGTATTTAATGTATATATCCAGTACAGTTCTTTCTGCATAAGTTTCTGATGTAACTATTGTCCTTTTATATTTATGTTTTCCAGACAGAAAAATTGTAGAGCCTCCTGGTCAAGTCCGGGTTCTAAAAAGTATTGGACCATGGAGACTTGTACGCTTTTCCTCTTTATGCAGCTATTATGTTCAGAAATCCAAACCTTGATGGCTCTTGTGGTCATTCCATATAGACTTTCTTACATGGGCATAAAGCAGCATAAATTACCCCTTTAGTGTTATAATTGCAAAACTGTTTACAGATATATTGTTTTATCACTTGGGTTTACAAAGTGCTTTCCCACTAAGAGATTCTTACAAACTGAACAATGGCCACATTTAAAGTTCTTTATTTATATTACCTGATAGGGTCTTATCCGATGTGTTAGATCTACATATGCCAGCACGTCTCTAAGGTTTCTCTCTCGCCTATATGCATACGAAGGGCTCACAAAACATCCAGGAATGTCCTTCAGCAGATGCCAAAAATTATTGATCACATATTTTATTAGTATAGCCATCAAAAGTTAAGGAAATTGCCATTCTGTTTGTTGTTGTTGAGGAATTCTTAGATTGCAAGGGTTCTTTCCTGTCTCTATGTTGTGCCTTATACATAGCTCCTTTTACAATTTTGGGGTGATATCCCCGTATATGTAGCTTTTCTGCAACTATAGCTGCCTGCTTCAGAAAATCTCTTCATTACTTCAATTTCTATGTAGCCTCAACATTTGTGAGTATCATAAATTGTATTTCATATGTGAAGGATGAAAACTGTAAAATTTCCAAACAGAATTAACATGTCTTTTTTCTATACAAATTGGTGTTGAGCCCACTGGACATGCTTAGCTCTACATTCAAAAAAATTAATCTAAATTTATGATAGCTTATGTCAAAAACCATAGTTTTAACTATGCACTGTGTGAAGAAGTGCATCAATTCAGCTACCCAATTTGGCTTCTATTGACTTTCTGCCTTGAAAAAAACAATTTTCACCTAAAATTAGTTTCCTTCTAATATAAGAACTTCCTAGTTTCTCTTGATTTCTGTTCTCCACCAACCTGCATGTTTTACCTAAGAATGGAGACAGACCAGGGTGGGTAACAGTTCTTGCGTTTCAGAGATGGGGAATTGGCCATTTTATGCTTCTTGTTCCCAGCAGGCCTTGGTGCAATGTGATACCTGAGTAGCTCCTAAACAGTATAATTCGTCTGCTACCTCCACCCCCATTTCATCTTCGGCCTATGATCAGAGGCAAACACCGTAGCTTCAATGTCACCCAATCCACCCCCATCCCAATTGCTCTGTATCATCTAGCCTGATAAAGAGTTCAGAATAACTCAAAAATTTGCCCACTATTTTGTGATATTTTCATTAGCCTGACAAAGGAATAATCCTAGTATGGGTTCTGGATATTTTTAAGGAATCAGTATCACTACCTTTACTTTTTACACATTAATTTGTAATTAAGGAGCAGCTCCAGAGATTTAAGAATACTTAATGTTATTCCCTTTTTAGCAGAGTCGGAAGTATTTATTCAAAGGCCTGTTGCTTGGAACATTACTGGGACCATACACACATGAGTTGCCAGAGAGAAGCCTGTATCCACTTTGCTCCTCACAGGTCTTTTTTGTGTCTGCATGTGATGAGTTAAGCCAAGATGGCTTACCATGTCTTTGAACCAGTTCTCATGATTAAACTCTCTCCTCACTAATCATGAGTGAGAAGAAGCAAAGTAGCTGCAATCTCCTCTCCAGGAGGCCACCTATTCATGAGTTCCTGGGAAGCCATAGTTTGGCTTATGGCAGCCTTTCCCAACCAGTGTGCCTCCAGATGTTGTTGGACCACAACTCCCATCTTTCCTGACCATTGGCAATGCTGGCTGAGGCTGATGGGAGTTGTGGTCCAACAACATCTGGAGGTACACTGGTTGGGAAAGGCTGGCTTATAGTGTCATGTCATTTAGCAAAGAAAGCTGGTAATCTGTTCCCTTGATAGGCATTTCAGATCCTGAGGCAATGAAGAACTATTTAGAAACAAAGGTAAAACTATTTACAAATGTACACAAGTTACCCACCCCTTTTCAATTGCCTATTTCATTTCAGAGGCAACTTGCAAAGCAAGCATTGCCTGTTTTATATTTAAATAAAGCTCCATCATACCAAGTCATCATAGCATGTTAATACAGCATTTATTTTAGTCACTTTCACAACTTAATTGGATGAACTCTGTTTTTATAAGGGTACCAGAAAAGTGAGTAATGATTTCATAAATTACTTTATTTCTTTGGGTTTACCTCAGAATTAAAATTTCAGGCAGATTACAAACATTTTTTTTAAAGTCAAAAGCATAAAAATTATCTATATAAAAAACTGTATGTACTCCACGTTCTATTGCATGTTTTTCAATGTATGTTCTTTTTTGTCTCTTCACAGTCTTGCTTTTAGGAGTTAAATCTGAAAGCAACTCCCCTAATCGCTCAAACTACTCACAAACATTTTCAGGGCAAGGTAGGTATCTCTCAGCCTAGCGTGTTAATTCTAGATAACATGAGCCAGCAATCTTACTTTAATCAGAGAACAAAACCTCATTGTGGAACCAGATGAAGCAGTGAACAGTGTGTTCTGCAGCTAGATGTGATTCTCTGAATAAGGTGACTTCTACTATGCATTAGTCCATAGTTATTAAAAGCACATCTGAGATCACAGTTATCCAGTTGTATGCCAGTGTTTTGTGATGATTTAGAAATATATTACTTGTAATGACTTAGGCCTGGTTCACATGCAATGCTAAGCCAAGCTATGACAACTGTTTGATTGCTCCTCTGGTCCTGCTGCTGAGTTACCCAGAGCTAAGCCATGGTTCGGCTTAATGTTACTGTACAAACAAGGCCCAAGAGTCTTCCTATAAAATGCTGAATGTAACTGAGTTAATTTTGTATTCTGCTTTGGAAATGGATACAACAAGGCAAGGATCCATCTGTGCACAGCATAGGCCAGTTCTTGAACTATCTGAGTACAAGGATTGTTGAATGCACAGAACTGGAACAATCCAAAGACTAACACTAGTGTGAAGAGCTGAAAGCTAGAAAGTGTAGTACAAAATAAAATGGAACCTGGAAGATGTTGCATAACTTAAGTCAACAAGATTCTCCCCACAAACTCAGACAGCTTGTTAAAAAGCAATTATTAATATAAAAATAGAGATCTATTCTGAATATTTTATATTGTTATAGTCTACATAATGCTGGCATTAGGCTAGAAAATGCCACAATATTCCATTCAGGCACATCACAGATGGCAGCTGCTTCTATTCTTCTGGTGATGCTGTTTTACAGGGGGACTCTGTTTTCCTTGGCCCATTTCTTCATTATACGGACAATGTACTCTACCTGTGGGTTACCAGTACTTCTCAAAAGATGTAGCACCTCCCTTAGGGTATCTCTGATAACACAAAAGACAAAGATGTAATGAGAAATGAGGACAAGACCAGAGGTTACAGGGTTGTATGCCATGGTGTCATTCAGCAGATGGTAAGAATTCCATCAGCAGATGGTAAGAATTCCATCAGCAGAAGAGCAAAGGAAGAATTTTTCAGTAATTCCCCTTCCTCCCAGCAGCCCCCAAAATCCACTCTTGACAGGAGGGGGAAAAAATCACAGAAAATTGTTTCCTTCCCTGTTCAGCTGGCACTGACAAAAGTCTTACAATCAACTGAGTGGACACTGCTGGACACAACGAATTTCTAGTCAATTTTGTATCCAAAATGCTTTGGAAAGTACATGTCTTATTGCTAGAAAACTGTTTGTCTCTGCCCTTGTATGGTGTAGACGAAGCTGTGCCTGGCCACAGGAGGCAGTAAGCTACTACCAGACTTGTGCATTCCAGCTAATAGAAAACTGGGATTTGGCAGAAAATAAATGTTCAGAAGTCCACTGCATGCTCTTGCACATGCAGTTCAGCACCCACCTATCCTTCCAACTGGCAGTGCAAAGCTAACTGGCTGCCAGTGGTGGCTGACTAGAATATTTTCCCCCTCATCCTGCACTCAGATAAGGTCTCGGGTTTTTTGTTTTTTGTTTTGCATATTCTGCACTGTAAATTGGAGTGTTGTTTGGGGGTGTCCCAAGGGGCCCGAACCTTGGGTCTTTTCCGGTGTGCCCCAGATCTCCTACACCTTCCCCTCTTTTTTAAAAACGTATTTATTTCTTTAAAAAATGTTGCTTACAGATTGGCCGGACATGCTGCAAAGTGCAGCACTGGTGAGACCACAGCCACCTACAGTCCTTTGTCAGAGGCACAATGAGAAACTTAACATGGACAATGTCTACGGTCTCTTAGAGGCTGTGCTTTGCAGACCACCCAGCCATCCTCTAAGCAAAACAGAAATTGAAGGCTTTCCTGTCCTTACTTTGAAAGCTATGTGGGTGGGGAGGGCAACACAGTAATGATGGTGGTAGCAGCTGAGAGTGGTGAAGTTCACAGGCTGCCTTAAAACGTACTCAGTGACCATGGGTCAGTTATTTCCTTGCAGTGTAACCTACCTCCTATGATTGTTGTGGGGTGTAAATTACAATGCCTTGCAAAAGTAATCAGGCTTGACCAATGCTCTCATATTACTGAATTACAAATGGTACATTGTAATTTTGTTCTGTATGATTTTATTTTGAAACACTGAAACTCAAAATCAATTAGTGCAAGCTGACATTGGTTTTATGTTGGGAAATATTTGTAAAAAACAAAAAACTGAAACATGTTGCTTTCATAAGTATTCAACACCCCCCCCCATTAATATTTAATGAGAGCCACCTTTCGTTGAATAACAGCTTTAAGTCTTTTGGGGTGTGTTTGTACACAGTGTCAGAGGGATTTGGCCCATTCTTCTTGGCAGATACGCTCCAGGTTGTTCAGGTTGGTTGGACGTTGCTTGTGGACCACAATTTTCAAATAGTGCCACAGATTCTCAATGGGACTGAGATCAGGACTTTGACTTGGCCACTGTAGAACATTCACCTTTTTGTTCTTGAGCCTGAAAAGTGAATTTCCTCCCAAGCTTCAGTTTTTTAGTGGACTAAAACAAGTTCTCTTGCAGTATTTCCCTGTATTTTGCTCCATCCATTCTTCCCTTGATTTTAACAAGATGCCCAGTCCCTGCTGATGAGAAGCATCCCCACACCATGATGCTGCCACCACCATACTTCACTGCAGGGATGGTGTGTCTTAAGGCATGGGCAGTGTTACATTTTCGCCACGCATAGCGCTTTGAGTTTGGGCCAAAAAGCTCTATCTTGGTCTCATCTGACCACAAAACCTTTTCCCACATCGCTGCTGGGGCACTCTCATGCTTTCTGGCAGACTCCAGACGTGCTTTCAGATGGTACTTTTTGAGTAACGGCTTCTTTCTTGCCACCCTCCCATCCAGGCCAGTGTTATGCAGAGCTTTTGATATGGTTGACTAGTGCAGCATTACTCCACTGCCAGCCACTGAACTCTGTAGCTCCTTCAAAGTGATTGTTTGCCTCTCTGTGGCTTCTCTCACAAGTCTCCCTCTTGTTCAAGCGTTGAGTTTTCAGGGGCGGCCTTTTCTTAGCAGTCCCTGGGTGGTATGATGCAGCTTGCACTTCCTGATCGATCCAACTGGGATACCTAAACACTTGGATATTAGTTTGTACCCTTTTCCTAATCTATGCATTTGTATTACATTATCTCTCACTTCCGTAGAATGCTCTTTGGTCTTCATTTTCCTTCAGATCCACAGCCTGACCAATGATCCTTCCACAGTAGGGTTTTTATCCTGACAATGTGACAGCAACTTTAATGGTTCACAGGTGGAGGCCAATGGTAAGGTAACTGTGTCCTCGATAGGGCAATTTCTTTCATCTGTGTAAACTGGGAGCTTCCACAGCACAGGGGTTGAATATTTATGCAAGCAACACGTTTCAGTTTTTTATGTTTCTTACAAACATTTCCCAACATAAAAGCAATGTCACCTTACAATAATTGATCTTGAGTTTTAGTATTTCTAAATATCATACAGAACAAAATTACCATTTACGATTTGTAATTAAGTAATATGAGAGCATCGGTCAGGGGTCTGATACTTTTGCAAGGCACTGTATATAAATAAATAATCAAAGTGTGTGTATATGTGAGGGCAAGAAATGTGCACATGCGAGGGATGTACTTGCAACTTATTTACTCAGGTATGATGAAAATTCACAACCTGAATAGATATGCTACACACACATAGAGAGCTAATCTACTTTCATAGGCTAAAAAGCATAACGGTATAGTCTTAATAGAAATAAGAAACACTGCCTCTTTTTTATGGGTTTCGTTGACCTGCTCTTGAACACAGTAATGTTTTAAGAAATAATCCTTCTTGAATTTTTTTTGTTTACTGCTCATATTTCTCTCTTATATCTTTCAGTTATTCATCCTTTTATTTCAACTGTAGTATTTTTTTTACAGGACTAAGGTGAAGCAGAACAAACTAGCATTCATAATATATCAAATATATATTTATTTTTTAACTAAAAAGGGCAGGGCCTTCCTCCTTCTGTTAAGGAATTAGACTTGCTGTTCCTATAAATCAGGCGTGGACCTCAGGCAGAGGGCAAATGCAGTCCTCCAAACCTTTCTAGCTGCCCCTTGGAACTCTGCATAGTTGATACCCCAAGTATTTTTGCTAGGCTGGAATGTGTCCTTGGATGCTGATAACGCCTCTTGCTCGTCTGGATAGCGGATGGGAAGGTGTTTGTGTGCAGAAACTAGCCCACTGTAAAAAAGTAGGTTTTACATTGTTGCTGTGTCCACTTTTGCCTTTGGCCCTGCCCATCACTGGCATATGCCCCCCAGAAGGCTGCCCCAAAGGAAATGTGGCTCTTAGGTTGAGAAAGGTTCCTTACTCCTGCTATAAATATTTAGCATCAGTGAGCAACAACAGTTTAAATATCCAGGGCACTGATCCCAAAGTGGTAGGAAGAAAATCAATGTACGTACTTAGGTTCTCTGCCAGCTACAATCATCTGAAAGATGCCCACACAAGCACCCCTTTTGCCTTCCCAGTATTCAGGGTTAGGATCCAGTCTTTCCAAAACATCAAAGGCTTTTGCAGAATAGTAAAACTGGCCCATCTGTACAGGAGAAAAGTATATGCCCAAGGCATTAATAATGCGGTATAAAAGTAATAGCCATTATTAAGAAGGGCAAATAACAGGGGCCAGTTTTCTGACACCCCCATCCCACCAACCAGGGAAATATTAGATACCCTCCAATCTTATAAATATGCATGACAATTTAGGATAATGGTCTTGTTTTAAAATGCTACTTTAAAGAGACGCTTAAAGCATACACAGAAACAGGCAAAATGCCCTCTAACTACTAAAATAATTGCCAGTTGCACAAACAGTTCTAAACACTCCTCTAGATTTAGCCACATTAATATGTTCAAAATAATGTTATAACAGAAGCTTGTCTTGAAAGCAGCATAAAAAAACCAAGCCCCAGTTAAGATACTTTCTTACCTTTATCTTGAAGTAGTTGAAATACTTTTGATATCTAGTGAAGTATCCTATGAAATAAGGGCTACTTCCCAATTAACAGTTATGTTTGTTTCGTAAATCATAGTGCTAACATTTTATTTTTGCTACAAAAATAGGGAAGGCTAGGGCATATGCTTTCACATGCAAAACGTTCCAAGTTCATTTCTTGGCATCTCCAGTAGGGCTGGAAAATACTCCAGTTTGAAGCCCTAGAGAATGTAGTGTAAACAATACGAAGCCAGATAAACCAGTGGCTTCACTTAGTCTACAGCTCTGTTCCTTCCTAAAATGGGAATTATATATAATGGAGCTGAGTCTTCAATGCATATGTTTGAAAAAAGAAATTCATACTTTCAGCCAAAGAACTGCATCTACGTGTTGGCAAAAAGCAACAAGCAGAAGAGAAGATAAATTTCAGTAGTTCCTTATTTGGTCAGAGGCAGAAAGGAATGGAGAGAATTTATAAAATCTTTGTTAAAATCTCTCAGCATGGTCAGATAAGAAGACTATATTATTTTAAGCTTAAGTTGCAAGAGCCTAAGACTTGGGCATGAGTTACTGTCAAGTAGCTTGTGAAGCTAATTCAAGGAAGAGACAAGATGGAACCTTGTTGGAATCCCAGTTCAGGAGGAAGTCAGTAGGACTTCTCCACTGGCCTGCGTTAGACCAACTCCCGTGTCTTCTGATGAAGAGAGAGATGTTAGCAAAGTCCACTCCATTGGCATCAGAGAAAAAGGTAAGAAACCAAGACCCTCTCCAATTGCTTGCCATTTAACTCCTCCTCTTCCTGTTGACGGTTGTTTTATATGATTTTTGTTTTGTAAGCTACCTTGACAACTACTTTTAAAGTAAAAAGGTGGAATAAAAATATCCTAAATTAATAAGTAGCATGAATGAACCAACTTACCAATTAAGCATGGAGATAAATCAAGTTCACCCCGTATTCTAATACAGTAGGGCCCCGCTTTACAGCGCTTCACTTTACAGCGTTCCGCTAATACAGTGGTTGTGAATTGTAGAAAGGCCCCGCTTTACAGCACTTGTTCTGCTTTTACGGTGTTTTTTTGCCGCCGGGCGCCATTTTGGTCAATGTAAGTCAATGGGATCTGCTTTACAGCGGTTTTCGCTTTACAGCGGGGGTCCGGAATGTAACCCGCTGTATGAGTGGGGCCCTACTGTATAATAGGCAAAAATCAAAGTGGAGTTATCAGTTTTTCCACAGTCTCAGCGAGGTGTTTACCACCTGTTCTTAAGACTTGAATACATACTGTATTACAAAAAGTGTATTCAGAGTCGCATTCTAGGTTGTAAAAATCTATGAAGTGCTATAATAAGAAGATCAACAAACCAACATGTATGTTTTATAACTATATCACAAGCTGGGGGAAAATGCAAAACAGATCTTGGTTATACCATCTATGAGCTATATATATACAGTAGCAATGTGCAGAAATTAGTTCATTAACAGTCTCATAGGGAGTCATAACTAATACTAATAACTAAGGGTGGGAGGGGAAGAATGGGAGGCTCACTTTGTAGCAGTCATTTGCAATTAGTTGCAAAAGGCTAAAAGACTCTCCAGAGGTTTCCATCTTCAGGTACAGCTCCCAGGCTAGTCGTGGTTTCTTATTCATAATGTCTGAAATTAACAGAAAGCTAGAGCCAGTGGAAACATGTTGTCACATAGTGTTTGCAGAAGTTGGTAAGTACTCTAATCAGCAGTTCAGTTCTTTATTTCTACTGTTCAGATAAAATAAGAAGTAATATTAACACACCCATTGCCACTCGCAGTACAAAGAGTAATATTCTAATAATCAAAAAATATGAAAAAGTGTCAGGAAATTCAAGCCATGTCAGATCAGCACAGAAGTAGCCAGCATGTCTGAACAGAGCACGCTAGTCCACTTAAAACTACATTTCTACCTGGAAACGCAAGCTATTCCACTGATCTGTCCATTCTGCCTTAGAAACTGCACTCTGGCTAAAGGTTTGTTTAGAGAGGATGAAAAGGCAATACTTTAGAAGGACTAACATTTTAAGGATTTTTGAAAAGGATTCTTAGCTTCCATTTAAGAACCAGTTCATTGACAATTCTGCATATAAGGAAAACAAATTCTGCAATTAGAAGATACAGATTCTGTGGAGTAATGCCTATGAACTCTTGACATATCTTTGCTGCTTTCAACTTGAGTACATAGCAGGTTTCACTTTGTGACAAGCTGACTGTTTGAATAGGCCATACAAGATCCATTAGAAGCTGCAATTAGTTCCCCTCCATTTTCCTCCTCCACTTGCTCTTCTGTATATAATACGTATATGGAAGTTAACACTCACTGAATATGTACTTATTCTGAACAAGTACACCACCAGTAGCACTAATTTCCATTGCCTAATGATAACTGTTATATACAACATTAATCATCAAAGCATTTAGTTGCATATAACCAGCTTAGCATAAGTATGTATTTAGTATCATGTCTGTAGTTTTCAGGTTCATTTAATATCCTTGCTCCCAGGAATATTGGTGATACAAGCCTCCCTTTCAAAGAATAGTATAACGGCTGTACTCTAGGAATAAATTGTACAAATAGTTATCCACATAATGGGTACTATATATTTACTAAGCTTTTTAAAAAACAAAGTGTCCTGTCTAGAGCTAGCTGGCACCAAACCTAGTCGCTGTTAAGAAACATACTGGATTCTAAAACCAATTAACATTTATAAGCTAAAGCAGCTAATACCACTGTATTTTTACCAAAGGCAGAGGGTGGTACCAATTCATCTACAATTTTGCTACAATATTCTTTAATGGCATCAGCATAACCAGTCTGATAATTCTTCTCAGAGCTCAGTCACGGAACCAGGATCCTAAGAAAGCAACTAATTCCACTTTTGACAGGAATTCAGAACTCTTCATACATTACATCTGCCACTTTGTACAATGTAACTGCTCACAAGCATGCACACTGTAAAAGCTCTCTCACAGCTGCAATGGCAACTTCTATGTGCAGGGATTTCTGTAGCACTGGTGCTCCTAGCTAGCGGAAGCTACTACTGCAACTTATGTGACATTTTACTGCTCACACAAGTAGACCACTTTGATGGGTAGTTTTGCTTAAATGAACGATCTATTCAATGTCTCTTATTTTTAACAAAAGAGATGTTTCAGAGTACTCTCTAGTGTTTGAATGTAATTTATTTTGGTTCCTTTAATATCTAATCCTATCTAATATCTGTCGTTTAACTTGGTTCTCCTACTTAATTAACCTGATATTGTCTATAGCTATTATTTAAAAAAAAATTAAGTGCCAAGCCCACAGCATACAATTTCCCTATTTTTGTGCAACTCTCGCCAGCTTTTCCCCAGGGAATGCAACAGCCATGTCAAAGAAAGATAAGAATGTGGGATACTAGTTCATCTGGATTATGTATGAAGCTTTTATAGAGACTTGCCTGTCTGAACCCGACTGGCTTCATTACTAAGAAACCAGGTGGCCTATAGCTATATTCTTCTTCTGATTGCTTCTCGACCCCTCCACATGCACGCAAGTCATCCCAATCATGTCTCTTCCTGTTGGGAAGTCAAAGTTCACCTTTTCCTGTATTCTGCGAGGGGATATCTAGATGTATGCCTTGGGTCATCTCTTAACTTTGGGTAAATGGGATGTTAAAGGGCAAAACGTAACAGCCCATCCTATTATAGAAGCCCAGAAAGGCAATGTTTAAGAGACAAAGCAGCCTAGGGTCCCCTACCATATTGTTCCAACTGTATGTATTACTTTGAACCCCGAATCTAAACCAAAATATCCTGTTTCGTAAGAAAACTCAGCCAGGAATGTTGCAAACTCTCCACAGCCAGCAAGAGCCATGCAGACTGAATTCCATGCCAGATCTTCTGCCATGGTCTCTGACATCCAAAACCCCTAACATGTCATTGTATTTGGCATCAATAACTAATGAGGTCTTCAGACTGCTCTCTCACACATGTAATTAAGGTAGAATACTGCTGGGACCAGACAATTAAATGTTTTGAAATTTAATTGCAGTGTAGTTGTTTCAAAAGTATTTGTCCTAAAGAACAGAACAATCATTTTTACCAGTTTTTGTTCTGCTGAAATATTTTGCAGACAATGCCAAGACACCACCTATTCCTGAGAAGAGACTCCCAACGTCTTTTGCTTTCTCAAAGATTATGGCAATATTACCTTCTTGCAGGGCTCTTGCCTATTATAAAGGTATCCATTTATATCTAAAAACTTAATTAAATCAACCCCCGAAGTTAAAACAAGTTTAAGGATTGAGTTTGCCAAGGCTAATGCAATAGAGAAGAATCTACATTCTATTATAAAGTGACTCACAGCAGCGAGCTAGCCAGCTGAGGTAAACAAAATCATTCTTTATCTTCTCATTTTGAATCAAGAGGAACACCTGAGGGGAAAAGGGACAGGGGAAAAAACCAAAAGTGTTTGTTTACATTAAATTCCTGCTTTGTGATGCATACTATAAACATGTGCTTACTCCAAAATACAGCTAAATCTCCAATAAGACAAACATTTAACAGCAACGTGACATAAGAGTTTAAGGTATGAAAAGGAGCTTTGAAATGTAAAGGGATGGTTGGGAGAGAGTGACTTGCTTTGCAGAGCTGGAAGTAAGTACTGATGTACAACAAGCCAAAAATGGAGGAAGATGAGATGGGGTAACACTCGATTGAACAGGCAAAGACTGAGAATGATTCTAGAATGTATAGTTTTGAAGTACACAGTGGCCTCTTGCTGATATTTCAGAAAGACCCAACTCAGGACCCCTCGTATGAGCAACAAAAGGTTGTGTGTGCAAGCGCGATATATACATGTTTATAATTATAATTATAATTATATATATATATATATATATAAATAACAACAATTACACATATTCCCTCAGAGTATTCAGGGATATTTCATTTTCCAAGCACAATGTTTTGTACCTAGGAAAACGTAACCCTAATTCCAGATGGTGCTCCCTTTGCTTTTTTATTTGTAGTTATACAGGTGTATCTGGGGCAACTATTAGGTTTATAAAAGAGGAAAACATTCTCCTTGCATCTGTCACTTTGGAACTTTTTTAAAAAATCAAAGCATTCTTTGATGATTGTGCACTCTTTCTATACAAAACTTGCATGGGAATGATCATCTAGGCATTATATTTCAGAAGTAAAGTGCTAGAAAGACTATTCCCCCAGAGGAAAGGCCTTTACAATAGTGCCTGTAGCATTCCATTAATCTTCGTAAAAACAAAACCCTCTTCTTTGGAGGCCAAGCACTTCTTAGCATTACAAACTGTACACGAGATAAATTTGGGGGAGGAAATGGCAAGCTACAGGATGCCTATTCCACAGCATCAAGGCTATTTGCTCCCATTTTCTAATCTATTGTATGTGGATTGATCACTGAAAGATTAATCATGTAATTAGCCTGCAATAGCCAAAAAATATCTTGTGGCACCTTTTCTGTTATGTGAGAAGACCTCAATTATTAACTATATTGATATTAGCAATTAATATAATATTTCCATATTCTCTCTTTGCCATATGTTATTTAGAGAACTGTAATCTGTGACTACCAGAAAACACATCCTGCTTCCATTAAATTATTAGGAACTGAGTCAAAGTATTAGTATAATACAACAATCAGAAGCGGCGATGCAGTCAGCAGAGGCCACAACCCAAGTTAACAAAAGCATTCTTACTGCTCTAGTAGGCCCTCTTCAATTTCACTGAGAAAATGTACCATTGGTCTCACCTGAAAGGTGATTTTCATAGGAGTGGGCCATCACTGCGGGTAATAGTTCCACCTATCGTGCGAAGGCAAGAATGTTTTTGAAGTCAAGACTAGGGGCGTCAGGCCCCTCCCACTCTCCAGTTCATTCGTAGCGAGTCTAAAAAGAGATATCTAAAAATACAAGAACAAGGCCAACAGGCCCTCCAGGAAAATAACATAATAGTCACATGCATAACAACATGACTCTAACATAACAACATAACAGAACTAAAAGTCTTGACTTCACTCTTACATTTAAATATAATAGCGTAACAATAACATGTAACCCATTTATAAAATCTCTAGTCATCCTCCAACTGGGAGGGTCGTGGTGGCCCACTCCTATGAAAATCACCTTTCAGGTGAGACCAATGGTACATTTTCCATAGGAGGTGGGCCATCACTGCGGGATGTACCAAAGCAGCCCATACAGGGAGGGACCACCCACGTGTTAATCCTCATTAAGAACCTGTTGCAACACTCGTCTGCCGAAAGATGCGTCAGCAGAGGCATAACTATCAATTTTATAATGCCTTATAAACGAGTGTGGGGTAGACCAGACTGCAGCCCTACAAATATCGGCAACAGGAGCATTAGTGGCAAAAGCAGCCGAAGTGGCAGCTGACCTGGTAGAATGAGCCGTTATACTAGCTGGAACTGACAGCTTCAGGGACTCATATGCTAAAGTAATGCATGCCCTTAACCAATGGGATAAGGTAGAATTGGATACTTTATGCCCCATAGACCTTGGATGAAAGGATACAAACAGAGACTCTGTTCGTCGAATCTCTTGGGTCCTAGACAGGTAGGTCTTGAGAGCCCTCCGGACATCTAACGAATGCCAAGCCTTCTCGAGAGGATGGGTAGGATTTGGGCAAAAGGAAGGCAAAACAATGTCCTGGTTGCAATGAAAAACTGAATCGACCTTGGGACGGAAGGATCAGTCTTCAGCACAACAGAGTCCTTATGGAAGACGCAGAGGTGTCGAGCAGAAGACAATGCGCCCAACTCCGAAACGCGTCTGGCAGATGTGATTGCAATCAAGACCTTGAAGGACAGCATACGTAGGGGCACAGTCCTGATGGGTTCAAACGGAGGGCGTTGCAAAGCCTGCAGAACTTTCGGCAAACTCCATGAGGGGAACCGATGGACAACAGCCGGAGAGCGTAGGGCGACTCCCCTCAAAAAACGTTTGATGAACAGATGTGAGGAAATATGATCTCCAGGAGAGGACACTGAGAGAATGGATGACAGAGTGGACGCATGTTGACGTAGAGTGTTGGGTCGAAGTCCCATCATAAAGCCGCTATGGAGAAATTGCAGCACCTGATGCACAGTGGCCTGGGATGGATCATGGTGGTGGGACTGACACCACTTGGAGAAAGCCACCCAGGTATGTTGATAAATACGAGTGGTAGATGGTCTTCTCGAGGCCAAAATAATATCAATCACAGCGTCAGACAGTCCAGCTGACCTCAAATGTCCCCGTTCAAACGCCACGCTGTTAGATTGAGCCAAGTAGGGTCCTGGTGCAGTACTGGACCCTGGGATAGGAGGTCTGGCCTGACTGGAAGTGTCCAAGGATCCATCATTGACATTGCCAGAAGATCTGAGAACCACGGTCGGCATGGCCAAAATGGTGCTATCAGAACCAGCTGTGCCCTCTCGGTTCACGCCTTCCTCAAGGTTTTGGCTAACAATGGTATGGGAGGAAAGGTGTACAATAGACCGTCTGGCCACGGTGTTGTCAGAGCATCCACTGCTTCTGCTGTTGAGTCCAGGTATCGGGCAAAGTACCTGGGAAGCTGGCAATTGCGACTGGAAGCAAACAGGTCGACTGAGAGGACGCCGAACCGACATTGGAGACGATGGAAAATGGCTGGATGAAGTTTCCATTCTCCCGGAAAGACCTGTTGTCTGCTGAGCCAGTCTGCTGTCACATTCCAAATCCCTCTGAGATGTTCTGCTTTCAGGGATTGTAGATGTTGTTCTGCCCAGACAAAGATGAGGAAGGCTAAGTCCTGCAGAGGACGAGACCTGGTGCCCCCCTGTCTGTTCAAATGTGATTTTACACACATGTTGTCTGTTCGAATGAGCACATGGTCCAAAGGGAACAGAGACTGAAAATGACGTAGAGCTAAGTGGACAGCCTTGAGCTCCAGCCAGTTGATGCTTTGAGTTTGCTCTGCGGTGGACCAAACCCCCTGAACATACTGGGAGTTGCAGTGGGCTCCCCAACCGATGAGGCTGGCATCTGTGGTTACAACGGTTCTGCGGGGTTCTCTGAACGACGTGCCCTTGGAGAGGTGTTGAACCTTGGTCCACCAGCGGAAGGAGAGGCGCAGTGCGGGGCTCAAACGAACTTTGCGATGGTTGGAGCTGGCAATGTCCTGTTGAAATGGCAACAGAGTCCATTGAAGGTGCCGAGTGTGGGCTTGAGCCCATGGCACAATGTGGATTGTAGAGATGAACATCCAGAGCGCTCTGGCGAGAAGCATGACGTCTGCGGATGTTTGTTGCATCAGGGACCTTGCGATGCTTGTGATGGCAGTGATGCAATCTGGAGCCAAGAAGGCCATTGCCTGCAGGGTGTCCAACATTGCCCCTAGATGTAGTAGGCGTTGGGTTGGTTGGAGATGGCTTTTGTCGAAGTTGACAAGCCAGCCGTAGGCCTGCAAAACATTGAGGGTGATCGTTAAATGATGATGAGCCAGCTCCTCAGACTTGGCCCGTATTAGCAGATCATCCAGATATGGGTAGAGATGAACCCCTTGGGTCCGGAGATAAGCCACTAGGATGAGTAGCACTTTGGTAAACACTCTTGGAGTAGAGGAGAGGCCGAATGGCATCGCTCTATATTGAAAGTGCTGGTGGCCAAAAGCAAACCGAAGAAACTTTCTGTGGGCTATGCAAATGGGCACATGGAGATACGCTTCCTTAAGGTCGATAGAAGCCAGGAAGTCTCCTTCATGCAGACTCTCCGTAATGGAGTGGAGTGATTCCATTTTGAACCTGCGATATGTTACAAAACGGTTGACAAACTTGAGGTCCAATACCGCCCTCCATGATAAATCTCGTTTTGGCACAGCAAATAGGAGGGAGTACACCCCTTCCGACCTCTCCGTTGTGGGGACTGGCTCTATTGCCGCTATGTCCAAGAGGTGTTGTATAGCTGTCTGCATGATTCTGTGCCTGGCTCGTGCCCTTGGGCAAGGGGACGGATGGAATCTGTCTGATGGGATTGCCCAAAACTCTATGGCATAGCCATGACTGAAAAGCTCCCTGATCCAGGAGACTGTAGTGAGGCGCAGCCAACGGTCTCCAAAATGAAGTAATCTGCCACCTATGGGAAGTGTGTTAATACTGCTTGCGTTGGCGAGGACCTCCCCTATATGAGGACGATGAGTTGCCCCTGCACCCTTGATACTGATCTCTGCCCTGGAAGCGTCGGTTCCAGGAGCCCCTGAATAAAGTGGGGTCATAGGATCTGAAGTCGCGGCCTCGTCCTCCTGGCCGCGTTCCACGAAAGGGCTGGTTAGTACGGAAGGAAGGAAATCGCCTGAAAGGCCTGTGGTCGATGTTCTTGACAGTGGCCAGAACCGGTTTGTGGGCGTCTTTTGGATCAACCAGCACTGCCTTTAGAGCTTCCTCGCCGAAGAGTAAAGATCCGGAGTAAGGAGCCCTGGACAGATTCATTCTGGCCACTGAATCAGCCTGCCAGTGGCGAAGCCAGAGGGTCCGTCGCACGACTATCTGAGCTGTCATGGCTTGTGCCCCCAATTGAGTAGCATCCAAGGTGGTATCGGCCACAAAAGCTGCTGTCTTACGCAACTTTATCAGTGACCTTCTGAGGGCGACAGAATCAGGGTTAGTGTCCTCTAGAAGATCATCCAGCCACATCATAGCTGCTCTGGAGAAAATGGAGGCTGAAGCGGAGGCACGCATGGAGAGGGCAGTGGCCTCGTGATTTTTGCGGAGGGCGAAGTCTATTCGACGCTCAGTAGTGTCCTTTAGTTGGGATTCCCCTTCCCTGGGCAAAAGAGATCGTGAAATGAGGCGAGCGATTGGTTCGTCTATGCCAGGGACGTCTAACTTGGTGGCAAAGTCCGGAGCTAGGGCGTAAAGCCTGTCAGCCAGGTTCTTGAAGCGGCGAGATTGAAATGGGTGAGCCCATTCTTCAGAGGCCAATTTGGCAATTGGGTCCGGCACCGGGATGTAGTGTTCAATAGGTGCAAGGGATTTGAGAACCTTGGCCCCTTTGATGGCTGGGGTGGAAGAAGTTGAAGGCGCAGTCTGGAGACCAAGGGTATTAACTACCCTGCGTGCCAGGGGCTGATAGTCTGAGGCATTAAACAAACGATACGATGTATCCTCCTCATGATCTGAATAGTCGCTCCAGTCATCTCCTTCAACGTGGTCAGTGAAGGTTGACTCCTCCGCATACGAGGCTTCGTCAATACATCTGCCTCTGGCTACATCAAAGGGATTTGGTGAGCAGGAAGGATGAGCTTCATGACACGCACGTTGGTCCATGTTGAGTTGAGGTATGGCAGGAACTTGTGGTAGTGACTGCATTTGGGTGAAAAATGCCAGCATGGCTTGAAGTTGGGAGAGGAAATCAGGGGACAGCTGCAGCCCAGTTGTGGCAGATATTTGTGCCTGAGTAGGTATTGGAGCAGATGTTTGGGGCGGTAAAACGGAGGGAGGCTGGTTATGTGAAAGCTGAGTGGGAAAGCCAGCAAAATCCTCCTCGTCAGAGGAAGCAGCAGGGGAATGAAATATATCGCTTATGTGTGCCTGAGTTGCGGTGGTTGGCACAGAGTCATAGCGTGGACGCTTTGGTTTGCTATGGCTGGAAAGATGTTTTGTCTTAGCCAGTGCTTTAACATGCTTAGACTTAGTCGCCTTAGAATATTGTGGCTTGGCTGTTTGTGACATGTCTGGCTGATCTGGTATCATATTGGCTGATTGCGACATGTCTGGGTGTTCTGCCATCTTATATTAACTTGGGTGCAGTACACGGCCACAGAGGGGGCAGGATGTAAAGACCCGAACTGGCACAGTGTACGACCACAGAGGGGGTAGAATACACTGGCAGATGGCTAAGTGCACGGCCACAGAGGGGGCAGGATGCACTGTGGTATCACCGTTAGTATAATACAGACTGTATTTTAGGCTTGGTACACGGCCACAGAGGGGGCAGGATGTACAAAATATAGTTCAGATTAGTGCTGTAGGCTGGATTTCAGGCGTGGTACACGGCCACAGAGGGGGCAGGATGTACTGAATATAATTCAGATTTAGTACAAGTCAGCCACTGATATTAAAGCTCCAGCCTTGATGGTACTGAATATAATTCAAATTTAGTACAAGTCAGCCACTGTAAATTTGTGTGTAAGGAAGCCCTGTAAGTCTGTCTACAACACACATACAACACACATACAGATAACTTGCAGGGAAGGTATCCGTTGGTTAATAAAGGGGTAACAAAAAAGGCGGGAAATTTGAATTCAACAAAAATGGCGCCCGGAAAAAAGAGCAGGAAAAAATGATCTGAAAATGGCGGAGGGGGAAGAAGCAATGGCGGCCGACTGGTAATGAACTGGGGGAAGGGCTGCCCAGCACAGTCTCGCAGGGGGAGGTGCGGGGTCGATAGTCGCACTTGCGGCTCTAAAAAACCCCAAAAGGAGACTGCCGAGAGAAGCCTGTGTCGGGAAAGGCAGCAGGAGGGAAGCCGCTGTCGCCGCCGAGTAAAGAGCTCTCCGCGGCGAAATTAAAGTCACAGAGAGAGAGGGAGAAAGAGAGGGCAGGAAGCCGCAGCCGCAAGCTCCCGCCTGGGAGAGAACCGCAGCCGCAGTCTCTCCAAGAGCTCCTCAGAGCGCTGCTTGAGACAGCCCAGCACAGGAAAAAATAGAGCCGCGAGCTCCCGATGGATGCAACAGAGCCAGGGGGAAAGCTCAAAAGCGGACAAAAACGAAGAGAACCGCAGCCGCGGTCTCTGAGGGGACCCTCAAACAAGCCTCAAACAAGTAAGGGAAATAAACTGAAATAAAGGCTCAAAAAATAAAAAGCTCAAAATTGGCCAAGAAACGTAGAGAACCGCAGCCGCGGTCTCTGTGGGGACCCTCAAACTTAAATGGAAAGTTAAACACAAACAGGGAAAGGAAGGACTTGAAGACAAATGAACAGACAAATACACGAAACTTAGCTAAAAGCTACTTGCTACGCTATAGATCCAATCTTGTTCGTACGAGGCAAGAATGAACTGGAGAGTGGGAGGGGCCTGACGCCCCTAGTCTTGACTTCAAAAACATTCTTGCCTTCGCACGATAGGTGGAACTATTACCCGCAGTGATGGCCCACCTCCTATGGAAAATCCTCTTCTATAGCCAGAATTTTTTGGAAGCAAAGAATTGGAAGGGACCTCAAAGCTCTAGTCCACCCACCCTGCCAACAAAGAAATCCACTGCTACAGCATCCATATTGAATCGGTGAGTTAGAAGACAATTGGCCAAACTCATCCATACAGGTTGCTGTGTTGCCAGGAGTAGGTGGGGGTGGGTGAGGGACTTCTAACACTAGAAAAGTATTGTGCCAATTCAGTTAGTTTGTTAAATAAATACATGTGCTTATTCCAACTCAGCAAATTCCACTGAATTCAATCCAGGTAAATGTGCAAGACTACTGACTATATTTTTTTTGTTGAAGAGGGGGGAAAGGTCTTGTCAGCATGCCACTCTAAAAATTGTGAAGTATTCAAAGTAGTGCTCAAACACGGTATTCCATTCATTACAATTAAACTTTATTTTTCTGGTTGTTTTCCCACAATAGTTCTTGTTTTATCTCATCCCACTCATTTGCTTTTATGGATTCCCTCAGTTATCCCATTTGAAAGGAAACCCAGATTAGATCACCAAATTAATACCATTTAGCAATGTGAGAATTCAGGAAATAAGAACAAATGCAAAAACTAGCTGATATATAGCTCTTATGTTAACCAATGCAAAAAATTGCTGTGATCTCATTTACAACCACCTCCCAAGTTCTTGCAGAAAGTAGGAAGTGGATATCCAAGAAGACTCAGAATAAATAGGAAATGTGTTCCTTTCATGTAGTGGTTTTAAAGAAGCAGATACATACCTCCTCAGCCTCACCGGTATTACCAGTAGCAGCTTTCGCTTGGGCATAGTTAAAGTTAAAAGTGTCATCATTGTAGAAGTAACTCTGGAAAATAAGTTGTGCATAATACATAAAAATCATACTTTTATAAAATGAATAATCAGCATTTAAAATCTGAGGACCTACCAGACAATAAGGTAAAAAAGCAAACCTTCACAAGCAGTAGCTAAAGTTTGTGACTGAGCACATAGCTAAAACATCCCATGATATTAACCACAATGGATTTGGGGTATGTTCCAAGCCAGAAATTGCAGGATGGCAGCTTTCTTTGGTATGTCTTTCTTTCTGGGCATGTTAAGTCATGCTATGATGCAACTGGCTCTTTCTTGACAGGTTTACCCATCTCTTCAAACTGTTAATGGCTGATTCCCTAATTTAGTTAAGTGAGTGCTGAAGATGACAGTTTTATATCTAGTTATGCTCAACTTCCTCTTTCAACAAGCCTTTTAAACAGATACCTTATTGGAATTGTTTTTAAAGATTTTTTAGGGCTTTATCATCTGTTTGCCATCCTGGGCTCCCTTTGGGAGGAAGGGCAGGATAGAAATTTTAATAATAATATCCTTAGAATTATAATATTGTACTGAAATCTCATAAATAGTTTGGGGAAGTGGTCCCCAGTGATGCAGTCCTGGTAAGTGTAAAACCAATTTCAGAAATAAACTTTTAAAACAGCAAATAATTCATGCATGCAGTATTCCTATTTGCTGCAATCCATGTGTATTTTGTATTAAATGCATACCCAAGTCCAAACAGTTGCATAAAGAATGGCCACTGAAATTAGAAGCAAGAAAGATGTGTTGTATATATGACAGGAGACCTGAAGTATGTATAGGATTCCACATTTCTTTCAACTGCTATTTTTGTAATATGAAAGGGGGTTATTTTTAGGATGGCAAGATGAAAAATAGGCCAAGTCTCCTGCACTTTTAACAGTTGTATGTAGAAGAGCGAATTTTATCAGATTAAGGTACACCTGCTGAACTTGCCTCTTCACACAACTAGGTAAAGAGCCTGTCCACTTTTTCACCCAGCCATCCTAGTTACATTAGTTGTAGCTAGCTGTTACATTTGCTGATCAGGAATAAACTGAATGCACACACACTTCCTCCTCTCCTTGTAGACCCAACTTAGAACATTCCCTAGTCTGTTAAACCAGTTTGCTGTGACAAACTGGGACATTCAAAATGGCAAACTGTGATATAAGCAATGCTTGCAAAGTAGGATTGCAAACCACAGGTTGATTCTTATTTGGATGGATCACTAAAAACAGTCTGCCAGTACAGATGTCATGGTAAACTGTCTTAAGGAAATATTTTACTAGAAATATAAGATGCATGAGGGAAGGAGGGAACAGCTGTGCTCTGTGGTTTGGGAGATCAGAAAATGTGATGTCAGAATACAGCCATTCTGAAATACTTGTTAAGACAATTATCCTGTGTCTCAGGACAGCCCAAAATGCATTGTCCTAAATGTTAATTCTGCTCACATCTGAATACTAGTACACTGAAGCTTGGCCCTGTTTACTTTCAGTTCTGAGATTTTACCTTGGTTGCCCACATTTCAAAGTCTTTTCACAAATTTAAGCCTAGACAGTTGCTTTTAAAAATGTTCTGCTTAGATTCCCTGGATGTTAAAATTCTGTGCAAATACTATTTTTTGTGCTTTTACTGTGTTATCACTGAATCATAGATTGCACCCTACCCTGATTAATTCCCTATCAATTGTGCTCTGGAACAATTCCCAAGATTTTTCATAGGTGCACTTATCTATTTGGGTCTGCCATTACATAAATGTGGCCAAGATGACCACACCTGTATCTTTGGTCATTAAGAATTTCAGAACAGTTGCAAAACATCCACCACTTTGTAGGAATGGAACTTAATCAAAGCAGAACACCTTTTTTCTTGTGTTCAAGCCAAGTCCTTGCCCAGGGGAAAAACACACCTTTAACCTCTAGTTATGGGAAAGTCACTTGTGGTGAAATCTTTGGGTGAGTGGGAGGTACAAAGCATTACCCAGATACACTGGTTTGGAACAGAAAGTGGCAGAATGCCAACATACATTAAGCCTCAGTCAGAAGGGAATGTGTAAATGATACATTAATTACATGATCAAATCATGAATCAGACTTTGTTCAGTGCCATCAGTCTTCAGGTATGCCTCACCTTCTGCTTACTCCAGCACTTCTATTTGATCAGCTCTTTATCATACCTGATCATACCCAGTTTTGTGGGCCTTCAATTTCTAATTTGTATGTTTTCGTATCTTTCATTCCTTTCTACAATGGCCCAGTTCTCAAGTCACAAAACTATAGTTAATAGTTTACAGTGAACAGAGATTGTTCCTGCTTCATTCCTCCCCTAGTGCAAGTGAGAACAACAAACCACGATTCCTGGCTGAGCATTATGTCTGAATGAGGGATGATGGTTTGTTTTGCTCATGAAGAAACCCTGGCTTCACATCATGGTTTGGATCCCCAGTTCAGATGTCACACTAAACCAGGGGTCATGGGTTTGTGGCTCCTGCTCTCATAACAACAGCCTGCTGGATCAGGCATATGGCCCATCTAGTTCAGTATCCTGTTCTCACGCTGGCCAACCAGCTGCCCATGGGAAGCCTGTAAGCAGGACCTGAGTGCAAACAGCACTCTCCCTTCCTGTGGTTTCCTGTGGTGTTTGGAAGCATACTGCCTCTGGCTATGGAGGCAGAGCATAGCCATCATGGCTAGTAGCTACTGATAGCCTTTTCTTCTATGAATTTGTCTAATCCTCTTAAAACCGTCCAAGTTGGTGGCCATCACTACTTCTTGTGGGAATAAATTCCATAGTTTAACTAATGTGCCGTGTGAAGTACTTTCCTTTGTCTGTCCTGAATCTTCCAACATTCAGCTTCATTGAATGTCCACGAGTTCTAGTGTTATGAGAAGAGAAAAACTTTTCTCTATCCACTTTTTCCTTGCCATGCATAATTTTATACACTTCTATCATGTCTCCTCTGACCCACCTTTTCTCTAAACTAAAAAGTCCAAATGCTGCAACCTTTCCTTGTACAGGAGTTGTTCCATCTGCCTGATCATTTTGGTTGCCCTTTTCTGAACCTTTTCCAGAAGAATATTGTATCCTTTTTGGGGTGAGGCAACCAGAACTGTACACAATATTCCAAACATGGCTGCATCATAGATTTATATAATGGCATTATGATATCGGCAGTTTTATTTTCAATACCTTTCCCAATGATCCCTAGCATGGAATTTGCTTTTTTCACAGCTGCCACACCCTGGGTTGACATCTTCATCGAGCTATCCACTATGACCCCCAAGGCCTCACTCCTAGTCAGTCACTGCCAGTTCAGAAACCATGAGTGTATATGTGAAATATTTTTGCTTCAATATGCATAACTTTACACTTGTCTACGCTGAATTGCATTTGCCATTTTCTGCCCATTCACTCAGTTTGGAGAGGTCCTTTTGGAGCTCTTCACAATCCCGTGTTTTAACAACCTTGAACAATTTCATAGAATCATAGAATAGTAGAGTTGGAAGGGGTCTATAAGGCCATCGAGTCTAACCCCCTGCTCAATGCAGGAATCCAAATCAAAGCATTCCCGACAGATGGCTGTCCAGCTGCCTCTTGAATGCCTCCAGTGTCAGAGAGCCGACTACCTCTCTAGGTAATTGGTTCCATTGTTGTATGGCTCTAACAGTTAGGAAGTTTTTCCTGATGTCCAGTCAAAATCTGGCTTCCTGCAACTTGAGCCCATTATCCCGTGTCCTGCACTCTGGGATGATCAAGAGATCCCGGCCCTCCTCTGTGTGACAACCTTTCATGTACTTGAAGAGTGCTATCATATCTCCCCGCAGTCTTCTCTTCTCCAGGCTAAATATGCCCAGTTCTTTCAGTCTCTCCTCATAGGGCTTTGTTTCCAGTCCCCTGATCATCCTTGTTGCCCTCTGAACCTGTTCCAGTTTATCTGCATCCTTCTTGAAGTGTGGAGACCAGAACTGGACGCAGTATTCAAGATGAGGCCTAACCAGTGCTGAATAGAGGGGAAATAATACTTCACGCAATTTGGAAACTATACTTCTGTTAATGCAGCCTAATATAGCATTTGCCTTTTTTGTAGTCATATCGCACTGTTGGCTCATATTCAGCTTGTGATCAACAACAATTCCAAGATCCTTCTCACATGTCGTATTGCTGAGCCAAGTATCCTTCATCTTATAACTGTGCATTTGGTCTCTTTTTCCTAAGTGTAGAACTTTGCATTTCTCCCTGTTGAATTCCATTCTGTTGTTTTCAGCCCATTGCTCCAGCCTATTAAGGTCCCTTTGAACTTTGTTTCTGTCTTCCACGGTATTAGCTATGCCCCCCAATTTTGTATCATCTGCAAATTTGATAAGCATGCTCTGTACCCTCCTCATCCAAGTCGTTAATAAAAATGTTGAAGAGCTCTGGGCCCGGGACCAAGCCCTGTGGCACCCCACTTGTTACTTCTGCCCAGTTTGAGAAGGAACCATTGATAAGCACTCTTTGAGTACGATTCTGGAGCCAACTGTGGATCCACCTGATAGAATATCATGGGGCACTTTGTCAAAGCTTTGCTGAAGTCGAGGTATATTATGTTCACAGCATTCCCACAGTCTATAAGGGAGGTTACTCAGTCAAAAAATGAGATAAGGTTAGTTTGGCAGGATTTGTTCTTCATAACTCAATGTTGGCTCCTAGTAATTGCTGCATTGTTTTCAAGGTGCTTACAGATTGACTGCTTTATAATCTGCTCCAGAGTTTTTCCAGGGATTGATGTTAGGCTGACTGGTCTGTAGTTCCCCGGTTCCTCCTTTTCCCCCTTTTTGAAGATAGGGACAACATTAGCTCTCCTCCAGTCATCCGGCACTTCACCAGTCCTCCATGATTTTGCAAAGAATAGAGAGCGGTTCTGAGAGTTCTTCAGCCAGTTCCTTCAATACTCTAGGGTGCAGTTTATCGGGCCCTGCCGATTTGAACTCATTCAAGTGATTAGATATTCCTTGACCATTTGTCTATCAATCTCAAGCTCCAATCCTGCCCCTTCTATTTCATGTTTCCTGGGAGGGTCATCAGCCAATCTGGCCACCTCACTGCTCTCCACTAACATTAGGTCGTTTAAAAGTTAAAGTTAAAAGCACAGGTCCCAATACTGATCCTTGGAGGACTCCATTTTCTACAGCCCTCCAATTGGGAGAACTGTCCATTTAATCCTACTCTTTGCTTTCTGTTTCCTAGCCAGTTCTTGAACCATAAGAGGACGTCTCCTCTTATTCCATGACTGCTAAACTTATTCAGGAGCCTTTCATGGGGTACCTTGTCAAAAGTTTTTTGAAAGTCCAAGAACACGATGTCAACCAGATCATTTCCTTTACATGCTTGCTGACACGCAAAGAACTCTAAAAAGTTGGTGAGACAGGACTTACCTTGCAGAAGACATGCTGGTTCTGCTTCAACAAGGTTCGCTCTTCTATATGCTTAGCTATTTTATCTTTAACAATACCTTCTACCAGTTTTCCCAGGACAGACCACTTATATACTGTCTCTTTAAGTGCCTTCGGCACTTTTGGTTTAGCCTATGGCATTTTGGCCTCTCTGAATTGCTATCCTGTGCACTTGCACTCACAATGCCTAGTTCTAGGCCTAACTCCTTTAAATTTTCATCATTTTATGCCTTTATTCCAGGGGGGAGATTGTTCCAGATAGAACCTTCCTCTGTTCCTGTTGGCTTTCCCCCCTCAATCAGTTTAAATGCTGCTCTGCCACCTTTTTGATTTCAAGCATCAGCAGTCTGGTTCCATCCCAGTTCAAGTGGAGTCCGTCCTTTTGTCCAGGCCTGGCTTGTCCCAAAATGTTCCCCAGTACCTAACAAATCCAAACCCCTCTTCCTGACACCATTGCTCATCCATGCATTGAGACTACAAAGCTGCACCTAACTAGCTGGTCCTGCATGTGGAACTGGTAGCATCCAGACAAAGCTACCCTGGAGGTCCTAGCTTTCAGCATTCTACCTAGCAACTTGAATTTTGCTTTGCATTTCCAGATGCCATTGGTGTCAATGTGCACCACAGCTACTGACTTCTCCCCAGCACTATCTACCAAGCTTTCTAGACAATGGGCAACATCCACAACCTTTGCACCAGGCAGGCAGAGCACCCTGCAGTCTGCACACCCATCACACACTCCACTATCTATATTCCTAATGGCCGAATCACCCACTACTAGGATCCCTCCACCCCCCAGAAAAATATCCTCTGCACCAGAGGATATCTGCTCATTCCCACAGGTCCCTTTGTAAGAGGCTCCCTCTTCTTCAGATAGACACTTTCCTTCCCAGAGGCCCTCATTCTCCATGACAGCAGGACAGCTCTCATCCTGGGAGTGAGACACAGCTATAATGTCTATAATGTCCCCGAAGGTCTCATCCACAAACCTCTCTGCCTCTCTCAGCTTCTTCAGGTCAGCCACATTGGTCTCAAGGAAACAAACTTGTTCCCAGAGAACCAGCAGCTCATTGCACCAAGGGCAGAACCATAACTTCTGTCCAACAGGCAGACAGTCATACATGTTACAGACAGTGCAAAACAATGGAAAGCCCCCACACTCCTGCTTGCTTCCTATCTGCATAATTGATTTTGTAGTTTATTGAGTTAATTTATTGAAAGCTTATCCATTACTTTCTGAGAGAAAGTTTTTAATAAGAGCTAGTTCTCACAAACCATAAAGAACAATCCTTTAATTTGGGGATTGCCTTTTGCTGTTTCTTCTATTTGAGTGAGGGTGGATTTATATCTCAGTGTTTGAGTGTTATCAGCAAACTCAAGGATCTGTCTCTGCATAAGATGATTTATCAGATCAGTTTCGGCTTTATCTCATGTCTCGGCAGTGTCCATCTGTTGCAAATCCTTTATGGTGGATATGTATTCTGCTAAGGCCAACTCTGAAGATAGATCTATCAATGGTCTAGTAATTCTGGGCTCTTGTATAGTCCCTTTAAAGTCCACTGACCAGTCCAGCACAGAGTGCATAGGTGATAATACATCCTGCACCGACTTACAATGCTCACTATCATTCTTCTTCTCCTCCTGCTGCTTGATGAACTGAGTGATTTTAATTTGCCTTTTTCATGTTTCAAAGGGACAATTATGTAGGCTAGGAGTAATTCCCATGTCTCTGCACTTTTTCCTGGTAAGCATTGTATTCCACCTCTGCCCCCCCCCCGAAAAGGATGTAATTGCAATGAACCTCTGGAATCTCTCCAGGAAAACCAGGATAAATTATAAGTCCAAATCTTCAGGTTAGGGGAGGGTGTAGTTACATCAAACTGTCAGTAAAACAGATAGGTAACCAATGTTCCAACTCTGCCTCTCCCATCAAAAACTGCAGCATTCCTTTTTGAATAGGGGCTTTGGCAGGAACCTTCCTTTACTGAGGGGTTTCAGAGAAATACAGAAAACACCGAGCCTTTGGGTTCTCACCTCCCCACCAAGCTGAATTGCAGAGCCTAATCTTCACACCAAGCAGAGAAACATTCAGCCAAAATCAAAAACAAAGAAAAACAAAACTCTCCCATACTCCAGCTGAAGGCAGGGCAAATAGGCTACAGAGAAAAATCAAAAGCTGCTGCAACAGGGAGTTCAAAGAGGAAATTACTGGAGCATAAGAACAGTGAACTGCATCTGACCTGGCCATCTTGGAGCCACCAAGAAGCTGCTAAAATGCTCTTGCTGGGAAATTTAGTTTGTACAAGAAAAATCCCTTAACGGTACCATCAAGCGATTTAACCTCCTATAAAAAACAATGTAAAACCTTGCTCAAGACAAAAAAGAAGAATGCACAACAAGCATCATGTGACCAGCTTAACCATACAGTCAAGGCTAAAGATATGGCCTCTTTTGGGCATCTAACGGCAACCTCACCTAGTTGTGGCCCATCAAGTATAGACTGCCATGTCCTGGTTGAGTCCTGGGAAGCCTACTTTCGAGGAGATATCAACTCTTTAGCTAGAATGTACCTTTGGATCCCTACCAGAATGCCCCCCCCCAATCTCAGTCTCTGAGATAGTTGACCTGGTAAACCAACTAAAATCAGACAAGGCACCAGGTTGTGATTACATTCCCCCAGAGTTAATCAAAAGAAACATCAAATGGTGAGCTCCAATTCTGGCAAATCTCTTTACCTACATCAATAAAAATGCTCATATTCCCCAATTGGGGTTTGGCTGCTGTTATCTCCATCTTTAAAAAAGGAAGGACAATCCAGCAAATTACCACCCAACCAACTTATTGACTATAATCAGCAAGCATTATGCCAGACATCTTTCCGGGAAACATCAAGCCTGGATGGCGCATGAAAATATTCTAGCTGATCAACAGGCTGGATTCAGAGTAGGCTGATCCACAATGGATCAGGCATTAATCTTGCAGCACCTGTTGGAAAAATACATCAGTACATCCAAAACGTAATTGTTTGCAGCCTTTGTTGACCTTAAATCTGCCTTTGACTCCATCTCGAGAAATAAACTGTGGCAAAAACTTGAGGCCTCCACAGTGGACTGTTGCTTGTTACTCCTTATGTATAAATTACATAAGAACGTTTTTAAAAATTAGGTGCAATTCAGAGGGTTTTCTTTCAGGCCTTGTTCCAACTTCTAAAGGAGCAAAGCAAGGATGTATACTCTCCCCATTGTTAACTTTTATATAAACTCTCTACCCATAGCCCTCGAGTACTTTAATACACATCCCCCAAAGCTAGCCCACAGGCACCTATCGGTGTTATTATATGCTGACAATGCAGTAATTTTGTCCCAGTCACCTATAGGACTGAGGAGAGCCGAGCAAGCTCTCACTCAATACTGCCATAACGAAGTTACAAATAAATTACCATAAACAAAGGTCATGTTTTTTGCTAAAAGACTGAATAAACAGACACAGGATTGAACAGAAAAAGATCTTTAAATACATGGGTGTGGTCTTTAAGGTAAATGGAAGCTGGAAGGCGCAAGTAGAGTATGCCGCCCAGACAGCCCAAAGGAGTGCTTCTGCTATACTAAAATTTATCCGTACTAGAGGAGGATTTTATGTACCAGCAGCAATAAAGTTGTTTGAAACCAAATCATTAACCTAGCTTCTATATGGAGCACAAATTAGACCTTATTCCAGTTTTAAACCTCTGGAAGTAGTACAATCCAAATTTTTGAGGGCTGTTTTCCAAGTCCCTCACTGTGTTCCAAATGTTGCTTTACAACTGGAGGCTGGCCTCCAGAAGGTCGAAACTAGGGCCTGGCTCGCCACCTTTAACTTCTGGGTGAAACTAACCTTTTTTCCAATTGGTTTAGCTCCACTAACATAACAGGATGAGTTCCAGTCAATATGGAAGCAAACCTTACCTCAAAAACTCCAGTTATATGGACTCTCCTTGTGTTAACTCATCTCCCAAGGATATGATATGGCTAGAATGATTCTCAGACAATGTATTGGTGAGCCAATATAATCTGGGCTTAACCTCCAACTACACCCCAATTGACAGAAAACTTGTCCTGCCCAAACTCGAAGAACTCAACTCAGACATAGCTGTAGTTTTTACTTTCATTGAACTAAGTTTCAGCTCAGTGCGCTTCATGAATCTACCTATGACTTACTCAGAACTCAGCATCCCTCTCTAGCTAATTAGGCACAACTTGGCAGCAATAAGACATTGACTCAGCAACTAATCCTTCCCTCTCGCCCAGGTTAAGTAGTGCTGGGCAGGCTCCCTGCTTGCTTGTACCCCAAGTCACTGTTGGGTGCGTGTGCATAAGCACAGACTCCTCCTCATCTGGGATTGTTGAATCTCTGCGAGTGGAGGGCTGTCTGCCAGCAGCGCAGGCACTGGGAGAGGAGCCTCATCAGGTGGAGGAGTGACTTCATATTACTGAATTACAAATGGTACATTGTAATTTCATACTTTATGATTTTTATTATGAAACACTGAAACTCAAAATCAATTATTGTAAGGTAGCATTGGTTTTATGTTGGGAAATGTTTGTAAGAAACATAAAAAACTGAAACATGTTGCTTGCATATTCAACCTCTGTGCTGTAGAAGCTCCCAGTTTACACAGATGAAAGAAACTGCCCTATCGAGGACACTGTTACCTTACCATTGGCCTCCATCTGTGAAGCATTAAAGTTGCTGTCACACTGTCAGGATAAAAACCCCACTGTGGAAGGATCATTGGTCAGGCTGTGGATTTGAAGGAAAATGAAGACCAAAGAGCATTCTACAGAAGTGAGAGATAATGTAATACAAATGCATAGATTAGGAAAAGGGTACAAAATAATATCCAAGTGTTTGGATATCCCATTGAGCACAGTTAGATCAATAATCAGGAAGTGCAAGCTGCATCACACCACCCAGGTACAGCCAAGAAAATGCCGTCTCTCAAAACTCAGCACTTGAACAAGAGGGAGACTTGTGAGAGAAGCCAGAGAGGCCAACAATCACTTTGAAGGAGCTACAGAGTTCAGTGGCTGACAGTGGAGTAATGCTGCACTAGTCAACCATATCAAAAGCTCTGCATAACACTGGCCTGGATGGGAGGGTGGCAAGAAAGAAGCCGTTACTCAAAAAGTACCATCCGAAAGCACGTCTGGAGTCTGCCAGAAAGCATGAGAGTGCCCCAGTAGCGATGTGGGAAAAGGTTTTGTGGTCAGATGAGACCAAGGTAGAGTTTTTTGGCCAAAACTCAAAGCACTATGTGTGGCAAAAAGCTAACACTGCCCATGCCTCAAGACACACCATCCCTGCAGTGAAGTATGGTGGTGGCAGCATCATGGTGTGGGGATGCTTCTCATCAGCAGGGACTGGGCATCTTTTTAAAATCAAAGGAAGAATGGATGGAGCAAAATACAGGGAAACACTGCAAGAGAACCTGTTTCAGTCCACTAAAAAACTGAAGCTTGGGAGGAAATTCACTTTTCAGCAGGACAAGGGTCCCAAGCACAAGGCCAAAGCAACATCGGAGTGGCTCAAGAACAAAAAGGTGAATGTTCTACAGTGGCCAAGTCAAAGTCCTGATCTCAGTCCCATTGAGAATCTGTGGCGCTATTTGAAAATTGTGGTCCACGAGCAACGTCCAACCAACCTAAACAACCTGGAGCGTATCTGCCAAGAAGAATGGGCCAGCATCCCTCTGACACTGTGTACAAACACACCCCAAAAGACTTAAAGCTGTTATTCAACGAAAGGTGGCTCTCATTAAATATTAATGGGGGGGGTGAATACTTATGAACGCAGCATGTTTCAGTTTTTTATGTTTCTTAAGAACATTTCCCAACATAAAACCAATGTCAGCTTGCACTAACTGATTTTGAGTTTCAGTGTTTCAAAATAAAAAATCATACAGAATGAAATTACAATGTATCATTTGTAATTCAGTAATATGAGAGCATTGGTCAGGAGTCTGACTACTTTTGCAAGGCACTGTACATATCAATTATTTTATACATGAATACATAGATGTGAGAGATCCAGTGGATACTTTACATCCAGATTTTAAATATGCTTTTGATAAACCTTCAGAGAGACTATAGCTGTGTCCTAACAACAGCATGTTTCCCTCAGCAGATTTGGTGCCAAACTGGAAGAGCAGAAAAGGCAAGAACTAACATATTAGTCACTGTTATAATCCGACTGTGGCAGCTGCCCTGATCAAGGCCCACCGTCTGAACTACAGTGAATCAACACAGGGATCTACACAGCCCTGTTGGATCTTGCATATGTCAGGCATACTGAGTCAGTGTGCATTTGGGTGGGCAGTGGGTGACAGAATCTGGAAGCAATCTAAAGAAATTTAATAGCTGTAAGGCAGGAAGATGTGTCCAGTTTAAGAATATGTTATTTATTATAGGAATAAATAGAGTTTTCACAATGAGCAGGGACACACAGCAAAGACTTTCAAAAATGTATTAGGACAATGGCTAGTGAAAACAATAAATTAGCTATGTGGAATAAAGCATGGATAACCATGTTTACACGTAGAAAGATCTAAGATCAGCTTTGGATTTTCTGCTGTCTGTCCTGTTAATAAGAGGTGTTAGGCTGATAGGTATCAGAGACAGGGGCTTTTCAATAGTAGCCCTGTATTAAGCAACACATCCTCATAAAGTGTGTATTGCCCCTTCACTAGTGACTTTTAAAAGATTTCTTAAGTCATTTTATTTTGATCTGCCTTTTATTAAAACTGTGCCAATGATTTCTATTACTAATTTTTTAAAGGATGTAATGTAGATTTCAAGTCATTAGTTTATAAGTTTTATACAATTGTTTTTACATGCTACTTTGTGAGAACACTTGCCCTGAAAGACAGAATATACATTTTAATAAATAAAACTCTCCCAGAATTATGACGGAGAGAGCCATCCCTTTTTTTCATCTCCAGTTTTAGGCTAAGGCTTAAGTTTGTTCATCTCAGTTGTTGCAGATTCTGCCACACCCACAGAAAGTAATATGTGCAAGGATTTGTAGGAGACTACCAGCTGATATAAAATGTACTAACCTTCACCGAATTGAGGTAAATAAGGACATCATCAAACTGTCTGAGCAGAAAGAAGCAAGATGCCATACACTGTCTCCCAGGGATTGTATCTGAAGAACAGAAGTTATATGCATAAAATGGACCATTGGTCTCACCTGAAGGGTGATTTTCATAGGAGGTATGCCATCAAGCGGGTAATGGCTCCACCTATCGTCCGAAGGCAAGAATGTTTCTGAAGTCAAGACTAGGGGTGTCAGGCCCCTCCCACTCTCCAGTTCATTCGCAGCGAGTCCAAAGAGAGATATCTAAAAATGCAGGAAAAAAGGCCAATGGGCCTACCAGCAATAACATAACATAATAGCAACATTCATAATAATATGACTCTAACATAGCGAGATAACAGTAATAGCAGTCTTGACTTCACTAAGAAATGTAATAAAAGAGCGTAACAGGTATATATAAAATTCCTAAAAAATATCTAGGTATCCTCCAACTGGGAGGGTCGTGATGGCATACCTCCTATGAAAATCACCCTTCAGATGAGACCAATGGTCCATTTTCCATAGGAGGTATGCCATCAAGCGGGATGTACCAAAGCAGCCCATAAGGGAGGGACCACCCACAACCTAATCCTCATTAAGAACCTGTTGCAACACTCGTCTGCCAAAAGAGGCATCGGCAGAGGCATAGCAGTCTATTTTATAATGCCTTATAAACGAATGTGGTGTAGACCAAACAGCAGCTCTGCAAATATCGGCAACAGGAGCATTGGTAGCAAAAGCAGCCGTAGTGGCTGCTGACCTGGTGGAATGAGCGGTAATGCTAGGTGGAACTGGAAGCTTAAGGGACTCATAGGCTAAGGTAATACATGCCCGCAACCAGCAGGATAGGGTGGAATTAACTACTTTATGCCCCATAGACCTTGGATGAAAGGATACAAACAAAGTCTCAGTCTGGCGTATATCCTGAGTTCTAGACAGGTAGGTCTTGAGAGCCCTCCGAACGTCCAACAAATGCCAAGCCTTCTCAAGAGGATGAGTAGGATTCGGACAAAATGACGGCAGAACAATGTCCTGGTTGCAGTGGAAAATTGAATTGACCTTGAGACGGAAGGAGGGATCAGTTTTCAGCACAACAGAGTCCTTGTGAAAGACGCAGAGATGGCGGGCAGAAGACAATGCACCCAGTTCCGAAACTCGTCTCGCAGAAGTGATCGCGATCAGGAACAGGACCTTGAATGACAACAGACGTAAAGGCACAGTCCTGAGGGGCTCAAATGGAGGGCGTTGTAAAGCCTGCAGCACCTTTGACAAACTCCATGAGGGAAAACGGTGGGCTACAGCCGGTGAGCGTAGAGCAGTGCCTCTGAGGAAGCGTTTGATGAACGGATGTGAGGCAATAGGGGCACCAGTGGAGGACACTGACAGAATGGATGACAGAGTGGACGCATGTCGACGCAATGTGTTGGGTCTAAGTCCCATCATGAGGCCCCTATGAAGATATTGCAGCACTTCTTGTACTGTAGCCTGTGAAGGATCGAGGTGCTGAGTCTGACACCACCTGGAAAAAGCCACCCAAGTATGTTGATATATACGGGTGGTGGATGGTCGTCTCGAGGCTAGAATAATGTCAATAACAGCGTCCGACAGTCCAGCTGACCTCAAATATCACCGTTCAAAAGCCACGCTGTTAGGTTGAGCCAGTTGGGGTCCTGATGCCATACTGGTCCCTGGGATAAGAGGTCTGGCCTGACCGGAAGTGGCCAAGGATCCGTCACCGACATTGCAAGGAGATCCGAGAACCACGGTTGATGGGGCCAATAAGGTGCTATCAGAACCAGTTTGGTCCTCTCGCGCCACGCCTTCCTCAAGGTTCTGACTAACAGTGGTATTGGAGGGAAGGCGTACAATAGGCCATCCGGCCATGGTAGCGACAGGGCATCCACTGCTTCCGCTGTCGTGTCCAGGTATCGAGCGAAGTACCTGGGTAGTTGACAATTGCGACTGGAGGCAAAGAAGTCGATAGAGAAGGGGCCGAACCGACCCTGGAGAAGATGGAACACGGACAGATGAAGCTTCCATTCTCCAGGGAACACCTCTTGTCTGCTGAGCCAGTCTGCTGTCACATTCCAAACTCCTCTGAGATGTTCTGCTTTCAAAGATTGCAGATGTTGCTCTGCCCAGTCGAATATGAGGGAAGCTAGGTTCTGCAGAGGAAGGGACCCGGTCCCCCCTTGTCCGTTTAAATGAGATTTGGCACACGTGTTGTCCGTTCAAATGAGAACATGGTCCAAGGGCAACAGAGACTGAAAATGAAGCAGAGCTAAGTGGACAGCCTTTAGTTCCAGCCAATTGATGCTTTGAGTCTGTTCTGCAGTGTCCCAAACCCCCTGAACGAACTGGGAGTTGCAGTGGGCTCCCCAGCCGAGGAGACTGGCATCTGTGGTGATGACAGTCCTGTGGGGTTCTCTGAACAGAGTGCCCTGGGTGAGATGTTGTACCCTCATCCACCAGCGGAATGACAAACGCAGTGAGGGGCTCAAGCGAATTGCTCGATGGTTTGAGCTGGCAATGTCGTACTGAAACGGCAGCAAGGCCCACTGTAGCTGGTGAGTATGGGCTCGAGCCCATGGAACAATATGGATGGTGGACACCAACATTCCTAGAGCCCTGGCTAGAAGCATGACGTCTGCGGATGTTTTGTGCATCAGAGATCTTGCGATGTCGGTGATAGCAGTTATGCGATCCGGGGACAGGAACACTGTAGCTTGCAGGGTGTCCAACATCGCTCCTAGATGCTGTAGACACTGGGTTGGTTGGAGATGGCTTTTGTCGAAGTTGACTAGCCAGCCGTGGGCCTGTAAGACATGGAGCGTGAGCGTTAGATGGCGATGAGCCAGCTCCCTGGATCTGGCCCGTATTAAAAGATCGTCCAAACAGGGGTAGATATGGACCCCTTGAAGTCGGAGGTAAGCCACTAGTATGAGTAGCACTTTGGTAAATACTCTCGGGGCAGATGAGAGTCCGAACGGCATCGCTCGATATTGAAAATGCTGGGAGCCAAAGGCAAACCGAAGAAATTTTCTGTGGGCTATGGAAATAGGCACATGGAGATACGCTTCCTTTAGGTCGATAGAAGCCAGGAAGTCTCCTTCGTGCAGGCTTTCTGTAATGGAATGGAGGGATTCCATTTTGAACCTGCAATACTTTACGAAACGGTTAATGAACTTGAGGTCCAATACCGCCCTCCATGACAGATCTCGTTTGGGCACAGCAAGCAGGAGGGAGTACACCCCTTCCGACCTCTCTGTAGTTGGGACTGGCTCTATCGCCGCTATGTCCAAGAGGTGATGTATGGCAGTCTGCATGATGCAGTGCCTGGCTGATGCCCTGGGACAAGGGGAGGGATGAAACTTGTCTGGAGGTGTTGCCCAAAATTCAATTGCATATCCATAACAAAAAAGTTCTCGGATCCAGGAGCTCTAAGTCAGACCCAGCCAATGTTCACCGAACCTAAGCAATCTGCCCCCAACCGGTATGGCGCTAGTACTGTCTGCGCTGACGAGACCCTCCCCTGTATGATGACGTTGAAGAGCCTCTGCGCCCCTGGTACTGACCTCTACCCGGGAAGCGTCTGTTCCAGCCTCCCCTGGAGGAGCGGAAATCATATGTTGGAAACTCACGGCCTCGTCCCCCGGGCCGCGTTCCTCGAAAGGGCTGAGACGTGCGGTACGGGGTGAAACGTCTGAAAGGTCTGCGCTTGACGTTTCTGACTGTGGCCAAGACAGGCTTTCGAGCGTCCTTAGGGTCAACAAGCACTGCCTTTAGTGCTTCTTCGATGAAAAGTAATGATCCGGCATAAGGTGCCCGTGATAGATTAACTCTGGCAGTAGAGTCAGCCTGCCAGTGACGAAGCCAGAGGGTCCGTCGGGCAACAACCTGAGCCGCCATAGCGCGTGCTCCTAGCTGATTTGCGTCCAAGGTGGCATCAGCCACAAAAGCAGGTGTTTTGCGCAATTTTATCAGTGATCTTCGCAGAGAAACAGGATCTGGATTAGGATCCTCTAGAAGGTCGTCCAACCACATCATCGCTGCCCTGGAGAAAATAGAGGCTGATGTAGATGCACGCATAGAAAAGGCAGTGGCCTCATGAGCCTTGGGTAAGGCAAAGTCCAGTCTCCGCTCAGTGGCATCCTTTAAATGAGAATCTCCTTCTCTTGGCAAGAGGGATCTGGAAACTAAGCTGGAAATTGGCTCGTCTATGCCAGGGATGGCCAGTCTGGTAGTAAAGTCCGGGGCCAAAGGATAAAGTCTGTCTGCAATGTTATTAAATCGGCGTGCTTGTAAAGGGTGAGACCATTCGTCCTTGGCCAGTTTAGCGATGGGATCTGGCACAGGAAGATAGTGTTCTGCTGGCGTGGGGGATTTCAAGACCCTGGCCCCCTTTATGGTGGGAGTGGTAGCTGCAGTTGGCGTGGATTGAAGTCCAAGGGTGTTCAACACTCTGCGCGCAAGGGGCTGGTAATCTGAGGCATCAAAGAGACAATAAGATGTATTCTGCTCATGTTCCGAATGGTCACTCCATTCGTCTCCTTCGTCTTGCAGAGCAAATGCAGACTCCTCCTCACAAGAGACGTCATCAACAAACCTGCCCCTGGCAATGTCAAACGGATTTGGAGAGCATGATGGGTTCATCTCATTATGTACAAAGTGGTCCCCGCTGTGTTGAGGGACAGCGGGAACTTGGGAAGGTGACTGTCTCTGAGCGAAGAACGAAAGCATGCCCTGAAGTTGTGAAATGAACTCATGGGACAGCTGTAGACCCGGAGATGTAGCCGGTTGTTCTTGTATAGGCGGAAGTGTGGACAGCCCCACAGGCAGTGAAGAGGAGTAAGCCCCGGGTTGGCTGACCGTTGGTTGTTCAGGAAAACCAGGAAAGTCCTCCTCATCAGAGGAAACAGCAGGGGAGTGAAAAAGAGTCGTTAACTGTGCATGGGTTGACCCCTCTGGAACTGGAACAGAGACATAGCGAGGCCGCTTGGGTGTGCTGTGGCTGGAAAGATGTTTAGTTTTGGCAACCGCTTTAGAATGCTTATGCTTGACCGCCTTAGGTGGTTTAGGCTTGGTTGCCTGGATTGTCTCTGGCTGTTCTGTCATCATATATTTTAAAGGGTAGCAGTACACAGCCACGGATGGGGCAGAATGCACAGACCCGAACAGGCTCAGTACACGGCACACGAATGGGGCAGAATGCACTGGCAGATGGCTAAGTACACTGCCACGATGGGGCAGAATGTACACTATGAACAGTCTAAGTACACGGGCACAAATGGGGCAGAATGCACAGTCCAGATAGCTTTGCACAGTATCAACAGGGTTGGTACAAGATGGAGCAGAATGTAATATTTGCACAGCTTTGCACAGTATCAGCAGCTTTGGTACACGGCCACGGATGGGGCAGAATGTACAGATAGAGCAGCGGTGCGCACTCCCACAGTCTTAGTACACGGCCACGAGTGGGGCAGAATGTACAATTTGGGCAGCCTGGTTCACAGCCACAGCCTTGAGACAGTCCTGAGAACGTGAGTAGTCGAATAAGTGGAACAGGAGAGGTTCTGTGTACTATAATTCTATCTGCAGCACACCACACACATAAGAAAAGCAGTGTTGAGACTTTAATAAAACTGCTAGCCACAGATCTTTTAAGCTAGGCCCGCTGTTAGGACGGGATAGACCAAACAGTAAGGGCGGGAAAAAGGGAGCAAACAAAATGGCGCCCGTGAAAAGAGCGGGAAATTAACAATAAAAAATGGCGGATATGTTGTACAATAACAACGGTAGAGCAAGGCAGGAGCAATAATAATTTAACTGCAAAAAATGGGGCGGCCATAAAGACGTGCTACAGCTGCGGGGCTGAGAATTTAGTCGCGGTTGTTAAATACGGCAAGGGAGACCCTGCTAACAGAGGCAGTATAAGGGAGAAAGCCGCCACTGCAGACTGCAGAGACCGCTGCGGCGAGGGATCTAAAGCCGCGAAACGGTCGGGGAAGGCAGAGCAATCCTGCGACTAAAAGCCTCTGAGAGGGGAGGGAGGAGAGCCGCAGCCGCAGGCTCTGGAGGGGAAACAAGAAAAAGTGGGGTAAAGCAGGGAGCTGCAGCCGCAAGCTCCCATAAAAAACTGCGACCGCCGCCTAAGAAAGAGAGAACCGCAGCCGCGGTGTCTCAAAAAAGCCGTTAGGCTAAAGCTGGGCACAAAAAAAAGATGGTGAGGTAAAGCAGGGAGCTGTAGCCGCAAGCTCCCGTTCGACCGCCGCCGAAGACAGTGAGAACCGCAGCCGCTGTGTTTCTAAACAGCCGTTAGGCTAAAGGCTGGGAACGTAACAAGCGGCGGGGAAAGCAGGGAGCCGCAGCCGCAAGCTCCCGTTCGACCGCCGCCTGAGAGAGAGAGAACCGCAGCCGCGGTCTCTCTAAAAGTCGTTAGGCTAAGAGCTGGGGAGAAAAACGGCCCAGGCAAGGGCAAAAAAACTCCCCCCAGGAAAAAGCTCAGAATAACAAGACACACAGTGATATAGACAAGACAGAGGGAAGGAAACAGCGAGGTAGACACACAAAAAAGAAAAACTTCCACACTCTGTCACACAATACAACAAAACTTATCTATACGCTATAGCAATATATCTTGCACGGACAAAGGCAAGAATGAACTGGAGAGTGGGAGGGGCCTGACGCCCCTAGTCTTGACTTCAGAAACATTCTTGCCTTCAGACGATAGGTGGAGCCATTACCCGCTTGATGGCATACCTCCTATGGAAAATTGAGTCTATTAAGTACAAGTCTAGATAATATCTTCTACCTTCTCTACATATGATAGCCCAAAGCTACTGCCTATCTACCAGAAAATATGATGTGTGCATAACTTACCTCTGGGGAAACATAGAAGAAAGAGTGCACTAAAATGACAATTACATTGCTCAATGCATAACAGAAAATGAAATCTAAAAATAAAATGGCAATTCTTGCGAATCTGTCTTCTCACATTACATCAAATGCACAAATCATCAGCCAGTCTGGAAGTCCCAACTATAAATTATCCCTAAGTTTAGTAACTCATTTTCAGAGGAACAGAAAGTCCTGTGGCATCTTGAAGACTGAAATTTATTACGACATTAGCTTTTGTATAATAAGAGTTCACTTCATCACATACATGAAGAGATCCTCAGTTGGCAGATTTACGTATACATGGGTATAGGGAGGGGAAAAGGAAGCAGTAGGGTCAAACAGCAATGAAATGCAAAAAGTACAGTCTGACACTATTTAATTGAACATATGCAAAACACACATGCAGTGACTATTCACAGCAGCAGCAACTGGTGATAAACAAATTTGCTGTATTAACACCTGTAGTAGGATTGAAAATTAGGATTGTATCCAATGCTAGTCCTTCTCAGAGTAGACCCATTGAAATTAATCAAGATGACTAACTTAGATTCATTTATTTCAATGGGTATTCTCAGAGTAGCACTTAGATTAGTTTTTGATCAAGTCAGAAGTCATAGAACTGATCTTCTTGACAAGTTGTAATGCAGTTGTTTCTCACAAGAAGTCTCCCTTTAACTTTTTTCAGCTCAGCAACAGAATCTATGCAGGTTGAAATGTCTGACTGTTTTCTGAATACTGTCCCTTCCGATGTCAGACTTGTGTCTATTTTTGGTTTAGCATAGGATAGTCTTTGGAGAGACTTATAATTCCATGTAAGTGATGCAGCCTCACACTGGTCAGTATGTACTTTGTGCCAAACAAACCAAATTCTGCATTCAGAATAAATTGTACAAGGTGAGAGAAACAGCTCAAAATATTTTAATTACAAATTACAGATATTGTTTTCCAATGGAGCCATCAGGACCTCTACCACAATTTTCCCTATTTCTTAGCTGGCCTGCAAGAAGGTTGCTCTCATTTTGGGATAGCGGAACTTGCATAAGCATAATATTTCCACTAAAAGAAACATTCCAAAGTAATTATGCACAGTTGAATCCAGGAGTCCTATAAAGGGGGGGATAGCAGGTTTTCCTCATGTATTATATTGAAAACATTTTAGAGGCCATATTAGTCCACTGCAGTACCTTAAAAAGCTTAATGCAACATGAGTTTTCATAACTTATGCAGATTAGGATGTACAAATTTAAGATGGACTGAAAACAGTATACATGTGATTTTCTGTGAAAACAGCACTGGTGTACAGAGTTCCTCATTCCCCCATGTTATGTCTATTACAATGTTTCCTAATATAAGCTGCTTCTGGCAAGGGGTAAGGAAATTTATAGGAATGTGCAGAGGGGTCAGGAAAATGCACAATGTTGTTATGCCAGGATCCAAGTAAGATAATTTGACATTACTTAGAACTAGACATGAGGAGGCTGGTTATGATGACAGATGTATATTGTAATATATAGTTTTGGCCACAAGGAAGAACGGAGAAAGATGTTAACAATGTTTTTATTAAAACCTCATAGCACAAATGCAGCAAAAGATTGCATTCACTGACAGTATTGACATCTGATGGAAAGGGAAAATAGAAAAATTAAAACATACCACATTCACTGGCAGATCCACCCACCAGCTGAAAGAACTGCTGAGCAATTTTCAAGTGGTCTCTCTGGAAAAGAACAAAGCAGCATGAAATCCACAGTAAATTGCTGAGCAACGGGACAAAGCATGGGCAGATCTTGGGATGTGAATGAAGTGCACATACAGAGACCAAAATAGATTGTACATGCAGATGTGTATAATATTATCCTGATGGCATGTTTTGAAATGGAAAGACTACTTCCAGTGAGACAACTGTGATCAAAAAAGAATAGGGGGTAGGGGCACCGGTATTTAACTCTTTCTCCACTCCATGTGGCTCCCCATACACACACACACACACCACAAGGGGCTTTTCCAGCCACTGAATTCCAAATGCAGTTTGATCTGTAATCCAAAATGGGTCATCATGTAACATTATATGCATTTGCATGTTGGGCCTACAATTAAGATATGGGAATGGTTAAGCAAGAAAGGTAATTATTTGATCATTAGAAATATGCAGTCATTACAAATATTAAAAATTAAAAGGAAATTAGACAAATGTATGAAGGATACGGTTAGTAGCAATCAATGACTGCTAATCATGATGGCTATATACTGTCTCCAAGATCAGAGATAGACTATCTCTGAATACCAGTCAGTGGGGAACAATAGTAGTAGAGGGCTATTGCCCTGTCTATGGACTTCCCGCAGGAATCTGTCCACACAGGAAACAGGATAGCAGACTAGAGAGGGCTTTAGCATGCTCTAACAGCACTCTTCTTATATAAAAACAAGCAGAGAGGCCTGAGGCAGGGAGGTTTATTGACTTTCAAAAATAACAAGATACTAATGGAGCCTGCCACAAGATTTTGCTGTGTAGGATTCCTGTTCAGTATTCCAGCCCGCCAACTGTGCCTTTTTTCAGGATAGTACATTTCAACATGACCTTCAATTCCATCCCCCACCTCCAATACTCAGCATTCTGTGGCCACAGAGCACCCTCACTGAGGTTTGGGATTGTTTGCCTCCTTAAGCCCCCCCTTTTTTGCTTTTGTAAAGCTTCAGGTTCCCCTTAGCATGCTAATACTTTCCTATAAGCATTATTCATTATGAGTTTATATGATGATTCATAATGCTATTCTTTTGCTGTCAAAAATAAAATACAAAAGAGCTAGGAGAAAATTGCTGTCTAAACCTTTTTGCTGAATTAATTATTTTTATTTATTTATTTATTATTTATTTATATCCCACCCTTCCTCCCAGCAGGAGCCCAGGGCGGCAAACAGAAATGCTAAAAATACTTTAAAACATCATAAAAACAGACCCCAAAACACACCAAAACAAAAAGTTAAAAACAATTTTAAAAAAAGCTTTAAAAACATATTTTAAAAAAGGGTTAAAAACATTTTTGAAAACACATATTAACAAGCAATTCTAACACAGACGCAGACTGGGATAGGTCTGGGATAATTGCACTGTTCTCTTGTCTGCCACACAAATTATTATTGTAAAATGTTGTTGCACTCACTGAGCCCATTTCCTGCCCAAGAACTGCATTTACCACTCCTTTGAGGATATACTCCTAAAAAAAAATTATATTCAAAAACAAGCTGTTAAAATGAGGCAACTTATTTACTGAAGCTTAAGGCAACTTGAAAATTATTCTGCTCAAATTACCTTACAAATACATAGATTTCTGAATAGCGTATTGCCATGTGATCAATCCTGACACACAGTCAGTGAATTGCATGAAATAAGTAGAGACTGTTGTTCACAGAACACATTATAAAAATCACCATAACAACAAGCATGAATTGCAAGAGCAGTCAGACACTGGTCACCCACTTCATTCCTCTAAAAAAAGCCCACATGAATACATTACACAATGTCAGCATATGCTATAAACAGCTACCTTGGGATCAGAGAAGGAAAATGATAAATTCAACAGAAAAAAAATTTTCCCACCCAACTTCTAGGCATTCACTAGCTCTGGACCTAATTTTAAAAGTATGTCAAAGAAATACTTTGCTTTCCATAATATACAGATTTCCCTCCACTGTACAAAAGCAGTAAAGGTTTTAAGACCTATGTGTTATTTCTTGGAGTCAATATGCCAATACATTGCCATGAATGTATGAATAAACAGATTAAGATAATACATATCTAAACAGAGTTTTAAAGATCAATAATTAATTTGGAATAATCTACATAATCAAAATATCACAACCATCAGTCAAAATCTCTATATTGTAAAAAAATGACACGTTTCAAGACCACAAGAACAGCAGATATTGTGAAAATATCTTAGTGTTTTGTGCTATGTAATTCATACTTCTGTCTCTATCACACAAAGCGCAACTGATAAAAATATAGAGTTGGATCCAGAGTAGGCTATTTACACTTAGATTCCATTGAAATCAATAAACTAAAGCAAGTCAGGACTAGCTTTCCACAGTGATTTTAGTAGAACCAGACAGCAACTAACTTACAGCACAGTCTTAAGTGTGTCTACTCAGAAGCAAGACTATTGAATTCAGTGGGGCTTACTCCAAGTAAGTGAGGTTAGGAGTGCCATCTTAGTCCAGACTAGGGATGGGTGAGAATTTCAATACAGTTCACATTTTAAGCAGAATTTATCAAATTTGCACTTTCTGAATCAGTATGAGAACCGAAATACAGCCATCCTTAGAAATTCGCATTTATTAGAATTGTGATGCAGTTCACCAATTAAACAATATTTACAAAAATACATACGCAGGAGGAAAGTGTATATAAAAATGAATACGAGTGAAAATAACATGCAAAAATGCATTGGATAACTGGACATGGCTTGCACAAAGTGTGTACCTTTGTTAAAATTGCTTACAAAAATGTGTTTATTAGGAGAAATGTGCACTAAAATGGAGAATTTTCATGAGGATTTTTTTAAAAAAATGCAAATTGCTGCATCAATGGGGAGAAAGATTAGAAAAATTAGAAACTGAGAGAACCAAAATTGACAGATCTTTCCATCCCTAGTCGAAACCCAATCCATAGTTTTTAAAAAGGGAAGTCAAACAATGAATTCTGTATGCTTGCTTCTTTTAGGAAAGTTTTTCTACTCGCCTGCTCAAGAAGATTCAGTATGACACTACCTTGAATCCAAAACATAAGCTGATTCATTCATGCACAAGAGGTTGAATTCTGTCTTGCAGTTATGATATTCTATCCCAAATGACAACCTATTCATTTATATAACTACATCCAAATCTTCCTTTTACCTGTGGGGTTGTAGGTTCCAGATCTTTAATCAGATTGTAAGCTTCCTGCACATCATCTGAAATAACAGATCACAGTACATAATATATTTCACCTTCCCATGTCACAATTTGCCTTCTCACAAAAGCATTCAGAGACAAAGGATGAAAAGGAACTATAAACAGCAATAAATGTGTACCTTTATTGATGATGATGCAAGGTATAACAAATATGGGCTAAGTAATTGTTTCTTTATTGCTTCCCCCCCCCCCGCCAGATTGAAGGCTCACTAGACACTTTTTTTATAGATCCACAGATGCCCTCTGAACAATACAGGGTCAAGATAAAAAATAATTCACATTATTTTCTCTCACACATTTATGGAAGTACCCTTGGCACAGCCATCTTCAGTTGATTCTGTAACTGCAACCAAATAGGAAAATTCTATTTCATACCGTAGCAGGTTTGGTAAAGTGAAATGTTCTACTAGCATCAAAGTATCTTCTTTGGCCGACACATTTTTTCCCAGCCACTTATGGCTGGGATTTTTCACAAGCTAGAAATATAATTTGTTAACAGTAAGAAGTTAGCAACCTCCACCCCAATCCTCAAAACACCACATGCCCTTCATGTAGTAAAAGAGACACTAGAAAAGACAAAAAGAAAGTCATAGGAGATAAAAATCCAGAAGATGTAGTTACCTTGCCGGAGGTAGTAAATTACTAAATTCAATCTAGCTTCAGGAATGACATCAACCAGGGGAGGAAGTACTTGGAGAGACCCTTCCCCTCCTCGGAATACCACCTGCAAATGGAAGTCCTCACTGTATCAGTATAGCAGCACAGTGAATTGTCTTGTACATGTTTTGAAATACTGTTTATTAGACTAAGAAGCTTGCATGAATATGAACATGTAACATTTTCTGTCCAGTCCTTTTGTATTTTGGAAGGTAAATTTTTGTCCCACCAGTAATTTCAGTTATTCATGCACAATGAAAACAGCAATTCCTGCAGAGCTCAAAAATATAGTGGTATCTTAATAGTTTCATAAGCAAATATTCCAAAATAAAGTATTGCGGATGGTGCGGAAGGGCAAACAGAAGGAAAGAAGAGGAAAATAAAGGCCGAATGTGAACAAACACTGTTAGCTGCACATACTTAAAAAACTTGTTTACAGCTGGTAATGCCCAAAGCTTTGCAAAAAAAAAAGTTTTGAGGAGGGAATAAAAGGAAAAGGAAGGCACCATGCACATGTCCAGGGAGGCAATTCCAACCACAGAGAACAGCAAAGGAGAAAGGACAGAATCTTATAGACAAGAAAGACACCTTGCGGCAGTTGGGATTGGTTGATTTAGGGAAGTAGAAGTTATGGGCAGGGATATAACAGGAAATAAGGCCATCAGTAATTTAAAATAAAGGACATGGAGCTTGTTCTGGATATGGCATGTAATAAGAAGCCAGTAAAGGGATTATGAGGATGGGTGTTATGCAGTTTGAGCAATAAGAGTGGTAAACTATTTTGGCACCTTAGGTTTGGAAGCAGCAGAATAAGGGAAAGTTTGACAGAAGGATGCAATAGTTATGACAGGAGGTAACTATAGAATGAGCCGGAATTGTTGGCACAGCAGGCAGAGAATAATGGGTAGATTTTTGTAATGCTGTAGAGAAAGAAGTTACACAGGTAGGCACGACAAATGGGAGGAACAAAGGAGATGGAGGAATCTAAGATAAAGCAAAGACTGCAAGCCAATCAACAGGGGGGATTCTTGACAGATATCCAGAGCAATCAAGGAGTGAAAAGCATAGGAAGAAAGACAGTATGTTCTGTCTTGGATATATTTTTGAGATGATGATGAGACCTTCAAGAGGATATATCAGACTAGCGGGACTGGAGAGAGAGATCTGGGGAACAGATGTATACCTAGGTATTATCAATGTGTAAGTAGTACATTCAAGGGAGAGCAGAGGAAGAGAGAGAAGCATAGGGCCAAGAACAGAATTTAAAGAATTTCAACCAAGAATAGGTATTTCTCTACGTGAACGTCTTAATGAATGGTCTGGCAACTAAAAGTTCAACCTGTTAAAGAGGACACACTGTTAACAACAGAATCACAATACCGCCATGGGCTCCTACTAGGAGGAAGGGCGGAATATAAATCAAATAATAAATAAATAAAAATAATAAACGAAGTTCTTGGGTATGGAGGTTTCAAACAGGAAATTGTCAGCTGTATCAAAAGCAGCAGAGGTCAAATATAAGGAGGACAGATTTGGCAGGGTGAAGACCATTCATAGTTTTACCATGGGCAATCTCAGTAAAGTGCCAAGGGCGGAACACATATTGTAGGTAGGTCATCAATTCTGAAGATGAACGGGAAAGAGTCGTGAGACCAGCAATGAACAACAAACTTCAGGTATCTGGAGGCAAAGGGCAGAAGAGAAATTGGCCAATACTAACATGGTGGCAATTGTTCAAATGAGGTTGTTTTTTTAAGTAGTTATGACACATATCAACATGAGGAAAGAGCTGGAAGAGAGGAGTAGGGTGATGATGTAGATGTGTGTTAATAGTGGGGAAGATGGTAACCAAGACTTGGGAGGGAATTGTGAAGGCATTCAGAAAACTAAATAAAGATCATAATTGTAACCAAACATGCCTGAAACTTTACAGTAATATCTTATTTTCTTCCTAACATTCAAATTCCCAAGTATCTAATTCTATGTGTCAGGAATCCAAAGGGTGTGTGTACTGAGGCTTTCATACCCTGTCCCCACCTGACAAGATACTTTCTTGGGCCAGGCAACAAGACATTATTTTGATTACAGCCTATGTTATTCTTCATAAATAAGAATATTTATTTCTTATTAATAAATATTCATATTATTCATAAATCACAATATGCAAACTAATGACTTCCACAATTGTTACTCACCAAATTGTGTTTAATGAGTTCCTTAGCAAACTCAAATGATGTTGAGGCACTGTCCATCAAACTCTTAAGCTCTGCCTTATATTTTTAAAGAAATTAAAAAACAATGAGTGGAACAACACAACACACAATCAACAGTTGTAACCAAGAGAAACCATAATTACACTGCTGAAACAAATATCCTCAGTGCTAGCTCCAGACTTTTTGAGTGGACTTTTTGATTGCATAAGATGCTGTCCCTGAGTTGGCCCACCTCCTCTTCCCTGCTGCCCATCCATCTGCCTGCCTCCTTTGCACCCAATCTGCACCACTGCCCAGAGGGAAAGGGAAAGTTATCAGAAGATGCTGCTCCTTCTCCCTGTTCCTGTCACTGATCACTTGCCTGGAGAGGACACGTGAACAGGCAGTGCAGCAAGGAAAGAGAACAAGCAGAGCCTTGTTCACCAGGGATTAGCAGCAATAGGTTTCCTATTATGGTGTGTGCCTCAACAGGTTCCCAATGATGCCAGTTCCTGGTGTTGGCCCTGCATCCCTGGTGTTGGCCCTACATTTATTTATTTTATTTTATTTATTACATTTCTACCCCACCTTTCTTTTTCATGACTGAAACCCAAGGCGGCTTATGTATGGTTCCCAGGCGGTCTCCCATCCAGGCACTGTACCAGATCTGACCCTGCTTAGCCTCAGCAGGGAGCTGGCCGCATGTGCCTTCAGACCATAGCCTGGGACACTTGTACACTTCAATTACTACAGTAGGGCCCCGCTTTTTGGCATTCTGCTAATACGGCGGTTTTCAATTAGAGTAATTAGAGTAAGGCCCCACTCATACAGCGCTTATTCAGCTTTTACGGCGTTTTTCTAGCATCGGGTGCCATTTCATTGACGGAGTTCTGCTTTTCGGCGGGTTTCACTTTTCGGTGGGGGTCTGGAACGTAACCCGCCATATGACTGGGGCCCTACTGTACATGACTAACTCATTTAAACCGACACATATACCAGGATAACTAGAAATACAGACATATAGTCAGACAAACTGAAAGCTCACACAATGAAGCACTGCATATAGTTAGCGCTTCTCAAGTGACACTGAAATATTACGACCAAACTGAAGTTTGCATGAAGAGAGACTGACTTTAACGAGAACAACATTTTAACAATGTACCTCTGCAGCCTTCCCATTGTAGAGTCGGAAATGATTACAAGCCTTTAAGTTAAGAGCGATGGTACTATCAGGAACTTGTTGAAGGTAAACAGCTAGCACTTCTTGTGACACATCATAATAATCCAGTTTGTAGTAGCACAAGGCCACATACACATTGAGGGCCAGATATTCCCTGCAGAATTAAAGTTAGTTAAGGCATGAATGTTGCTGCAAATAACTACATTTTATTGGCAAATAATCCAATTAAAGTAAAAGGTTCCTAAATGAAAATGTGCAAGTGATACTGCATATGTGTACTTTCAACACATGTTCTGTCAGTAGCAGAATGGTTTGTAATACATTAATAAATGCCTTTTGCTACAAACAACAGGGTCGGCATGTAAGGATATGAAGAGAGCTTCCTAAAAGTATAGGCAACAACGCAAGTGGGGTCACAAAGACCTTTTCCTAGAATACTGAGCATATCATTTTCCATTTTTAAAAAAGTTACACGTGCTAGTGGAGAAAGTCTTTAAGACATCTGTGAAGGGATGCAACTGTTGAGCCATTTATTTTGGTGGTTAATTATGAAATGGTTGATTTCTATTAGATACTGGGTTATTTAGAGGCTGTTCTTGCCAGGCAGTCCAAAACATCATAGAAGATACAACAGGCAGCCCAGGAAACTGACAACTAAGGTGGTGGTAGTGGTGACCTAGTTACTATGAGAATGAGAAACTTAAGAAAACTCATCTGCTCTTCCGATTGGTTTACAGGTTGGGAGTCGGAATACTGAATACAGTAAGGCCCCACTCATATGGCAGGTTACGTTCCAGGACCCCGCCAAAAAGTGAAAACCGCTGGAAAGTGGGGCCCTACAGTATTCCAGCTGCCGTGCTCCAGCTGACAGTGATCAGCTGTAGCGCGCGAGCTCCCTGCGCTACAGCTGATCGCTGTCAGCTGGAGTATAGCCGCTGGAGCTCCCCGAGCTACAGCTGATTGCCCTGCTGGTGCCGCTGTATTAGCAGAACGCTGAAAAGCAGGGCCCTACTGTATAAACGAAGCTGGCAAGCAGACTTAGAAAGACAATGAGTAGAATTTAGAAGAAGGAAGACAGAAGTGATAATGCTGCAGCCAATCTGAATACCAAGAACAAAAGGAATAAAATGGAAATTGCAATAAAAGGACTAGGATAGCAGTGGAGAACCTCTGGCCTGCAGCCACAACCACCCATCAGTCACCTGACATCATATGACATCAAGCATGGAGATCTGTTATCGCCAAACTTTGTTGTCTCTGCTCCAACACCTAAATGGTAACATCAGAGATAAGAGATCTCTGATCATAGTATTATAATCACCACAGAATTAAAATTGGAGATAAGAAAAATGATGAACAGGCAGAGGCTTCTCTCCAATGTTAGTGCTGTGGGACCTTAGAGATAAGCCTCTGCCTGGTCTTTAAAAGGCAGCAGGCAGAAAAAGCCTCTGCCTGCTCATCTGGGACTACAGCACTAAGACCAGAAATAAGTCTCAGCTGCTGCCTTTTATCATGAAGAAGCAAGCAGAGGCTTATCTCTGCTTAGTGCTGTGGGATTACATTACTAATATTGGAGATAAGCCTGTGCCCGCTTTCACGGCTTTAACTGTGAATCATCTCAGGCCCAGTGCCAGTGGGTGGCCAGGTCGAGCATGGGCTGAGGGCCCCTGTGTCTCATAAGGGTTCCTCCTAAATCTAAAGGCTGGGGCATTGCATTCTGCGTAAATTAAGATAGCGGGAGGCCACAGACATCACTGTCTGTCCACTGCTAAAATGCAGCCCATGAGGAAGAAAGTTAAGTGCTGTTGGCAGCCCCCACCAGGGCAGCAGTGGCAGAAGAAGAAAAAAGTGTGGATGGGAGGCTGGAGCTCCTGCTCCGTGATCCATACCAGTGCCAGGTCATGGGATATGATTTGTGTCCTGGGGCCGATGCCCCTGCCACCATCTTGGGTGATGGCAGGTGTGTACAAGTTGCCAACATGGCAATGCAGGAGGTGGGGCAGCTGGGCCTTTTTAAGCCTGTGCTGGCTGCACTGGGGAGGTGTTGGGAGGGCATCAATGACCCTGTGCCAAGGGACCCTTGAAGTCTGGTGCTGGCTCTGTCCAAAGGCTCACTCATGCTTGGTGCCAGCCCTGAATCACTTGAAGCCTTCTGGTGTCAAAATGGCCCATGGAGGGTGAACAAGTTCCCCAATCGTGTTCTGTACACGTCCTCTTTGAATTTCACTCAATTTTCCCTGAGTGTATATTTCATTTATTAACAAGATTTCTTCCCACCCTTCACCATAAGGTCCTAGGGCAGGATACACCAACGAAATATAAAAACAAATGAAACCATTACAATTATAAAACACAGAAAACAGTTACAAATGGAACAGAACAGTATACACATGTACACATGAGTGAGAGAGAAAGTCTATTTGCAACAGCTGTGTGGACTTAAAAGAAATGGTGTATTTTAGGGTCTGTTTTTATGTGTTTTTAGAGCTTCTGTTTGCCGCCCTGGGCTCCTGCTGGGAGGAAGGGTGGGATATAAATCAAATAATAAATAAATAAATAAATAAATAAATAGAGGCACCACATTAATTTAATGGAAGTGACAGACCTCTCCGAATGAGCTCATGTAAACATATAGCCTGGTATTCGGGCTCACATAATACTTCTGGGATACCAAAATCTTGCGAAGAAACTATGTACACCAAATAACATTATTATACGCCAGTCCCAAACAGATTTACCTGTAAGCTGAGTTGCAATGAACATACTTCCTAGCAAGTGTGTTTAGAACTGCAGCTTTAGTGTGCATTTTTACCAGTCAAAATTTTATCCAAGTTATTGTGAGAAATCACAGGAAAATTTAAATCTCACTACTGCATCACACTGACCCAAAGTTTTGGGATAAGTAAAGCTTATAACAGGAAGCAAGAATCTCTGAGAACAATTCCAACTACAAGTAAAGGTATACACACTGAAACGTTAGCCCTTCTCCATTGATAAAATGTTCAATCAGTGTAGAGGATGACAAATCAGAGAAGAAAAGCTCCCCAACCTGTTATCAAGAAGTATGCGTTTGTAGATATCAATAGCCTCTTGGTAGTGAGACCGCATATAGTGGATAGATGCTAGGCTAAGCTGATCTTCTGTTATATCCTGCAGATTCTGGTGAAAGCTCATTAGTTTCTTCTCATCACCAAACTAAAGGGGGGAAATGAAATACAGTATTATACAGATGCATGACATACTACGCATACGCTAATAAATACAGCTGGCAGTAAGCAAAGGTTCTATATATATCCTAGCCTTTTAAATCAGCCCACAAAAGTAACTAGCCTTTAAAAAAACCTATCCTGCAGAAAGGGGATGGAGAGCTCTGTTTAGCATTACAACAGTTTGTGATTAATCTTGCCTATGTTTAAAACAAGAGTTCCTCAAGCAGCTTGTTGTGTTTGTATGGTGAGTGCAGAGGAGAGGGCTTCTCTCATATGACAGCACGCTTTCTATGCATGGCATAGAATAAGGACACAAAGCGTTCCACCCATCCCCCACTAGCCCAATGGCTCATCTGCATGGAATTCCATGCACTCATCTGCATGCAATTTTTTGTCACCATTGGCTACCAGGCAAGTGCTTAAATAAAAGGCTTCTCTATCCATATGTTCAGGTCTCTACCTTCTCCACCCTATATTTCTCTTAAATACCACTTCTCTTTCCATTTGGTTTAGTGAGGTCTTCCATTCTAACAAGGGGTCACCTATCCATTAGCAATTTTTCTTCTTGGGCCTTCTTACTGCTTAGCTCCCAGGTTTTCATCCTCTGTGCCTGCCTATCTATCTCTGCCTCCATTCCCTCCAGCTTTCTGTACCTAGACAAGTGGGGGGGGGGGTTCATCAAACTAAGCAGCATTTGTAGAAGAAGCAGAATGGTAGGGACTGAGTTGCAAAATACTTCAAGTGCAAAACACTACTTGCCTCAAATTACAATTGTTTTGTTTTGTTTTCAACCCTACGTACCTTGTGTGCTAGATGGAACAACAGGCGATTCTGAAGTCTACTTTTAGGAGCTGAAAGTAAAACCCAGAAAAACATAAAAACAAATCTTAATGTCAATACTTGGAGCAGGTTCAGGGTTTGTATATGCTCATCACTAAATGCTATGAACTTGGTGAGTTGCACCACACTACCAGCAGAGCTCTGTACATTTGTGTTTGGAAGCAAGTCCCACTGAGTTGAATGGGACTTACTCTCAGGTAAGTGTACATAATAATATACCATCAGTTTTCCATCTCATAAGAACATAAGAAGAGCCTGCTGGATCAGGCCAGTGGCCCATCTAGTCCAGCATCCTGTTCTCACAGTGGCCTACCAGGTGCCTGGGGGAAGCCCGCAAGCAGGACCCGAGTGCAAGAACACTCTCCCCTCCTGAGGCTTCCGGCAACTGGTTTTCAGAAGCATGCTGCCTCTGACTAGGGTGGCAGAGCACAGCCATCATGGCTAGTAGCCATTGATAGCCCTGTCCTCCATGAATTTGTCTAATCTTCTTTTAAAGCCATCCAAGCTGGTGGCCATTACTGCATCTTGTGGGAGCAAATTCCATAGTTTAACTATGCGCTGCGTAAAGAAGTACTTCCTTTTGTCTGTCCTGAATCTTCCAACATTCAGCTTCTTTGAATGTCCATGAGTTCTAGTATTATGAGAGAGGGAGAAGAACTTTTCTCTATCCACTTTCTCAATGCCATGCATAATTTTATACACTTCTATCATGTCTCCTCTGACCCGCCTTTTCTCTAAACTAAAAAGCCCCAAATGCTGCAACCTTTCCTCGTAAGGGAGTCGCTCCATCCCCTTGATCATTCTGGTTGCCCTCTTCTGAACTTTTTCCAACTCTATAATATCCTTTTTGAGATGAGGCAACCAGAACTGTACACAGTATTCCAAATGCGGCCGCACCATAGATTTATACAACGGCATTATGATATCGGCTGTTTTATTTTCAATACCTTTCCTAATTATTGCTAGCATGGAATTTGCCTTTTTCACAGCTGCCGCACACTGGGTCGACATTTTCATCGTGCTGTCCACTACAACCCCGAGGTCTCTCTCCTGGTCGGTCACCGCCAGTTCAGACCCCATGAGCGTATATGTGAAATTAAGATTGTTTGCTCCAATATGCATAATTTTACACTTGTTTATATTGAATTGCATTTGCCATTTTTCTGCCCATTCACTCAGTTTGGAGAGGTCTTTTTGGAGCTCTTCGCAATCCCTTTTTGTTTTAACAACCCTGAACAATTTAGTGTCGTCAGCAAACTTGGCCACTTCACTGCTCACTCCTAATTCTAGGTCATTAATGAACAAGTTGAAAAGTACAGGTCCCAATACCGATCCTTGAGGGACTCCACTTTCTACAGCCCTCCATTGGGAGAACTGTCCGTTGATTCCTACTCTCTGCTTTCTGCTTCTTAACCAATTCCTTATCCACAAGAGGACCTCTCCTCTTATTCCATGACTGCTAAGCTTCCTCAGAAGCCTTTGGTGAGGTACCTTGTCAAACGCTTTTTGAAAGTCTAAGTACACTATGTCCACTGGATCACCTCTATCTATATGCTTGTTGACACTCTCAAAGAATTCTAATAGGTTACTGAGACAGGACTTTCCCTTGCAGAAGCCATGCTGGCTCTGCTTCAGCAAGGCTTGTTCTTCTATGTGCTTAGTTAATCTAGCTGTAATAATACTTTCTACCAGTTTTCCAGGGACAGAAGTTAAGCTAACTGGCCTGTAATTTCCGGAATCCCCTCTGGATCCCTTTTTGAAGATTGGCGTTACATTTGCCACTTTCCAGTCCTCAGGCACGGAGGAGGACCCGAGGGACAAGTTACATATTTTAGTTAGCAGATCAGCAATTTCACCTTTGAGTTCTTTGAGAACTCTCGGGTGGATGCCATCCGGGCCCGGTGATTTGTCAGTTTTTATATTGTCCATTAAGCTTAGAACTTCCTCTCTCATTACCACTATTTGTCTTAGTTCCTCAGAATCCCTTCCTGCAAATGTTAGTTCAGGTTCAGGGATCTGCCCTATATCTTCCACTGTGAAGACAGATGCAAAGAATTTATTTAGCTTCTCTGCAATCTCCTTATCGTTCTTTAGTACACCTTTGACTCCCTTATCATCCAAGGGTCCAATTGTCTCCCTAGATGGTCTCCTGCTTTGAATGTATTTATAGAATTTTTTGTTGTTGGTTTTTATGTTCTTAGCAATGTGCTCCTCAAATTCTTTTTTAGCATCCCTTATTGTCTTCTTGCATTTCTTTTGCCAGAGTTTGGCTGCATTTCTTCATTCGGACAAGACTTCAATTTTCTGAAGGAAGACTTTTTGCCTCTAAGAGCTTCCTTGACTTTGCTCGTTAACCATGCTGGCATCTTCTTGGCCCTGGCGGTACCTTTTCTGATCTGCGGTATGCACTCCAGTTGAGCTTCTAATATAGTGTTTTTAAACAACTTCCAAGCATTTTCGAGTGATGTGACCCTCTGGACTTTGTTTTTCAGCTTTCTTTTTACCAATCCCCTCATTTTTGTGAAGTTTCCTCTTTTGAAGTCACATGTGACTGTGTTGGATTTTCTTGGCAATTGGCCAGTTACATGTATGTTTAATTTAATAGCACTGTGGTCACTGCTCCCAATCGGTTCAACAACACTTACATTTCGCACCAGGTCCCGGTCCCCACTGAGGATTAAGTCCAGGGTTGCCGTCCCTCTGGTCGGTTCCATGACCAATTGGTCTAGGGAATAGTCATTTAGAATATCTAGAAACTTTGCTTCTTTGTCATGACTGGAACACATATGCGGCCAGTCTATGTCCGGGTAGTTGAAGTCACCCATTACTACCACATTTCCTAGTTTGGATGCTTCCTCAATTTCATATCTCATCTCAAGGTCTCCCTGAGCATTTTGATCAGGGGGACGATAGATCGTTCCCAGTATTAAGTCCCTCCTGGGGCACGGTATCACCACCCACAACGATTCTGTGGAGGAGTCTGCCTCTTTTGGGGTTTCGAGCTTGCTGGATTCAATGCCTTCTTTCACGTATAGAGCGACTCCGCCACCAATACGTCCTTCTGATATAGTTTATATCCAGGGATAACCGTATCCCACTGGTTTTCTCCATTCCACCAGGTCTCGGTTATGCTCACTATATCAATGCTCTTCTCTAAGACCAAGCACTCCAGTTCTCCCATCTTGGTTCGGAGGCTCCTAGCATTAGCGTACAGGCACTTGTAAGCAGTGTCTCTCTTCAAGTGTCTTTGGCACTTGTGGTTAGGCCTGTGGTAATTTTGCTCTTCTGAATTTATATCCTGTGCCCCTGCTCTCACAATGCCTACTTCTAGGCCTACCCCTTTTAAAATTTCATCATTTCTTTGGTTTTTATCCCAGGGGGGAGGTTTATTCCAAACCAGACCTTTCTCAGCTCCTGTCGGGTTTCCCCCCTCAGTCAGTTTAAAAGCTGCTCTGCTACCTTTTTAATTTTAAGTGCCAGCAGTCTGGTTCCATTCTGGTTCAAGTGGAGCCCGTCCCTTTTGTACAGGCCCGGCTTGTCCCAGAATGTTCCCCAGTGCCTAACAAATCCGAACCCTTCCACCCGACACCATCGTCTCATCCACGCATTGAGACTGCGAAGCTGGGCCTGTCTGGCTGGTCCTGCGCATGGTACTGGTAGCATTTCAGAGAAAGCCACCTTAGAGGTCCTGGCTTTCAGCATCCTACCTAGCAACCTAAATTTTGCTTCCAGGACCTCACGGCTGCATTTCCCCATGTCGTTGGTGCCAACGTGCACCACGACCACTGACTCCTTCCCAGCACTGTCTACCAAACTATCTAAACGACGGGCGATATCCGCAACCTTCGCACCAGGCAGGCAAAACACCTTGCGGTCTACACGCCCATCACACACCCCACTGTCTATGTTCCTAATGATCGAATCACCCACTACAAGGATCCCTCCACCCCCTGGAGATATATCCTCGGCACGAGAGGATAGCTGCTCATCCCCCAAGGAATGGGTCCCTTCTAAGGGATCGTTTCCCTCTTCCTCAGCTGGATGCTCTCCTTCCCCGAGACCATCGTTCTCCATGATAGCAGGAGAGCTATCATCGTTGGAGTGGGACACAGCTATAACGTCCCTGAAGGCCTCCTCCACACACATCTCTGCCTCTCTCAGCTTTTCCAGGTCCGCCACCTTGGCCTCAAGGAAATGAAGTCGTTCCCAGAGAGCCAGGAGCTCATTGCACCGAGAGCATACCCACGACTTCTCACCTTTCAAGGCTGCCTGTTCAGCTTGTGTATACATTCCTAAGAAGAAGTAAGTACATGCTAGATTCACCCAAACATCAGGGTTGCAGCCAGATTGCTTGGTCAAGTCTTCATACTCCTGAAACAAATAATACTTTATGATATACTCCTGCTGTAACCACCAAGCAGAAATTTTAAATTGTTTTATTTTGAGTTTTGAGCCACCCTGAGAACTTTGTTATAAATACTGATAGTAAATAATTGTGCCAGTAATATTGCTATTTGTTCCTATTATCAATCAAAATGCACTACTAAAACTTAGGGAAGGTGCTGTATAAACATGAAGTGTTTCATGTATATTTTTTCAGGAATCCTTACAACAGTGCTGTAAGGCAAATCAGTGTTATTACCTCTGCACTGTAGAGGGGAGGCTAAAGGCTTACTCTACCCAATGCTGATCTGAAGTTTAAATCAAGAGGCTTTCTTGTTTATAGTTTACATACTTAGCTACTACAGTACACTGGTTCTCAGTACTCTACCAGCTAAAATACTGGTCATGAGGTGCTTTTATTTCCACACTAAATTTTAACCCTGAAAATAAGACTATACAGATCTTTAATTTAACCAGTTGGAATTATGTGTTTGTTCAAAATGACAGAGTTTTAAGTTGTTTGCTAATAATAAATTATGAGTACAATGATGTCAATAACAATGCAGACCATAAACCAGGGTTAAAAGAAGAGGAGATATATTGTGCATAAGAAGGGATGGGCTGTAAGGGAGTACACAATTTTTCAGTCCCTTCCTGATTTCTTAGTCATTAAGGGTTACATCTGTACCAACCCATACATAGATGAGGACATCTTCAAGACATGGATGAACTCTCCAGTTTCAAGCTATCCAAACTAAAGTTAAAAATACTTGTGCTGCAAAAATCCAAATTAAGTGTGCCACCTTGTGAAGAAATACAAACACAATTGTTTCAACATCAAGACAAAAATCTTATATTTCTTTGCAAAAACATAGGATTTTTGAAAATAGCAGCAGCAAACTGGCAACACATTAACCATATTTATTGTTTGGCATATAAGCCTATAAAATAAATAACCCTATTTCCGCAACATGGTGCCCTCCAGATGCACTAGTCCAAAAGCATGTTTAACTTCTCATTTGAAAGACATATAAAATCATCATCATCATCATCATCCAGTATGATGATATACAGTTCTGTCCCAAGACTTATAGCACAATGACATGCCTTCTTTCTACTGCACTGCTCTAGGACAGGTATCTCTGCATCTCCCCCTGACCCCACCCAACCATCTGTTTTTATTTTTGGACAGCATCCCCCTTCCTTCCAAGAGGAAGCAGGATTTCCTCACCTCACCTCCAGTGCTCTCTTGTAGTCACCCAGATGGAAAGCACAATATCCAATCCAGAGGTCCGCATCTTCATCTTGTTCCCCAACATGACGCTTAAACTTCCAGAAGGAAAACCTTAAGATTAAAATGGTGCCCACTCTCATATGAGTTATTTCTAATAGTAATATTACGTTAGCAACCCTGGAGAGTGAAACCACATGGTATACAAATACACAAAGGTAATGTTTTCAAGTACAAGAAGGGTATTAACTAGTGTATTGTACCTAGAGTTGTTTTCAAAAGTCTTGTGCATATATGTGTGTGGCAAGAGGAAGTTGGATGCAAGTAACTTCACCTGATGCTTTCAAAATACTTTGATTGCCAATTTTCCCAACTGACAGAGTTCTGTGCCTTTAACAACAAGCATGATAACAGCAATTCCATGTCAAAAACAATCTACTTGTCATGTACCTGTTAAAGACACAGTACTTACTGCGCCTGTTGGTCAGAAAAATACATGGGGTATATAGGTCTATGTCTTACTAGGGAATAAGCCTCCAGCAAACTGCATCAAAAGCATTATCATTTAAACCAGACTTGGGACCAAATATGGCCCTCAAGGCCTCCCTCAAGGCCTCTCTCCAGGCCATTCTTCCTCCCTAGGCTACATCCCTCACTGTTACTCCATGCACTCCTCGAGTGCTTTTGCCTGGTTGGAATGTGATAAAGGCTGTAGACATGCTAGCTGATTCAAAAGCAGCCAGTCTATTTTCTCTGGCTTCCATTTAAAACACGTTTAAAATGTGTTTGTCCATGGTTGAATATATCTTCCTTCTCCGCAGGGGATCTCAGACCTTTTGGAACCACCCACAGCAAAGCTTTGGGCCCCATCACTGCCTCTGCCCAACCCACAGCAAAACATTTTGCCCCATCAATTTTTTGCCTCTGGCTGCACCCACTACTGGCATGTTGTCCATGGGAAGAATGTGATCCTCAGACTGAAGAAAGGTTTTCACCCCCATTTAGACATTAGAGATCAAATAGGTCAGTACCAATTTATATTTACATTTAAATTTATATAAGTACGCAGGTGTTCACAGGTAAATCTTTTATAATCCGTTCTGTTCATCCTCTTATAGTTTAGTGTGTGAAAAACATTGGATTTCTTTCCTCATTCAACAGGTCTGACCTTCGCAAGAATAACACACACTTAACATCATGAATATATCAGCACAATAAACAGTGCTGAAGAAGACGAGCAACCTTTTGAGAGTGGTACCAAGTCTGCATCCAACATAATTCTATGAAGTGGTGAAACTGAAGCCACCTTGTAGCCTCCATAAAGCAGAGACTATAAAAACAGGCTGAGAACGAGGGACCCTAACTCTCCCTCTGGAGGAATCAATGACAGGAAGAGGACGATGGATGATCAAATCCCTTATTTCCAAGGCATTTTCCCCACTGGTCATATGGTTACCGAACGAGCATCGGTTCTAAGCCACTACGCCCATCCCCAATAACAACCCAGAGCCACTCTTCCTGAACGCCACATTCTCCAAGTCGTCTCCCTGGTACCTCCAATAGGGCGATAGCTCCAGTGAAGTCTCTCTGGGTCAGCAGCTCCTCCAGCTGCGGGATTCGCTTGCCTTTCTTTCTGCGCTTGTCGGCAGACTGAGGGCCGCCCCCGACGGCGGGCTTGAGCCGCGAGAGCATCTACAAAGGCGAGGAAAAGAGAGAGCAGAGATAGGTGATGAAGACTCTGCCAGTCTCCCCCCTCTTCCGAGGAGCCCCTTAAAATATCCCTGCCCAAGACTTGCCACTCACCATTTTGCCCGCAGGCCTAACCCACAACTACTACTACCACCGCCGCTGCTTTCTCTTTGCCTCACCAAGGACTCCGTTACCCTGGCAACCGGGCGGGCGGGAGGTAGTTAGGGAAGGGAATCTGGACAAGGAAACATAAAATAACGACCGGGTGGCAACTGCCATCCATACTCACAGTTCCGCTACGGATCCCACACCAGGTTATCCCGAGCCGACGAGTTTCAGCATTGCGAGCACGTTAGCGACGCAGTAGAGGCGGGGACACCGCCTTGTTTTGGGAGGGTGGGGGAAGGAGAGGCACACTTCGGCAGACAGCGTCCGTCTCCATCAGGGCTGCATTTTCATGGCAGAAACTGCCCCGCCATAGTAGGACGCACATTTTGTGCTACAGTCTTAGGCAACTCTTTACACCTCCACGTAGTTACGACGCTGAAGTTGGTTCCTAGTTCCCAGTTCCGAGTTCCTTATTTGTGTGAAATTTCAGTCACTAACAAAGAAGAAAAGTTGACAGCTACAGCAACGTCAAGCCAAATTTAAAATGCCCCTGAACCCCAAAATAAATAATGGGGTACGCTGTATGAGATATCGCTATAATCAGGAGACTCTCCCCGTCAAGACTGACAACAAATTTATACAATCAAAATCATCAGGATTCCGATATTATCATAAATACATAATGATGTCATAAAATCATAAATCATAAGTAACTGGGGGTCTGCTCTGGGCCAGCACACATCATACACCCCAGGAAAGGCGAGGGTGTCCCCTACAAGATTCCACTGCGTCCCGCCTGGCCCAGAGCCTCTACCGGGCACCAGACACTCACGAGGGCATCTATGCAAAATCAAACTGGACAAAAACACACAGAAAAAAATAAGTAACTGGGGGTACACACCCCAAACTCTGCTCTGGGCCAGGACAAATCATATACTCCAGGAAAGGAGAGGGTGTCCCCTACGAGATGCCACTGCGTCCCACCTGGCCCAGAGCCTCTGCGGGGCAGGGCGCATGGCAGGGCATCTATCCAAAACCAAAGCAGACAAAAACAAGCAGGAAAACATAAGTAACTGGGGGTACATGCCCCAAAATCTGCTCTGGGCCAGGACAAATCATATACCCCCGGAAAGGGGAGGGTGTCCCCTACGGGATACCACTGCGTCCTCCCTGGCCCAGAGCTTCTGCTGGGTGCAGGGCACATGGGAGGGCATCTATCCAAAATCAAACTGGACAAAAACAGGAAAAAATAAGTAACTGGGGGTACATGCCCCAAAATCTGCTCTGGGCCAGGACAAATCATACACCCCAGAAAAGGGGAGGGTTGCCCGTACAAGATGCCACTGCGTCCCGCCCGGCCCAGAGCCTCTGCTGGGCACCAGGCACTCATGAGGGCATCTATGCAAAATCAAACTGGACAAAAACATGCAGAAAAAAATAAGTAACTGGGGGTACACACCCCAACTTCTGCTCTGGGCCAGGACAAATCATACACTCCAGGAAAGGGGAGGGTGTCCCCTACAAGATTCCACTGCGTCCCGCCTGGCCCAGAGCCTCTGCTGGGTGCAGGGCACATGGGAGGGCATCTATCCAAAATCAAACTGGACAAAAACTTACAGGAAAAAATAAGTAACTGAGAGTACACTCCCCAAAATCTGCTCTGGGCCAGGACAAATCATATACCCCAGGAAAGGGGAGGGTGTCCCCTACCAGATGCCACTGTGTCCCATCCGGCCCAGAGCTTCTGCTGGGCGAAGGGCACGTGGGAGGGCATCTATCCAAAAACAAAGCAGACAAAAACATAGAGGAAAAAATAAGTAACGGGGTACACGCCCCAAAATCTGCTCTGGGCCAGGACAAATCATATACTCCAGGAAAGGGGAGGGTGTCCCCTACAAGATGCCACTGTGTCCTGCCTGGCCCAGAACCTCTGCTGGGCGCAGGGCGCATGGCAGGGCATCTATCCAAAACCAAAGCAGACAAAAACTTACAGGAAAAAATAAGTAACTGGGGTACACACCCCAAACTCTGCTCTGGGCCAGGACAAATCATACACCCCAGGAAAGGGGAGGGTGTCCCCTACAAGATTCCACTGTGTCCCGCCTGGCCCAGAGCCTCTGCTGGGCGCAGGGCATATGGCAGGGCATCTATCCAAAACCAAAGCAGACAAAAACTTACAGGAAAAAATAAGTAACTGGGGGTACACGCCCCAAAATCTGCTCTGGGCCAGGACAGATCGTATACCCCCGGAAAGGGGAGGGTGTCCCCTACAAGATTCCACTGCGTCCCGCCTGGCCCAGAGCCTCTGCTGGGTGCAGGGCACATGGGAGGGCATCTATCCAAAATCAAACTGGACAAAAACTTACAGGAAAAAATAAGTAACTGGGGGTACACGCCCCAAAATCTACTCTGGGCCAGGACAGGTCGTATACCCCCGGAAAGGGGAGGGTGTCCCCTATGGGATACCACTGCGTTCTCCCTGGCCCAGAGCTTCTGCTGGGTGCAGGGCACATGGGAGGGCATCTATCCAAAATCAAATTGGGCAAAAACTTGCAGGAAAAAATAAGTAACTGGGGGTACACGCCCCAAAATCTGCTCTGGGCCAGGACAAATCATACACCCCAGAAAAGGGGAGGGTCGCCCCTACAAGATCGCACTGCGTCCCGCCCAGCCCAGAGCCTCTGCTGGGCACCAGGCACTCATGAGGGCATCTATGCAAAATGAAACTGGACAAAAACACGCAGAGAAAAATAAGTAACTGGGGGTACACACCCCAAACTCTGCTGTGGGCCAGGACAAATCATATACTCCAGGAAAGGGGAGGGTGTCCCCTACGAGATGCCACTGTGTCCTGCCTGGCCCAGAACCTCTGCTGGGCGCATGGCGCATGGCAGGGCATCTATCCAAAACCAAAGCAGACAAAAACATGCAGGAAAAAATAAGTAACTGGGGGTACACGTCCCAAAATCTGCTCTGGGCCAGGATATATCATACACCCCAGGAAAGGGGGGGGTGTCCCCTACAAGATTCCACTGCGTCCCGCCTGGCCCAGAGCCTCTGCTGGGTGCAGGGCACATGGGAGGGCATCTATCCAAAATCAAACTGGACAAAAACTTACAGGAAAAAATAAGTAACTGGGGGTACATGCCCCAAAATCTGCTCTGGGCCAGGACAGATGGTATACCCCCAGAAAGGGGAGGGTGTCCCCTACAAGATTCCACTGCGACCCGCCTGGCCCAGAGCCTCTGCTGGGTGCAGGGCACATGGGAGGGCATCTATCCAAAATCAAACTGGACAAAAACTTAAAGGAAAAAATAAGTAACTGGGGGTACACGCCCCAAAATCTGCTCTGGGCCAGGACAGATCGTATACCCCCGGAAAGGGGAGGGTGTCCCCTACAAGATTCCACTGCGTCCCGCCTGGCCTAGAGTCTCTGCTGGGTGCAGGGCACATGGGAGGGCATCTATCCAAAATCAAACTGGACAAAAACACGCAGAAAAAAATAAGTAACTGGGGGTACACACCCCAAACTCTGCTCTGGGCCAGGACAAATCATACACCCCAGAAAAGGGGAGGGTGTCCTCTACCAGATGCCACTGTGTCCCATCCGGCCCAGAGCTTCTACTGGGCGAAGGGCACGTGGGAGGGCATCTATACAAAAACAAAGCAGACAAAAACATACAGGAAAAAATAAGTAACTGGGGGTACATGCCCCAAAATCTGCTCTGGGCAAGGACAAATCATACACCCCAGAAAAGGGGAGGGTCGCCCCTACAAGATGCCACTGCGTCCCGCCCGGCCCAGAACCTCTGCTGGGCACCAGGCACTCATGAGGGCATCTATGCAAAATGAAACTGGACAAAAACACGCAGGAAAAAATAAGTAACTGGGGGTACACGCCCCAAAATCTGCTCTGGGCCAGGACAAATCATACACCCCAGGAAAGGGGAGGGTGTCCCCTACAAGATTTCACTGCGTCCCGCCTGGCCCAGAGCCTCTGCTGGGTGCAGGGCAAATGGGAGGGCATCTATCCAAAATCAAACTGGACAAAAACATACAGGAAAAGATAAGTATCTGGGGGTACACGCCCCAAAATCTGCTCTGGGCCAGGACAAATCATACACCCCAGAAAAGGGGAGGGTGTCCCCTACAAGATGCCACTGTGTCCCGCCCGGCCCAGAGCCTCTGCTGGGCACCAGGCACTCATGAGGGCATCTGTGCAAAATCAAACTGGACAAAAACACACAGAAAAAAATAAGTAACTGGGGGTACACACCCCAAACTCTGCTCTGGGCCAGGACAAATCATACACTCCAGGAAAGGGGAGGGTGTCCCCTACGAGATGCCACTGTGTCCCGCCTGGCCCAGAGCCTCTGCTGGGCGCATGGCGCATGGCAGTGCATCTATCCAAAACCAAAGCAGACAAAAACATACAGGAAAAAGTAAGTAACTGGGGGTACACGCCCCAAAATCTGCTCTGGGCCAGGACAAATCATACACCCCAGGAAAGGGGAGGGTGTCCCCTACAAGATTCCACTGTGTCCCGCCTGGCCCAGAGCCTCTGCTGGGTGCAGGGCACATGGGAGGGCATCTATCCAATATCAAACTGGACAAAAACTTACAGGAAAAAATAAGTAACTGAGAGTACACGCCCCAATATCTGCTCTGGGCCAGGACAGATCGTATACCCCCGGAAAGGGGAGGGTGTTCCCTACGCGATACCACTGCGTCCTCCCTGGCCCAGAGCTTCTGCTGGGTGCAGGGCACATGGGAGGGCATCTATCCAAAATCAAACTGGACAAAACTTACCGGAAAAAATAAGTAACTGAGAGTACACGCCCCAAAATCTGCTCTGGGCCAGGACAAATCATATACCCCCGGAAAGGGGAGGGTGTCCCCTACCAGATGCCACTGTGTGCCATCCGGCCCAGAGCTTCTGCTGGGCGAAGGGCACGCGGGAGGGCATCTATCCAAAACCAAAGCAGACAAAAACATACAGGAAAAAATAAGTAACTGGGGGTACACGCCCCAAAATCTGCTCTGGGCCAGGACAAATCATACACCCCAGGAAAGGGGAGGGTGTCCCCTACAAGATTCCACTGCGTCCCGCCTGGCCCAGAGCCTCTGCTGGGTGCAGGGCACATGGGAGGGCATCTATCCAAAATCAAACTGGACAAAAACTTACAGTAAAAAATAAGTAACTGGGGTACACACCCCAAACTCTGCTCTGGGCCAGGACAAATCATACACTCCGGGAAAGGGGAGGGTGTCCCCTACGAGATGCCACTGTGTCCCGCCTGGCCCAGAGCCTCTGCTGGGCGCAGGGCGCATGGCAAGGCATCTATCCAAAACCAAAGCAGACAAAAACATACAGGAAAAAGTAAGTAACTGGGGGTACACTCCCCAAAATCTGCTCTGGGCCAGGACAAATCATACACCCCAGGAAAGGGGAGGGTGTCCCCTACAAGATTCCGCTGTGTCCCGCCTGGCCTAGAGCCTCTGCTGGGTACAGGGCACATGGGAGGGCATCTATCCAAAATCATACTGGACAAAAACTTACCGGAAAAAATAAGTAACTGAGAGTACACGCCCCAAAATCTGCTCTGGGCCAAGGCAAATCATATACCCCCGGAAAGGGGAGGGTGTCCCCTACCAGATGCCACTGTGTGCCATCCGGCCCAGAGCTTCTGCTGGGCGAAGGGCACGTGGGAGGGCATCTATACAAAATCAAAGCAGACAAAAACTTACAGGAAAAAGTAAGTAACTGGGGGTACACGCCCCAAAATCTGCTCTGGGCCAGGACAAATCATACACCCCAGGAAAGGGGAGGGTGTCCCCTACAAGATTTCACTGCGTCCCGCCTGGCCCAGAGCCTCTGCTGGGTGCAGGGCAAATGGGAGGGCATCTATCCAAAATCAAACTGGACAAAAACATATAGGAAAAAATAAGTAACTGGGGGTACACGCCCCAAAATCTGCTCTGGGCAAGGACAAATCATACACCCCAGAAAAGGGGAGGGTCGCCCCTACAAGATGCCATTGTGTCCCGCCCAGCCCAGAGCCTCTGCTGGGCACCAGGCACTCATGAGGGCATCTATGCAATATGAAACTGGACAAAAACACGCAGAAAAAAATAAGTAACTGGGGGTACACGCCCCAAAATCTGCTCTTGGCCATGACAAATCATACACTCCAGGAAAGGGGAGGGTGTCCCCTACGAGATGCCACTGTGTCCCGCCTGGCCCAGAGCCTCTGGTGGGCGCAGGGCGCATGGCAAGGCATCTATCGAAAACCAAAGCAGACAAAAACATACAGGAAAAAGTAAGTAACTGGGGGTACACTCCCCAAAATCTGCTCTGGGCCAGGACAAATCATACACCCCAGGAAAGGGGAGGGTGTCCCCTACAAGATTCCACTGTGTCCCGCCTGGCCTAGAGCCTCTGCTGGGTACAGGGCACATGGGAGGGCATCTATCCAAAATCAAACTGGACAAAAACTTACAGGAAAAAATAAGTAACTGAGAGTACACGCCCCAATATCTGCTCTGGGCCAGGACAGATCGTATACCCCCGGAAAGGGGAGGGTGTCCCCTACGCGATACCACTGCGTCCTCCCTGGCCCAGAGCTTCTGCTGGGTGCAGGGCACATGGGAGGGCATCTATCCAAAATCAAACTGGACAAAAACTTACCGGAAAAAATAAGTAACTGAGAGTACATGCCCCAAAATCTGCTCTGGGCCAAGGCAAATCATATACCCCCGGAAAGGGGAGGGTGTCCCCTACAAGATTTCACTGCGTCCCGCCTGGCCCAGAGCCTCTGCTGGGTGCAGGGCAAATGGGAGGGCATCTATCCAAAATCAAACTGGACAAAAACATATAGGAAAAAATAAGTAACTGGGGGTACACGCCCCAAAATCTGCTCTGGGCCAGGACAAATCATACACCCCAGAAAAGGGAAGGGTCGCCCCTACAAGATTCCATTGTGTCCCGCCCAGCCCAGAGCCTCTGCTGGGCACCAGGCACTCATGAGGGCATCTATGCAAAATCAAACTGGACAAAAACACGCAGAAAAAAATAAGTAACTGGGGGTACACGCCCCAAAATCTGCTCTTGGCCATGACAAATCATACACTCCAGGAAAGGGGAGGGTGTCCCCTACGAGATGCCACTGTGTCCCGCCTGGCCCAGAGCCTCTGGTGGGCGCAGGGCGCATGGCAAGGCATCTATCCAAAACCAAAGCAGACAAAAACATACAGGAAAAAGTAAGTAACTGGGGGTACACTCCCCAAAATCTGCTCTGGGCCAGGACAAATCATACACCCCAGGAAAGGGGAGGGTGTCCCCTACAAGATTCCACTGTGTCCCGCCTGGCCTAGAGCCTCTGCTGGGTGCAGGGCACATGGGAGGGCATCTATCCAAAATCAAACTGGACAAAAACATATAGGAAAAAATAAGTAACTGAGAGTACACGCCCCAATATCTGCTTTGGGCCAGGACAGATCGTATACCCCCGGAAAGGGGAGGGTGTCCCCTACGCGATACCACTGCGTCCTCCCTGGCCCAGAGCTTCTGCTGGGTGCAGGGCACATGGGAGGGCATCTATCGAAAATCAAACTGGACAAAAACTTACCGGAAAAAATAAGTAACTGAGAGTACACGCCCCAAAATCTGCTCTGGGCCAAGGCAAATCATATACCCCCGGAAAGGGGAGGGTGTCCCCTACCAGATGCCACTGTGTCCCATCTGGCCCAGAGCTTCTGCTGGGCGAAGGGCACGTGGGAGGACATCTATACAAAAACAAAGCAGACAAAAACATACAGGAAAAAATAAGTAACAGGGGGTACACTCCCCAAAATCTGCTCTGGACCAGGACAAATCATACACCCCAGAAAAGGGGAGGGTCGCTCCTACAAGATGCCACTGCGTCCCGCCCTGCCCAGAGCCTCTGCTGGGCACCAGGCACTCATGAGGGCATCTATGCAAAATGAAACTGGACAAAAACACGCAGAAAAAAATAAGTAACTGCGGGTACACACCCCAAACTCTGCTCTGGGCCAGGACATATCATATACTCCAGGAAAGGGGAGGGTGTCCCCTACGAGATGCCACTGAGTCCCGCCTGGTCCAGAGCCTCTGCTGGGTGCAGGGCACATGGGAGGGCATCTATCCAAAATCAAAGCAGACAAAAACTTACAGGAAAAAATAAGTAACTGGGGGTACACGCCCCAATATCTGCTCTGGGCCAGGACAAATCATACACCCCAGGAAAGGGGAGGGTGTCCCCTACAAGATTCCACTGCGTCCCCCCTGGCCCAGAGCCTCTGCTGGGTGCAGGGCACATGGGAGGGCATCTATCCAAAATCAAACTGGACAAAAACATACAGGAAAAAATAAGTAACTGGGGTTACACGCCCCAAAATCTGCTCTGGGCCAGGACAAATCATATACCCCTGGAAAGGGGAGGGTGTCCCCTACAAGATTCCACTGTGTTCCGCTTGGCCCAGAGCCTCTGCTGGGTGCAGGGTACATGGGAGGGCATCTATCCAAAATCAAACTGGACAAAAACTTGCAGGAAAAAATAAGTAACTGGGGGTACACGCCCCAAAATCTGCTCTGGGCCAGGACAAATCATATACCCCAGGAAAGGGGAGGGTGTCCTCTATAACATACCAGCACATCCTGCCTAACCCAGAGGTTGTGCAGGGTACCGGGCGTGGATGAGGGCACAACCAAAATGGACCAAAATGGACAAAAACATACTCTAAGAGAATCCATGGCTTCCTGACTGGCCCAGAGTTTCTTGTGTGCAGAAGGAGTGGATCTGAGTAACTATATTTGAAGTATTATATATCATACACATATTCATACAGGTCAGGGTCCTCTGCAGCATGGCATTGGTTCCAACCCAGGCCAGAACATTTTGTTCATTCATGACACAGACAAGGTCATTTATCATTTCTGATTTTAGAGTGTTTTTAACTGTATTTAATTATGCATTTTATAACTTCTGTGATCCGCCCTGGAACATTTTAGTTAACGGCAGGAAATAAATCTAAACAACACCAACAACATTAATTTATGTATCAGAAGAATAGCCAAAATATATAGGAAAGATTATAAGGAACTTGGATGCCCATCCCAAAATATGAATTGGGGCACCACAAATCATAGTTCCACACATCAGGGACACTGTCTTCTATTAGATGCCATCCATGCATAGTTTAGAGTCTCATCTATGAAATTACATCTTTATGCTTCTTGGGTGAATCGTCGTCTGGTGATCCGGCCAAGTTTCCTTCTGCCATGGCACCAGATAACATACAGTCATACTTTGAGAAGAATTGTTGTGCATTTGATTTATTATATCTCTAAATAACTTACTACATATATATATTATATTTCTCCAACAGGTAACAACCAAGTATACAAATGAACATATAAACAAGTGCAGACTTAATTTTTTTTAAATAAAGAAATAAGGAAGTCATATTGATCAGAACTGGTAAAACAGTAAAAAACATTTTTCTTAGAAATATATTAGAACATTTTTGCAGTTTACAAAATCAACACCATTTCACATGGGCTGGAATTAAACAATTTCACCCATTCGAAATAATCTCCTGGTTTTCAATCATCTCTGAAATAGTAGGAGATTTAGAAGAGTACCTTCTAAATTGCACATTGCACATCATCATTATTATTTGGTCTTTTATAGCCTCATTGCTACAATATGACTTGGAGTATTATTTTTCTTTGTGAATTCTTGGAACCACTCATCTGTTGCACAAACATCTCCACATCCTGTGTTTTGAAGCTCCCTAATTCCATCGTAGAAGTTCCAATCACTTGCATTTCCCAGATTGTGGAAAGAAACAAAGTGATTTCCAGTGTTGAAAGTGATCCCTACCACTTTGTACCTGGAAAAAATAGTAAACATTTTTAAAATTAAGTACATTTTTGCAGTTCTCAAAGTCGCATATAGCCCAGCTTCCTGTTCTCCCAGTGACCAATTAGATGCCTATTGGAATCCCGAAGAAGATTATGATTGCAACAGCACACTCCCCACATGTGTTTTCCATCAGCTGTTTGTAAAAAAATACTCATAAATATGTTCAATAGCAACCTATACAGAGACAGTTGAGATGTTATGGCTTAATCTATAGTTAGTTTACATACCAAAGGTCTGCAATTTTCCAGTTATGTTGCACATGTGGATTGGAAAACCATAGAAAAGATTTGAACTGCACAGGAAAATGGGACTCTTTCTTTCCCCTGCCCGCCTTTTTCCCTGCCAGTACCTCTTTCTTTAAAGAACGAACATAATCTCTCCCTTCACCTCCATTGTGAGGAAAAAGAAATACTCCAGCTCCATTGCTGTGCTAATGTAGTTTTCCTCCAAATGCGGAATAAAATGACTTTGTATCTAGTGGTCCAAAGCCAACTGACTTGCCCAAGAGATGAGTCCTGGCTTGGGTTTAACATGGCCAAGGAAGGATCCACAATGATGCTGTGGTTTCCCACCTTCTCAGTGATGATTCAGACCCAGAATTTTTTTTTTATTCTGAATCTTGCCTGGAAACTTTCAGAAAGCCCCAATAAACAATGGCCCAATCTCCATTACTCTACTGACAAGCCCCCCTTCTGTTTCTAAAGTAACTAGCCCTAGCCAGTATCCATTTCCCTTCTGATTCCACCTTAACCTCTTAATGCAAATCTCCCCATTCACTTCATCTCAACCAACATCCTCCCCCCCCCAATCTCTTTCCCTGACTGCAACCTAGAGTTTCTATTGGTTTTCGTGCATGCTTTTTAAAACTGGTAGCCTGTATGCTTTATTTTAAGTCTATAAAATTTGTCTCTTGTTAGTATACTATTCTTGGTGCAGATTATGTATTTTTTCCCCTTCAGTCTATGATGTTGAATCTATAGTGAAGCAGTTTGTATTAAAGATACAGAAGCTGAACAGGTTACACCAATTCCGTTTTAAATTTGTATATTTGCTTTTAATGTTTTTAGTTGCTTCAGCTATGGGGCGGTATATAAATGTAATAAATAAATAAGTAAGTAAGTAAGTAAGTTAATTGTTTTGGCCAAACCACTCTCATTGTGAGTTAATGGGACTGTTGAGTGGTCGATGTACGTGTCTACAGATGTAGTTGACAGCGGTACTGTTACTATATGGACTGTGACAGATGAGTGTTCTCACCCCCCTGGAGGTAGATTTTTGTTTTAGTCTGAACTGTACCGGAGAACTGGAGAGACACAAAGGCTTGTCCTGTTCTATACACTGAATCCCAAGGCAATGGCTTTGTGGGACTCCCCAAGACACCTAATGTGGTAGCAAGATATTTTGGGTTGTTAATGCTGTGAGTCTTTCAATTTTATGGTAAATAAAGCCATATCTCCTAAAGACAACACAGTCTCCACTGACCTTCATTCAAAGGAAAACAAACCAAGGGTAAGTGCAGGAACCCCTGGAAGTCTCTCACACCCCCAATTAAGGATGTGTACAACACTATTAAGTTCTGTGTCTGTCAATTAACATATGTTCAGATATAACTATGCTAATTTCCTCTTCACACAATTAAATGAACACTGGGTTTATCTTCGCTTTCCTGGCTAACTCTTGGGTGCCCAAATTCTGGAATGCATTCAAGTGGCAATGATAAAAGATTGTAAAAGGGGTGTCAAGGCTGCATGTTGGAACTGTACACATGTGTGCTTACTGAACATTTCATAACGTGATTTATAGTGCCTGGTACCTTAGGTTTGCTCTCAAAGTTGGAGATGCCAAAATAAAGACTAACAGCATCTTCTATTTGTACATTGTTGTGCATTATTTTAGTATTAATTTGAACTTGTATGTCCCCTTTGGCATCTTCAACTTGAAGGTTGGCAGGAAAGAATTGAAAGTCATAAAGTACACTTACCTAATGTCATTAACACTAATCTGTGCTGGAAAGTTACGAGGATCAAATTGTTCCTTATATGTTGGTTTTGTCTTCATTGCCAGTGTGATGAGCAGGAAGCATGGGTCTCCATTAATAAAAGTCCTCCTACTCAGGGTACGTGTTCCACTGCACTTTCTCACTTTTACACTGTAAGTGATAAAAAATATTTTAGTTATAATGATCACAGAAAGCATTTTGTTAAAATATTAATTTAATTCCAGAATAGGTAGAGATTTTTACCTTGTGGTTTGTTCAGGTGTGGCAATACCATGCACTTTATAATCCTGAATTAATATTTCATCAGAACTGTAGTTTTGAAGATGTACAAAACACGGAGATGAAGATGGCTCCAGCCATGAATTCAGTGAAGCTTGCAGTGTATTGGCTGCATCCAAGCTGTTTTTAAGATGAAATAAGAGGAATACTAGATATAACAATAAAAGATGGTTTGTAAACAGTATACAACTAAAACGCAGTTTCTGTCTTGCCTTTATGATTTGCACTATTATCATTATTGTATGTGTTAGCAATCTTTCAGTGAACACCCAGTGTGGCAAACCTTTGGTCCTCCATATGCTGCTGAACTACAACTTCTATCAGCCCGAGCAACCATGGCCGATGGCCGAGGAAGATGGGAATGTTAGTTCGCAATATCTGGAGGGCAAAAGATTCCCCACACTTGTGGCAGCAACCTTTATGCTTCCTCTGGTTCAGTGGTTCCCAACCTTTATGAGCACGGGACCTCCTTTATAAGCTGAAGAAAAATTGTGACCCCCCCTCTCCCCAGGGAGGCAGGCCGGCTGCCAGGAAGGAAGGGGGAAAGCAGCCTTTCTTTGCAGGCTTGCTTCTTTTGCTTCACAAAAAGTCCTCTCCTCTCATCCTAAGTAAGGGCGTTGCCAGTAGCGGCAGTGCTAGTAATCCCCTCTTCTTCCTGGTAGCTCCACCCTCAGCCTTCTTTGGTATCTGCCATGTATTTTATAGGCAGATGCCTGCCCTTAGTGCACCTGAAAGACGCTCTGGCGCTTCAGCAAAAGGCCTCCCCTCTCGTTTGGAGCAAGGGGGAGGTATCTGCAGCGCCAGTGGAAAGCAGACAGTGTAGAAGGAGTGAAGACTTTTAAAAATAATAATAAATAATTCATTTCTTTACTGTTCACGGCCCCCTCTGGATTACTTCACGGCCCCCCTGGGGGTCTGGGCCCCCAGGTTGGGAACCACTGCTCTGGTTAATACTGCTTTCCCAGCTTATTGTGTAAACAGCACATAGAACACAACGAAGATGGGATATCATAACAGGGATTAATATCCTTGGAAGAGTGTTACTTCAAACCATTGCATATCTTGAAAACATTATAAAAAGATTTCTTCTTTTAAAATTTGCCAATGAATACTGATCCAGTCAAGCTAGTGGAGCAATAAATAGCGATGAAACAGTATACCTACCATATACATATTTGCCTAGACTTCATTTCCCTTATCCTTTTTGGACAGTCAAGGTTGCTACAGATGGAGTACTGTCTGGAACTAAATAAAAAGGATAGGCGGGAGGTTATCATGTCTTCTTCAGACCCGTAGCAATCCCACAGACTTTTTGCCACGTAATTCTGAAACTGCATCAACCATTCAAGTTTCCCTGAACTCCATTTATGACTCCTAAAGGCATCATTCACTCGCAACAATCTTTGAATGGCTTCATCCTTGTTCTGCAGTCCTGATATTTCATTTTTCAATTTGGGATACAGTTCCATTATCATATGCACAATGTAGAGAAGATTGTCTATTGTGCAAGTGTTTAAAAACTTTATATTCCTTCCCTTCAGTTTCTCTTTTCCATTCCAAGGAGGACAAGATAAAACTGGCTTTTCTTTGAGTTGATGTTCAAGCGGTGCTTTATAGTACTTAGGTTGCTTTTTAGGTGTGGACTGTGGTCTTTTGGACCATTTTTCTATCTCAGTGAGAGGATCTGGTATGACATCACTTAAACTAGTTTCCTCTGTCTTAATCTTCTTGGTTTTCTTTCTTTGGTTGCTGTCACTGAGAATACCAATAGCAGTTGCACGGAATCGACCCTGAATGGTGTCTTTCATAATGTCTGTAAACTCTGCGATACAGTTTGTCATTCAGAACTTCTTTTTTAATTGTTCTGAACCAATTTTCAACAGTGACATTACAGTCTCTAGTTTGGTGGCATTTTTGGTCTTGGAGCATAATGCCACTCCACAATGGCAATGTAGCAACATACTTTGACACAATTTTTTGTAGTTCATTATTGTAGTAGATATTTTGTTTTTTAATCACATTCTGTATTTCAATGCTTTCCAGATTTTGGGTGGGAACAAGTTTGGAAAAAGGTGAGCTTTTACATATGGAATCCAGTGTTTGAGAGATTCCTTCTTCTCCCAGAGCAAAAGTACTTTCATGATCAGTAGTGGATATTTTTTGGTCTTTTAATTTTTTTTTAACTCTGTCTATTGCACATTTACACTCATATGTTAGCTGCTTACTACCAAAAATAATGTTTAGTTTCCTAATCATCTCTTTGCATTCTGTCATTGTTTTCCCATTTTGCAGTAATGCAAAAGCATACATGAAAAAACTTTTAACTTCTTGTGACACTTTTATTCTGCTTACATGTCCAGCAATTAGCTTTATCGTATGTGCTGCGCAAATGTGAATTATTGTAAATTCAGCAGGTCTCTTATCTGAACACACTTCAAAACATGCTTTGAGGTATTGCTTTGGAGGCATCTTGTTAAACACCTCAGTGACAGCATGAATTAAAGCCCAGCTGAAGTCACATTCAACTTTTTGTGGTCTGAGATGTTGTCCAGTCACCTTTAGCATGTTCCTTGAATACAATGCCAGCCAGTGTGAAATAGTTGGAGTGCTCTGGTCAGAAGTGAGAATCTCTGCTACTGGAAGAATGATAGATGTGTTCGACGGATTCTTTATGCACAAAGCATAATACAAAATACGGTGTTTCACTGAAGGCGGTCTCTGGACTAAGGACCCTGTGGCATCAAGATACAACTTGCATCTGAAGATCACACAAAAGATGTAATTGAACTTCCATGTACATATGCAATGTAAATGGTGATACAGCAATATACTGCACATAGCAATGTTCTGTTTTATATAGTGCTATTTCTGAAGCATCTTGCTTCTCTTGTATGTTAACACAGTCCTGAATAAGGTTTTGATCGGTGCGTCCTTCAAGATTTCCCTCACTGGAAATTTTTTGTAAGACTGCAGTACTTTTTACTTCATTATAGTTGCCAGCTATATTAGGGTCACATTGGCTTATAAGTGTGTTCCTTAGGTTACTTGGTGTTTCTCCCTTAAGTTTTTTTTTCAATTCCTTCCTTTCTGGGATACATGTATGCCTTTTGTATGACTGGCCAATGGTGTGTCTGATTTGTCCATTCACAGTGATGTTTATTCTTACATTATCATCCTTCCTTGGTCTCTCTTTAATAGTCATTTGTAGCCAAATACAGCCATAAAATTTACATTTTGCTTTTCCATGCCAAAATGGGGCATTTATTTTTTGTGAGCTCTTCCTTTTAATTCGATTATATTTGAAAGCAAAGACACAAAACATGTTCTTTTCCTCCAACTTTTTTGCTAACATACTAGCCCATCTGTTCTGTAATCCAGATTGTGATTTGCTAGAGTATATCTCTCTCCATTCAGATGTATTTTAAGTTACTATAAACGATGATGGGCATGTTGCAGCAAACACACCTTTTGTTTCAATAGGTAACTCAGTGCACAACATTTTCTGTAACGTTGAATTGTTAATAGTCTTCTCTTCATCACTTGTATGTGTTTCAGAGTGCATACAAACTGATAACTGATCTTTGTGGACACTCTCTTGAAATTCCTTCCCTTTGGGTCTGAGAACATCACTGCCATACTTCTGTCTAAATATAGTTTGATGTTCCAACTTTGGATCATTGTGCTCAGTTTGGAGAGTAGCATCTATATCCACAGATTCAGTCAGTGAATTAAAAGATGATTCATTTTGGCTCGCTTCATTAGAAATTACATCAAATGCACTGAATTTATAGTCCTGTTTAAAATGGCAGTTCTGTTCTGATTCACATGCTGGACAAAACCATGGCGTAACATCAACCAACTCCTGCGCAGATTTATAACCTATACACTTTGGGTGAAACCAATCATTGCAATGAACACACTGAACATAAGATGAAGAATCTTCTGGCTTCTTACAAATACAAAACCTTCTGATCCCAGCTTCTGTCAAAGTTCTACTTCTCAGGGCTCTTCTATCTTCCTTCCATAAATTATAAAGCCATTTCCTACACTTCTCAGTGTTTCTATAAAGCTTAGTAGATATCCTACCCCAACAAGATGTCTCCTTTCTGTAACCATCTTTGTTCAAATACTGCACTTCTTGAATGAAAGCATGTATTATCTGTTCTTCAGCATCTAATGCAGAACTTAAATATTTCCAAGAAAGGGGGGAGGGAGTTGGGGATGCTCGCTCTGTTGTCTTTGGCAAACACGTTTCTTTCCCTCTCCTCTCCTATCGCTGAACCGGTCGTCACTATGCGAGTAGAGGGTGTTGAGTTTTGTTTCTTGGTTGACACCAGAGCCACCTATTCTCTCCTGAATAAAGCGCCTTCGCAGTGGCTCACAAAGGACTCTAAATTGGCAATGGGTATGGGAGGGGTACCACAAGCTCTGTGTGTAACAAGACCTTTGCAGGTCGAATATGAAAGTAAGGTGTTTACTCATGTGTTTCTCTTTTCCAGTGCTTGTCCTATTTCGTTAATGGGACGTGATCTGTTATGTCAGCTTGAGGCCACTCTAACCTGCACTCCTGGGGGGGTGGGGCTGCTGCTTAGCATATTTGGGGTAAGGGAAGAGACACATACGATAGGGAGCCTTACACTACACAAAGACCTGACGGACTTACCACCCTCACTGTGGGGAACAAAGGACACTGACGTTGGGTTGCTAAAATCAGTGCAACCGGTAAGAATCCAAGTGAAGCCCTCTCTCCCCCCTCCATGTATTCCCCAGTACCCACTGTCCCTGGAAGCTCGAGAGGGAATCCGCCCCATCATAGAAGGCTTCATAAGAGAAGGAATTATACACCCTCAGCGAACCCCATGCAACACACCCATCCTGCCCATAAAGAAGCCCCCTAAGAAACCAGAGGATCCTGTGAAATGGAGATTTTTCCAAGACCTGCGAGCCATTAACAAGTATGTCATTCCTCTCCACACTGTAGTACCAGATCCAGCCACAATCGTCAGCCAGATTCCTTGGGATGCTCAATGGTTTACAGTGATCGATCTAAAAAACGCTTTTTTTTAGCATCCCCTTGCACCCAGACTCTCAGTTTCTGTTCGGGTTCGAATGGGACCACCGCAGTTTCGTTTGGGACCGGATCCCACAAGGCTACCGCGATAGTCCAGGAATTTTTAGCCAATGTTTAAAGGGGGACCTGGAAGACTTCACCCCCCTTAAAGGATCCACCTTGGTTCTTTACGTGGATGATGTTCTGTTGGCAAATGAGGCGGATGGCAGATGGCGGGAGGACGGTAAGATGTTTTTACTCTATCTGCATTCCCGAGGCATAAGGTGGACCCAAAGAAGATACAGTGGGTTTCCCAGAGAGTCAAGTACCTAGGGTTTATCTTAACACCCGAAGGCAGACAGATGGACCCAGACAGGATAGCTGCCATACAGCAGTGCCCACTGCCAAGCACCAAGAAGCAATTGCGGGGTTTCCTAGGCATCATCGGATTCTGTAGACAGTGGCTCCCCTCCTGTGGAGAGCTTTGCAAGCCCCTCCATGCCCTCACAGCAAAAAAGGCTGCGGACCCCCTCACTTGGTGCCCCAGTTCGACCCAAGCATTCCAACAACTGAAAGACTGTGTAGCCACCTCCATGTCTCTGAAGCCTCCCAATTACAAGAAGCCCTTTCACCTCTTCGTACACGAGAGGGAAGGGGTGGCAAGCGGGGTGTTGACTCAGAAATGGGGTCCCAGTCACTTCCCGGTGGTGTTTTATTCACAACAAATAGATCCTGTAGCAAAGGGAACACCTTCATGCACATGGACCCTGATGGCAACAGCACTCCTGGTAAGGAAAAGCAAAAGCCTTACTTTAGGGCATAATACTGTTATTTGGACTTCTCATGCCTTATCAGCGTTGCTCCGCAAGGGCACCATGCAAGTTTTCTCTGCACAGAGACAGCAGCAGCTGGAAGCAGAACTGCTGGAGGACCCCAATCTGACCATCGAAAGATGCGGTCCCCTTAATCCGGCCACTCTCCTCCCCGACCTTCCGACGCCATTGGATGATCATGATTGCGTGGAGGTAGTCAATTCCACCCTCCAAGTAAGACAGAACTTGTCTGACGAGCCTTTGCATAACCCAGACCTCATCCTCTTTATGGACGGGAGCTCCTTCTATGATGGCGGAGCCAGATATACCGGGTATGCAGTTGTTAACCAGTGGGAGTCGGTGGAGGCGGCCGCCCTGCCCGGCAGATGGGGGGCCCAAGCAGCAGAACTGTATGCACTGGCCAGAGCATGCCAGCTGACAGCGGGTAAGACTGTTACTATTTACACTGACAGCAGATACGCCTTTGGGGTGGTTCACTGCCACATACATCTGTGGAAGTACAGAGGGTTCCTAACTGCAGGAGGGAAACCCATCCAGCACTTGCCCCTGATACGGAAGCTACTGGAGGAGGTACAACTGCCAACAGAGATAGCTATAGTACATTGTCGAGCGCACACGAAGGAGCGGGACCCCATAACTCTGGGAAACGCTCTCGCAGACACAGCAGCTAAGAATGCAGCCAGGCTCCCCCTCACTCTCCCTACTTTGGCCCTGGTCACCGAGGACTTCCAGCCTACAGCCCAGGCCTCTGTATCGCAGAATGAGATCAAGAAGTGGGAGAGGCTGGGGGCGAGCTGCCAGAATGGCCTCTGGACAATACCAGACGGAAGGGCCTGTTTGCCTCGCTCAGCGTATCCAGCAGCAGTGGCCTGGCACCATAACAAGGGAGGACATTATGGGACGCGTTCACTGGCAGATACAATCACCAGATATTGGTACGCCCCCGGCATCCATGCCACCTGCGCAGCAGTGGTGAAAGCCTGCGGCTTATGCCAAGCCAATGGCCCAGCAATGCCAGATCGAGCACCGAAAGGGGGGCGCCCGCCAGCAGCCATACCGTTCCAGCATTTACAAATGGACTTTGTGGATCTACCAAAGGCAATGGGTAAGAAGCACCTACTTGTCATTGTGTGTACGCTCACGTCTTGGGTGGAGGCATATCCTACAGCCAACGCCACTGCTTTAACGGTGGCCAAGATGTTGTTAAAAGAAGTCATCCCGCGGTTTGGAGTGCCAGAGACAATTGACTCAGACCGGGCCACGCACTTCACAGGGCAAGTATTGGCGCATATAGAAGAGGGGCTAGGCATCTCTCACCTCTTCCATACGCCATACCATCCACAATCCACTGGGAAGACCGAGAGAAATAATCGGGAATTGAAATCATTTTTGTCTAAATATGCTCAGGAGACGGGGTTAAAGTGGCCTCAGGTATTGCCTCTTGTATTGTTTCATTTACGCACCCGGCCCACAAGGGCCCTGGGTTTCTCTCCCTATGAATTGCTGTTTGGACACCCGCCTTCAAAGGGTGGTAATTTGCCCAAGCCAAATGTCTCCTTACTGGGGGGGGAACATGTGACTGCTTCTCAGTTTCTCTCTTTACACAGCAGGTTACAAGAGCTGTGGCGTGTCACACGCTACTCTCAGACGGTGCCATTGGAGGAACAGGTCCATCCATTCCAGCCAGGAGATTTTGTCTGGGCGAAGAAGTTTATCCAAGCGAGTCCGCTCCATCCACGGTACACAGGTCCACACCAGGTTTTACTGACAACCCAGACGGCGGTGTTCCTTGAAGGAAGGAAATCCTGGATCCATCACTCGCACGTAAAGCCAGCAGTCGTAGACTTCAGCTCCTCTGACGAGGCGGATCCGAACTTCGAAGGAGGCGCGGCGCGCCCAGTACCAGAAGTCCGAATAATTCCCAAAATCTGTTTGAGACAGGATCCAGTAACTGACTTGTGGGCACCTAACACGGTTCCTTTCCATGACGCTGAACCATGATGAGCGCCCGCAGCTTTTGGAACTCTGTAACAGCAACTTTCATTTGCCTAATGTGTTGGGATCTCTTTCCTGTTGTCCCTCTCTGTTGTCCAGACGGAACAAAAATATGTACAGAGGCAGATTACAAGAAGCCTCCGGCAGGGAACGGACTGGGACTGCCTGACCCGAAAACGTCAGGGAATTGCCCAGACCCTTACTTGTACCAAGCCATGCGGGCTCATAATCTATCTTTTAGGGCTGAAATCGCTGGATGGAGAACCCGGTGTCCGAAAGCGGCTGTGGTGTTTACGCACAGGTATTTGGGTCCTGAGGTGACACAATGTATACGGTCGGAGGTGGCATGGGCAGTACAACTTGCTTTGAATTGTGTTAGACCAAAGGGAATGACCCGGCTCTCCCCTTGCCCGGCAAGCATGGACACGTACACCCTCATACAAGAGTTCTCTATGTTTACCTATAGGGAAAAAGGCGCCCCAGGACCAAAATATTGTATTGGGCTAGAATTCATTACTTGCTATAACACTTTGAGAGACCTGAGACAAAAGGGACTGACAGCCAAATACCGACCCCCATCTGGCACTTCCACCCCGGTAAAAAAATTTGCTCCAACTCCCTTAACGTACAAAGGGGACAGCTGGAAAGCAAATGTGTTTCTCTCCCTATTGGAAGCTGCAGCTCCTAAGAATGGCACCTGTTACATCTGTGCACACACACCCCCACACGGGGAAGCCGGGGTCCCCTTGATAGGCATCTCTCTCTCTATCGAGGAAATACCAGATTTTCTAAAGCAACCACCCGCTAGAGACCTGGATGGCCCTTTAGAAACCAGCGGCCCGTTACAAGGGGAAATCTGTGTGAGTAGTAGACCCAGAGCGCATTTCGGCATGCACTGTCGTTTCATCTTGAGTAAACTAAAAACTAATGTATGGGGCGTTTTCAACGATACTCATTTGCTTTATGAAAACTACACTTGGACACAGGCCTGGTATTCTTTCCTACCCCAAGACCCCCCTGAGACAGGACTGTTCTCTTTCTTTTATAATTTACAATCCAAGCCCACCTCCAAAGGGCTCTGGTGGCTGTGTGGCCACCGGGCACAAAGACACCTGCCAACAACAGTCCGTTGAACGTGCACCTTGGGAAGGGTGGTCCCGGGGATCCGAGTTTCCAATGTTCCCCCAGTAGCACGACACAGGAATCAAAGGAAGGCAGGGGAAGCGATCCTCCGGGGCCTCTTCCCACAATACGGGGCAGGGCAAAATTATATGGACCTGATAAAGCTATCTAATTCCTTTGAGGATTTTCTAAATGACACCACAGTTTCCCTACGAGACCCGACTAATGAACTTGGGCAGATTAGGACAGTAGCCCTGCAAAATAGATTAGCCATAGACTACCTCTTGGCAAGCTCCGGTGGTATATGTGTGTTAATTGGAAGCGAATGTTGCACTTCTATCACGGATTCAAAAGCAGATGTCTTACAGCATTTAAACCATTTAGGCACAGTATACAATGATGTTGAAAAAATCAAACAGTCATCTATAATTCCAGATGTCGCTCAATGGTTCAGTGGATGGCCCAGCTGGCACAAAATCATAGCGTACATTGTAAGTGGGATATGCGCCCTAATAATCTGTTGTTGTCTTATCCAATGTCTTCCCAATCTGGTATCTATTCTTTCCGTCTGTTGTTCAAAATGTATTGCAACCTGTCAAACAAAACCCCTCTCAGTGAGAGAGCTGGCTTTACAGGACATGACGTATCGCTTGATGCGTGTGTCTGTATGGCCAGTTAAGGATGAGGCAGCTGTCTCTTAGACGCTGGACGCCTGAAGAGAGCTGAAAGGGGGGAATTGTTGGACAGAAAACACTGAACCTGAATAACTCCATGAATGTTGAACCAAAGTTGCAAAGCACACTGGAACACATAAAGGGGGGGGTGAACACAGACACTTTAGGTTTCATTTCACTCCATGGGAATGTGACCTCGGAGGTGCCTGCAAGTCGGCAATAATGTTTCCAGAAGATAATAAACTGAGCTGTCCTTGAGTGTTTTATTCTCACAGCGCTTGATGTGTATTTACACCCATGTATCTTCTTTGTATAGTTAAGGTTTTGTATTTTTTCTCCGAATTCCTTTTGGGTACTCCTTCGGAGGTTTAGTAATAGAATCTCGTAGTTTCATTGATAAGAGGCCCTCTCAGGGCCATATGTATTTTCTTGTGTATATGTTCCCATGTTTATGACCCCCAGAAGTGTCAGTTACCCACCTCATCCCTATCCTTATCTCACAATGTATTACTCAAGGGCCCCAAAGACTCAAGGGAGGAACGTCCTGACTTTTGAGTTGTAGCAGGGGTCTGTTACTTGTCTCTGACGTTGTCAATAATGTTATGTTACATTTTGTTTATTGCTATTTTATCCCTGAAACCTATATATTGACCCCACTGAAAATAAACGGGCCCCCACTCTTGCCTGGCTGACGTGCCTGTGTGAGACTGAGGTCACTTTTTGTACAAGAAGTTGTGTGTGTGTCCTTGCTTGGTACTTGGCTGAAAGCGCAAGAGTCCCTCTGACTTGCTTCCGCCCGTACTTACACCCGGGTATTGAGGTGAGCGTCACACTGCTTCTCGAAGGTGCTAAAATAGCCTCAACAATAACAACAATTGTAATGTACTTCACTAGGAAAAATATAAGGGCTAGTGGAGAGAAGTTGTTTAAAGAGGTTGGGGTGGGTCAGTGTTTTCATGCCCAGGTTAATTACAAATAGAGGTTATTTATTTAATAAAACTTACATACCACTTGAATGTACAGACCTCCAAGCAGCTTAAAAGTTATGTCAGTTTTTGAAGCTAAAGAGTACCGGGGATTCTGTTACAAAATACCACAGCACTTTGTTTTTAAAGCTCAGAAGACCCTATTATATCATCATGTGATTCTAAATAATTTAGCATTGTCTCATCATCGCTTATACTGATAATTAATTTAAAAGTAAATGGAACAAAAAAAAGAATTAACAGAGCATTTTGAGCCAATATCCAATCTATCAACTGACAGATTATCATTTCAAAGGAAAGACAGAGAAAAAAAGAAAGAATAAACATGCAAATATATAAGAAAAAAGATAAAAATAGAAAAAAGGAACAAAAGAGGAGAAACAGGAAAAAGAGGAAAAATCAACAAAAATTACTGTAAACTTAAACTTCCAGATATTCTTAGTTATATTAATAAAGAATAAATAAATACATGTATAATAATTATTGTAATTACAATATTAATTATAATAAAGAAAAGTTGGGGAACGAAAAAAACTTTTTTGTATTTCATCAATATTCGGTCCGGAAACTACAGCTGGTACAGAATGCGGCGGCACGTTTGAGTAAGAACAGCCGTCGCCGTGATCACATTACTCCGGTGTTAAGAGATCTACACTGGCTGCCAGTTGTTTACCGAGCCCAATTTAAGGTGTTGGTATTGACCTTTAAAACCCTATACAGTTTTGGCCCAGTTTATCTGAAGGAGCGCCTCCAGCATCACCAATTATGCTGCCTGACAAGATCAGCCTCACAAGACCTTCTCTCGGTCCCACCAGTTAAACTAGCTAGGCTGGTGCGGACTAGAGAGAGGGCATTTTCGATCGTGGCTCCCACCCTCTGGAACTCCCTCCCGTTTGATCTTCGCCATGCCCCCTCCCTGCCAAGTTTCCACCGGACCTTGAAGACCTGGTTGTTCAGGCAGGCCTATGGGATTTCTGGGGTGGGTTAGTCTTTTAACTGTTGTTTTAACTGGTGTTATTAACTGGTGTTTTATTAATTACTGATTATGGTCCTTGTTGGTTTTTATATTGTATTTTATTGTAATTCATTCGTCGCCTAGAGTGGCCGTTCACTCGGCCAGATAGGAGACTCAAAAATAAAATTTTATTATTATTATTATTATCATAATCTTTTTGTACTTATTTGGTTATTTTGAGACCAGGGAGACCAGAGAAGGGGGGGGAGAGGGGGGAAAAACTCTACAGTAAAGAGAGGATCATATTATTGATTGATTGATTGATTGATTGATTGATTGATTGATTGATTGATTGATTGATTGATTGATTGATTGATAGATAGATATCCTGCCCTTCCTCCCAGCAGGAGCCCAGGGCGGCAAACAAAAGCATTGGGAAAATAATTATTGGAATTATATTGTCATTGATCTTATTATCCCAAAAACTTAATAAAAAGTGCCCATCTCTCTGTAAACCTGTTGTGTTGTCGATTCGTTAACCTTTTTTTTGGTAAGTCAGTTTTGTTAACAGGGCAAATTCCCATACTTTCTGTAACCACTCTTTCAGTGTCAGAGTTTTTTCTCTCTCCAAAGTTTTGTGATATATAACCTTGCTCCTATTATCAAGCTGGTGACCATTTGTAAATCTGTGTTATCAACTTCCATTTTTGCTATACATAAAAGTATGGTCTTAGGATTTCTGGCGATATTGTATCCTGTGATTTCTTGTACGACTGCTCAGACTGAGTTCCAGAACTTTATTATTTTGGCACAACTCCAAAAAATATGTAGGTAGTCTGCCCTTGGCCTTTTACATCTCCAATATAATAGGTTTTGATGGTATATCTTACCTAATTTGTGAGGTGTTCATACCATTGATAAATGGATTTGGGGGGAAAACTCTTTTAAGTTAGTATTTATTAATATTTTTGGTATTGTTTTAAACAGCCATGTCCATTCTGTTTCAGATATAGTAAGATTGTAATTTCTCAAATCCTTCCCCACTTTCTTTTATATGTGGGGTGCAATTGATCAAATTTAATATCAGAAAGAAGTAGATACATTTTACTAATTATTTTTGTGTAACTGTTGTCAGCTATTAGATATTCAAATGAAGTGTATTTAGTAATGATCCATATTTAGCTATTGCTTGTTTCTAGGGATGTGTCGAGACCCAGGGGACCCAGGGGGGCCTGGAGCAAGAGGTGGGGGAGCCTCAGGACCCCTTCCCAATGCAGAGTGACTCCGAGGGGGAGGGCACAACCCCAGCTCTGCAGATGGAAGAGATATCAGATGGGGAGGATGCTCCTGAAGATCTGGGGGAGGGAGACATGCCCAACCACTCTCCGATTCCCACGGGAATGTTGCCCGCTCCTGTGGAGACCCCTCCTTTATCGAGCACCGTTGGAGCAAGATCTCGCGTATGTGGCAACTCCACCCCCCCAGGAGTCCTTGGCTCGCCCTTCAAACACCTCCCTGCTAGAAACGTCTCCTCCCCCTTCAATGGAGCTGGCACCTGAGGAGTCTAGACTGTCCGATGAACAGACGTGTGCGCGCCCTCTGTCACCCTGTGTGCAACGCCGAGAAAAGAGGCTTGGTCAGAAGGAGGCACCACGCAGGAGTCAGAGGTTGAGAGTGAAAACCTTCCCTATTTAAGCCCGCACCCCCAGCTGCAGGGTGCTGAATCAACTCCTCTTACACGCTGCAGAATAAGCCTGAGTAGTTAGTTAGGGACTACAGTGAGCTAGCTAGAGACCTCTATGAGACGCCTTGCCTTTGATGTTACTTTAATAAAACAAGAATTGATTCCAGTCTCGCCTCTGGGCAGGACAGGATGGAAAGATCTCAGTTTTTGGTAGTCGCAGTTTCTCACTTTTCTAATGTTAAATTCAGTTCTCTACATTTTTGCAGCAATCTGCATTTTTTTTAAATCCTCTTGAAAATTCTCCACCATTTTAGTGTGAATTTCTCCAGATAAACACATTTTTGTTGGCAGTTTTGACAAAGGTACACATTTTTGCAAGCCATTTCTCATCATACCTTTTTGCATGTTATTTTCTCTCATATATTAATTTTTATGCACACTTTCCCCAAATATATGAGAGCCAGTATGATGTAATTAGAGTGTTGGACTACAACCTGGGAGATCAAGGTTCGAATCCCCACACAGCCATGAAGTTCACTGGGTGATCTTGGGCCAGTCACTGCCTCTGAGCCTCAGAGGAAGGCAATGGTAAACCACCTCTGAATACCGCTTACCATGAAAACCCTATTCATAGTGTCGCCATAAGTCGAAATCAACTTGAAGGGAGGCCATTTCCATTTTCCCCTATTTTTATAAATATTGTTTAGTTGGCGAACTGCATCCCAAAATTAATAAATTCGGATTTCAAAGGATGGCTGTGTTTCGGTTCTCATATTGTTTCGGAAAGAGCAGATTGTATAAATTCTGCTTGAAATGCGAACTGAATCGAAATTCTCACCCGTACCTACTTGTTTCACAACATTGCTAGACTTGAAAATATTGAAACAATTACTTACTTACTTCATTACAACTGTGATTGATGCTTAATGTATCATGCTTAATGACATCACTCGGGCCCACCCCGTGACATCACTAGGGCCCGCCCCTCAAATCTCAGGTTTTGGGATGCTTCTGACCTGGCAACCCTAGGCCCGAGTGATGTCACGGGGTGGGCCTGAGTGATGTCATTAAGCATGATACATTAAGCATCAATCACAGTTGCCTGGAGCATACAATTAAAAAAAAATCTGATTGGAAATTAAGCTAGAATTCTTAGCTAAACGATGGAGCCTGGGTAGGAAACATTTAATCTAGCCTACTTGCTTTTGACAAGAAGGCTTTAAGTGCTTTCAGGCCAGGCCAGTCACCAGAAGGCCACTGTAGGAAGAAAGCCTAGTGTTGTGGAGATGGGAGCATTCGGGAGTAAAGAAGGATGTCCCTGAAGGCTGCAATTCTAAACACACGTACTAAGGGACTAAGCCCCATAGAACTCAATAGGACTTACTTCTGAGTAGATATAGTTTGGATTGTGCTGTTGGTAAAGCTTGACTAGGGCTCTTTAATGCCAGATCGGTACATAATAAAACCTCCCTCGTCCATGATTTGATTGTGGACGAGGTGGCCGATCTGGCATGTATAACCGAGACCTGGGTGGGCGAACAGGGAGGAGTTAGTCTCTCCCAGCTCTGCCCACCGGGGTATCTGGTTCAGCATCATGGTAGATCTGAGGGTCGAGGAGGTGGGGTTGCTGTGGTCTATAAGAGTTCCATCTCACTCACCAAGCACCATGTCCATGCAATCACTGGTCTGGAGTGTTTGCACCTTGTGCTGGGCCAGAGGGACAGACTGGGAATCCTTTTGGTGTACTGCCCACCTTGCTGCCCAATGGCTTCCCTAACTGAGCTGACGGAAGTGGTCTCGGAGGTACTGTTGAGATCCTCCAGACTATTAGTACTGGGAGATCTCAACATTCATGCTGAGGCTACTTTGTCTGGGGCAGCTCAGGACTTCATGGCCGCCATGACAACCATGGGCCTGTCTCAATATGTTAGTGGCCCAACACATACATCGGGGCATACTCTTGACCTGGTCTTTGCTACCGGACATGGGGATAGTGATCTGGATGTGGGGAGTTTTACATCTCTCCCGTTGTCATGGACAGATCATTGCTTGCTGAAGTTTAGACTTTCAGTAGCCTTTTCCCTCTGCAAGGGTGGGGGACCTATTAAATTGGTCCGCCCCCGGAGACTAATGAATTCTGAAGGTTTTCAAAAGGCTCTGGGGGTTTTTCCGGCTGATAAGACTGGTGCTCCTGTCGAAGCCCTGGCCGATCTGTGGAATACAGAGATGACCCGGGCTGTTGACACGATCGCTCCTGCGCGCCCTCTCCTATGTAGAGCTCATACAGCTCCTTGGTATACTCCGGAGCTGAGAGCGATGAAGCAAGATAGGAGACGGCTTGAGCGGAGATGGAGACGAACTCCCGACGAATGCAATTATGAGCTGGTTCGTGCTTCTACTAAGCTCTATGTAGGAGCGGTGAGGGCGGCAAAAAAACAACATTTCGCCGCTACTATTCAGTCATCTCTCTCATGCCCACAGGAGCTTTTTAAAGTGGTTCGTGGCCTACTCCATCCAGGCCTACAAGATACGGCAGATACATTGGTAGCTCGTTGTAATAAATTTGCTGAACACTTCCAGCATAAGATCTCATGCATTCGCCGGGACTTAGACTCCTATTTAATAGCAGTTAATCCTACTGAGGTGTCCGGAGCACAGTCTTGTCATGTTTTGTTGGATGAGTTTCAGTTGGTTCAGTTCGAGGATGTGGACAAGGTGCTTGGACAGGTTCGTGTGACCACTTCGGTACTGGATCCTTGCCCCTCTTGGCTAATTAAAACTAGCAAGGAAGGAACAGTTGGCTGGGCCAAGGAAGTGATTAATGCCTCTTTATGAGAGGGAGTGGTCCCTGGCTGTCTGAAAGAGGCGGCAGTGAGACCACTCCTGAAAAAACCTTCCTTGGACCCAGAGGATTTCAGCAGCTACAGACCAGTAGCCAATGTTCCGTTCCTGGGCAAGATCCTGGAACGTGTGGTTGCTGACCAGCTCCAGGTGCTATTGGATGAAACCGATTATCTAGATCCATTTCAATCGGGGTTCAGGCCTAGTTTTGGCACTGAGACTGCCTTGGTCGCCCTGTTTGATGACCTATGTCGGGAGAGAGACAGAGGGAGTGTAACTCTGTTGATTCTCCTTGACCTCTCAGCGGCTTTTGATACCATCGACCATGGTATCCTTCTGGAGAGGCTTGCGGAGTTGGGAGTTGGAGGCACTGCTTGGCAGTGGTTCCGCTCCTACTTAGCGGGTCGTCTCCAGAAGATAGTGCTTGGGGAACATTGCTCAACACCGTGGGTACTCCAATGTGGAGTCCCGCAGGGTTCGGTTCTGTCTCCCATGCTTTTTAACATTTATATGAAGCCGCTGGGGGCGGTCATCAGGAGTTTTGGAGTGCGTTGTCATCAGTATGCTGATGACACGCAGCTCTACTTCTCCTTTACATCTTCTTCAGGTGAGGCAGTTGACGTGCTGAACCGTTGCCTGGCTGCGACAATGGACTGGATGAGAACTAACAAACTGAGACTCAATCCTGACAAGACTGAGATGCTGTTGGTGGATGGTTTCTCTGATCGGATGGTGGATATATACCCTGTCCTGGATGGGGTTACACTCCCCCTAAAGGAACAGGTGCGTAGTCTGGGAGTCATCTTATACTCTTCCCTCACACTTGAGGCTCATGTAGCCTCGGTGGCCCGGAACGCGTTCTACCAACTTCGGTTGGTAGCCCAGCTACGTGCCTATCTGAGTAAGGAGGACCTCACATCAGTGGTACATGCTATGGTAACCTCGCATCTGGACTACTGCAATGCGCTTTACGTAGGGCTACCTTTGAAGACGATTCGGAAGCTACAGCTAGTGCAAAATGCGGCGGCCAGACTGCTAACAAGAACTAAGCGATCTGAGCATATAACACCTGTGCTAGCCCGTTTGCACTGGCTTCCAATATGCTTCCGGGCCAGATTCAAAGTGTTGGTACTTACCTATAAAGCCTTATACGGCGCGGGACCACGATATCTGTCGGAACGCCTCTCCCGATATGAACCGGCCCGTACACTACGGTCTACTACGAAGGCCCTCCTCCGGGTTCCGACTCATAGGGAAGCCCGGAGAGTGGTGACAAGATCTAGGGCCTTCTCAGTGGTGGCCCCCGAACTATGGAATGGTTTTCCCAAGGAGGTGCGCCTGGCGCCAACACTATCATCTTTTCGGCGCCAGGTTAAAACCTTTCTCTTCTCTGAGGCATTTTAATTCCTGTTAATTCTAAATTATTATATTTTGATTTTAGACTGTACAGTTTTTTGTACAGTTCTGTATTGTGATATACTGTATTGTGTTATTTTTATTGTATTTTTAATGTTCACCGCCCAGAGAGCTGTTGCTAGTCGGGCGGTATATAAGCTTAATTAAATAAATAAATAAATAAATCTTCTGCAAAGACATCCATATCCAAGCAGGGTTGTCAACCCCCTGCCTGGAATGCCCTGCCCTTATCTTTTAATATGGCTGCTCCAAACTTCTTTACAGATTTGACCCTTCACTTCAGAAAGAGGTCTGAGAGATGAGTAAGAGTAAGAATCATAGAATAGTAGAGTTGGAAGGGGCCTATAAGGCCATCAAGTCCAACCCCCGGCTCAATGCAGGAATCCAAATCAAAGCATTCCCGAGATGGCTGTCCAGCTGCCTCTTGAATGCCTCCAGTATCGGAGAGCCCACTACCTCTCTAGGTAATTGGTTCCATTGTTGTATGGCTCTAACAGTTAGGAAGTTTTTCCTGATGTCCATTTGAAATCTGGCTTCCTGCAACTTGAGCCCATTATCCCGTGTCCTGCACTCTGGGATGATTGAGAAGAGATCCCGGCCCTCCTCTGTGTGACAACCTTTCATGTACTTGAAGAGTGCTGTCATATCTCCCCTCAGTCTTCTCTCCACCAGGCTAAACATGCCCAGTTCTTTCAGTCTCTCCTCATAGGGCTGGGTTTCTAGTCCCCTGATCATCCTTGTTGCCCTCCTCTGAAACTGTTCCAGTTTGTCTGCATCCTTCTTGAAGTGCGGAGACCAGAACTGGACACAGTATTCAAGATGAGGCCTAACCAGTGCTGAATAGAGGGGAACTAATACTTCACATGAGTTGGAAATGATACTTCTGTTAATGCAGCCTTTTTTGCAGCCACATCACACTGTTGACTCATATTCAGCTTGTGATCAACAACAATTCCAAGATCCTTCTCACATGTCGTATTGCTGAGCCAAGTATCCCCCTTCTTATAACTGTGCATTTGGTTTCTTTTTCCTAAGTGTAGAACTTTTCATTTGAATTTCATTCTGTTGTTTTCAGCCCAATGCTCCAGCCTATTAAGGTCCCTTTGAATTTTGTTTCTGTCTTCCATGGTATTAGCTATGCCCCCCAATTTTGTATCATCTGCAAATTTGATAAGCATGCTGTGTACCTCCTCATCCAAGTTGTTAATAAAAATGTTGAAGAGCACTGGGCCCAGGACCAAGCCCTGTGGTACCCCACTCGTTATTTCACCCAGTTTGAGAAGGAACCATTGATAAGCCCTCTTTGAGTACGATTCTGGAGCCAGCTGTGGATCCACCTGATAGTTGTTCCATCCAGCCCACATTTAGCTAGCTTGCTAATCAGAATATCATGAGGCACTTTGTCAAAACCTTGCTGAAGTCGAGATATATTATGTCTACAGCATTCCCACAGTGTACAAGGGAGGTTACCTGGTCAAAAAATGAGATAAGATTAGTTTGGCAGGATTTGTTCTTCATAAATCTGTGTTGGCTCCTAGTAATCACTGCATTGTTTTCAAGGTACTTACAGATTGACTGCTTCATAATCTGCTCCAGAGTTTTTCCAGGGATTGATGTTAGGCTGACTGGTCTGTAGTTCCCCGGTTCCTCCTTTTCGCCCTTTTTGAAGATAGGGACAACATTAGCTCTCCTCCAGTCATCTGGCACTTCACCAGTCCTCCACAATTTCGCAAAGATAATAGAGAGCGGTTCTGAGAGTTCTTCAGCCAGTTTCTTCAATACTCTAGGATGCAGTTTATTGGGCCCTGCCGGTTTGAACTCATTCAAAGTGATTCAGTGTTCCTTGACTGTTTGTCTGTCAAGCTCAAGCTCCAATCCTGCCCCTTCTACTTCATGTTTCTGGGGGGGGGGGTCATAGACCCTTTTTTGGGAGAAGACTGAGCCAAAGTAGGAATTGAGCACTTCTGCCTTTTCTTTGTCGTGTGACAAAGAAGATTCTGTACCCTTTCTGTCTACCTTGTGGGCTGCTATAAACTCACTTTGACAGCCAACCCAATTCCAGTGAGTAATAACTGACAGAGAGAAAACACATGGTTTGGTCTACCTTCACAGGCAGCAGCTTGGGAACAACAACTGCAGCCACACTTTCAAATATGTGAATTCTCTTTTACCACTATTGGCCAAGAAACAAACTGCCATGCAACCAACAAGGTGCATCATCAATGGGTTTTAGGGGGTTGAGCTGAGCACATGCGACCACTGCTTCTTCTTCAAGGGAGTCAGGTTAAAGGTAAATGAAATGCAAACAGAAAAAGAAAAACAAAAGACAGTGATGCTTTCCTAAATGCAATACCATACCAAACACAATAAGATTCCTACGAGTAAGGCAGACAACTTAGCATCCCACAACCAGTCAGGATTCATAACCGAAAACCAAAACTAAAAAAATCTTTGCAGCCAGTCAGTTAATGCAGATGCTGTGGCATGATTGCTGACATGTGTGAGATCCTATCAGCACATAATACCTCTGCCCTGAAATCTGCATTGGTTGCTGATTTGCTGCCAGGCCAAGTTCAAGCTGTGCTTTCCATGTTGTGGGTGCCACATAGTACTTGTTCTGCTCTTGTAAGAAATCAGTCCTGTAAAGTGGCAGCATTTTGGATACTCTGTTCATAGGGTTTTCGTGGTAACAGATATTCAGAGGTGGTTTACCATTGCCTTCCTCTGACTTTGGACACATATCATACTTTGGACACATAATGAGAAGACATGATTCACTAGAAAAGACAATACAGAAAAACAGAAGGGAGTAGAAAAAGAGGAAGACCAAACAAGAGATGGATTGATTCCATAAAGGAAGCCACAGACCTGAACTTACAAGATCTGAGCAGGGTGGTTCATGATAGATGCTATTGGATGTCACTGATTCATAGGGTCACCATAAGTCGAAATTGACTTGAAAGCACGTAACAACAAAGTGGCAGCACCTATGGTTTGGAACTCCTTGCCTATTGACATTAGGCAGACGCCTCTTTTCAGCACCTGCTAAAATCATTTTTGTTTAGGCAAGCCTATCCATGCATGTAGAAGCTATTGTGTTTTTAAATCTGTTTTTAACTCGTTGGTTTTATTAATTTGAATGTTTTTCAATACATGTCTTTAACTGTTTTTGCCAATAATTTTATTGTCTTAATTCTTTCTGTAAACCGCTTTGAGATTTTTTACAATAAAGCAGTATATAACTGTTGTAAATAAAATACATAAATAAATGTTGGAGTCACAGATGTTTTCTTTTAATATACTTTAAAGTCTGTTTTTATTATTTTTAAAGTGTTTTTAGTGCTTTTCTTTGCCGCCTTGGGCTCCCACTGATAGGAAGGGTGGGATATAAATCAAATAATAAAAATAAATAAATAAATAAATAAACTTCATTCACCCAACCCAAAATTCAGAATCATGCCACTTTAAGCTGTTTTGCAACTGTTTATACAGTAGGGCCCCACTTTTCATGCTACAGCTGATCTTCTCCTCTTCTGGTGCAATCAGACTCCCACTCGAGCTGATTGCACCCAAGGAGGGGAAGATCTGATCTTCTCCTCCGGTGCGATTAGTGGGTTAGGTTCCAGACCCCTGCGCTACAGCTGATCTGCTTTCCAGCGGTTTTCGCTTTCCAGTGGGGGTCTGGAACCTAACCTGCCGTATGAGTGGGGCCTTACTGTACTTGTTTTATGGTTATTGGTTTTTAAAGGGATTTATTTCTTATTGTGAGCTGCCTTGGTTTCCAATCACCAACCCTACCTCACAGGGTTGTCGGAAAGACTACAGACACACACACACACACACACACACACACTTGTAAAAATACACTCCATATAATAGTTTATTGTCAAACCAGTTGGTCATTGCAGAACATTTTTTAAAAAATCAGTATTAGTTTCCTACATAATGAAAATGTGATACCTAGGTAAACCCTGCCTAATTGCTTTAAAAATAGGATTGGAGAGAGAGGGGAAGATTTACAACACAAACACAATTCTTTGTTATGTTTACTCAAAAGTCCCATTAATTTACGGCACAATCCTACCTTGTCTACTCAAAAGTAAGTCCTAATGAATTCAATGGGGTTTACTCCAGGTACATGGGATTAGCATTGCTTTACTCCCAGAAAAGCAAGTAGTGGATTAAATGCTTTCATATTGCCAAGGTTTTCAAAGCACTGCCCTCTCCAACAGCCCAGGGTCTGACTCTTGCACACAAGAGGAAAAAAACTTTAAGCCATATTCTTACTTACTCAAACTGAAGATCTCAAAGCCACCATTTCCTGACGTTGCAATGAAGTCTAGGCACTGCCTAGGTCAACAAATCACAACCCCGGCTTCACTTATTGGCTACAATCCTGAAAGGGCGGGGTTAGAGCCAGAGCTTGAGAAAGTTATTTTTTTGAACTACAACTCCCATTAGCCCAATCCAGTGGCCATCCTGGCTCAGGCTGATGGGAGTTGTAGTTTAAAAAAGTAACTTTTCCAAGCTCTGATGGAGCTAGTGGCTGCTACACAGATCCACTACACAGATTTAACAGTTGCAGGGGGTGGCTGACATTTTGGTGTATATCTTGGGAACCAGACCACCTAGAAACTTTTATTATTATTATTGAAGTTGAGAGTCCTGAGATTAAGGTGAGTTAGCCAGAGACCTGGAGGGGACCCCCCAAAACCGGAAACTCCGGCCAAAAACCAGACACCTGGTAACCCTAAACTGGATAATATTTAGCATGTACAAAATAGTGTACTGACAGAGGTTAGAATGTCATACTAAGAGTGGGGAGACCTGGATTTTACTCCCCACTCCGCCACTGGATGATCTTGGGCCAGTCACTAATTCTCAGTCTAAACTCCCTCACAGGATCCATGAAAATTATTATTTTAGTCATTCTTCACAAGAACAGCATTTTTATGCAATGGTGCAGATAGGTGGATGAGCCTGAAAGATAGTGGCTTGACTAAGTCCACCAAGTAAGTTTATGAGAGAGGCAACATTTAAATCAGGAACTTCCTGGTTCACAACCCAGATTCTTAGCTGTTATAGTAGCTCTCAGATTAGTTAAAGAAAATGTAACAGGAATATGGAATACAAAGAGATGCATATGGTAATTTTGTTCCCCATCTTGAACAAAATTAACCTGTACCATATTGGCTTATTCAGTGCCAGCCTGATAAAAAAGACAGTCCTACTAAGAATGCCTGTTAAGTCCTATTAAGAATAACAAAGGAAAAGCTGGCATTATGCCACAGTTCATATGATCACCAGTATATTAGTTGCCTGCATTAACTCCTGGATTGTGTACTCTGAGTGATTAATGAACTTGTTTATACTACATGCAATATTTTTCAGTGACATAATTTATTACATGTTAAGAGCTGCAAAGGTGTACACTTCTAAAGCTCAAATAAGCAAATAATCATGGGAGTCTAGTTTTGCTAAAAGGCAAAAAAGGCTCAAAAGGGAAAGAATATTCGCTAAATCTGATTTATTACCAGATTTTGATCTAATCTGACAATCTGCATTGTTTTTGGACTGGCATTGATCTCTTGCAGTGGGTCATGGTTGATTTCTTTAAAAATCTGCTCTGAATTTAAGTTATTGTCTTCTTAATCAGCTTTCCTCTAAGCTGATGCATTCTTAACTCAGTGGAACAAGTACCTACAGCACAAGCATTTTCATTAGCATTTTCGTTAGCAATTTTTGCTGGAAAAACCCCCACAAATCGGCAATTGTGCAAATGGTTGGAAACAAAAAATGGCAGATTGATATTGAAAGCTGGACTGTCGGAATTCAAACAGAAAGGAACCAGCTACTGAACCCCATCTCAATGAATAATAATAATAATAATAAATTTTATTTATTGGTCGCCTATCTGTCCAGGTTAGTGGACACTCTAGGCAACTTACAATAATAGAGAGCAGTACATAATACAAAATAAAATACAAGCAAACACAATCATAATCAATTTAAAACCAATTTCTATTTAAAACCTTATAAAATTAATCCTCCCCAACCCCTAGGCCCGCCTGAATAGCCAGGTTTTTAAGGCTTGGCGAAAACCCATCAGGGAGGGAGCATGTCGGAGATCAAAAGGAAGGGAATTCCAGAGGGTGGGGGCCACAATCGAAAATGCCCTCTCTCTGGTCCGCACCAGCCTAGCTGTTTTAACCGGTGGGACCGAGAGAAGGTCTTGTGAGGCTGATCTTGTCAGGCGGCATAATTGGTGATTCTGTAGGCGCTCCTTCAGATAGACTGGGCCAAAACCGTATAGGGTTTTAAAGGTCAGCACCAACACCTTGAATTGGGCCCGGTAAACAACTGGTAACCAGTGAAGATCTATTAACACTGGCGTGATATGGTCACGGCGACAGCTGTGCTTAATCAAGCGTGCCGCCGCATTCTGTACCAGCTGTAACTTCCGGACCGTGTTCAAGGGTAACCCCACATAGAGCGCATTACAGTAGTCTAGGCGAGAGGAGACCAGGGCATGTTTCACCCGTGGGAGCAGATGAACAGGAAGGTAGGGTCGCAGCCTCCGTATCAGATGTAACTGATACCAAGCTGCCTGACTCACCGCCGAGACCTGAGCCTCCATGGACAGCCTGGAGTCAAGAATGACCCCGAGGCTGCGGACCTGGTCCTTCAGGGGTAATCTCACCCCATTAAGCATCAGATCCGTAATACCCAGCCTTCCTCTGTCTCCCACAAGCAACACCTCGGTCTTGTCGGGATTCAGCTTCAGCCTGTTCTCTCCCATCCATCCACTTACGGATTCCAGGCACTTGGACATGGTATCCACAACCAACTCTGGTGAGGACTTAAATGAGAGATAGAGCTGAGTGTCATCTGCATATTGGTGACACTTCAGCCCAAAACTCCTGATGATGGCCCCCAGCGGTTTCACATAGATGTTAAACAGCATGGGAGAGAGGATAGAGCCCTGTGGCACCCCACAATTAAGAGGCCAAGGGTCTGATACCTCATCTCCCAAAGCTACCCGTTGGTGCCTATCTGAGAGATACCTAAAATTTTTTTTAAAAAAATGTAGTTCCCATGGAAGGTGGACATTTCCTGTGTCTGTTGCATATAGTATAAATGTGCACAAATAAGTAAAAATATGAGCAAATCTTTCTTGCAGCAATGATAACATAAAAGGCAAAGTAATCCCTTCCTCCCCTTCAAATAATGGTCTTAAGTTGCCATAAACAGTTGTTAACTTCTTGTTCTTTTTTGAAGAAGAATGAAACAATTTTGATGGCCTCCAGATAATTTTTAGTAGCCTAGTAGTTTTCTTCAGAATACATAAGGCTAGACAAACCTACTTTTGTTCTTTATTTTAAAAGTTAGTATAATAGACAAAGTAGAATGTAGCTGATTCTCACTCCATTCACATTATTGTGACTTATCTCAGCAGACTGCTTTAGGGACCGACCTTAAGGTTGCTTCATACATTGTGATGGGAAATGTAGTTTTCCTATAAAGGTTTACACCACATGGAATCATGTCCAAACAGGCCACATATTGCTTATTGCTTTTGTTTTGAAATACCAGCATTACATTGCTGAAGGGAAAAAAAGTTGCTTTAACCTCTCTTTTTTTCTCCATAGGAATCTCATAATTCCCAAACTTGTCTTCCCATGGATGACTTGAAATTGCTTAAGCTGGTAACTTAATGATTGTTCTGTCTGTTATAGCAATTGCAATGTGCTTTTGCGGTATGATTTTTAATTGCATTTTTACAGACAGGTTGCAAACTACCTGAATGAAGCTTGTGGACCACAGTTTGGGAATCCTGTCATACATGCTGGGTTTTTCCCCCCCAGAAAGCAAAACCTAGTTCTCATCAGCATTACCTTTTTTTCTTCATGTTTATGTTAAGGGAAGAAGTACATGTTACTCATATTTTGATTTGCAAACATGATTTTAAGAAAATAAATGGTTGATTATTAAACTTATTGACTTAGGATTATAATACAATACAAAAATGTACATGCAATGACATAACTATTGGGTAAGCCAAGCCTCGAGCCTCTGCACGGGGCGCTTATTGTGGGGTGCAGCACCCCAGGCAGTGATGGGAGGGAGGAGTTAGAATCCTTCCATCCATGGCCCAGCTTTTGCAAGATCACCCACAATCCCAGGCAGTCTCGCAAGAGCAGCCAAGGGGTGGAGCCAGACCCAGGCCTTTAAAGGCATCAGTCTCCTGAGAGCCGGCCTCTTTCTTCATGTGATGGCTTTGGAGGAAGGACATCACTGGATCAGACTGTTGGAGAGCCACGTGGAGAGCAAGGTCAGTATGGTAAAGCGCTTTATGGCAGCCGCTCCATGGCTTCTTCTCTCCAGGAGCCAGCACCCAGTGATGGGCTCTGGACAGCCAGCAGGCGAGGTGGGGGTTGTTATTGAACATACTGATCATGAGGATTGGGCTGCCTTACCCCCCTTGGATGGGCTCTTTCCTTGGAACACGGGGGGGGGGAAGCAGCAACCCAGCACCTAACCCCCCCTTTTAGGCAGCCACCCTCGCCTCCTAGCTTTACCTGGAGCATCCATTACATGTAGAAGGCTCGAAATGCTCTGCAGGCAGAGAAGGGAGGGCTTCCCCCTAGAGCATTTGGGGAGGCAATGGCCCATTAAAAAAAAAAAAGGAACTTTAAGCGGTCAGGCCCTCTCCTTCTTACACCACATGCTGGCCACCATGAACAAATGCGGCCGGGAGGATGGGCAAAGAACTACCAGACGATTTTAGCCAAATATAATCTCCCCTCAGGAAAGTTAATGGAATCAAGTAATGCTGCGCTCCGTAACTGGATTTTTGATAAAGACGCTGAACAGGATCGTGTACATATAGAAGCGGCTGCTTACTCAATTTGGTTTCCATCCTTTAAATTCAACCATTTTATGTCTAATTATTTAGATGCTCTCAATTCTGCTCCTATTAGAAGAGCTTTTACCTCCCTCCGATTCCAAGCTATGCCCACAGCCTACATTGAGGGCAGGTACAGCAGCATCCCAGTGGCTCAACGCCAATGTGTCTACGGTTGTAAGGCAATAGAGGAGTTAGCCCACTATCTACTCTACTGCCCTCTCTAGTTTCTCTAGCTTGCTGTACAGATAAAGAGAAGGTCAATTTTCTTTTAAGTGATAATTATAATTTAGTGACCCTTGAAGTCGCCAATTTTGCCTTGGCGGCCCAAAAACTGAGGAAATTTTTTATAAAAGGGCCGACATTTTGAATTAGCCAACCTATTTATTCTCCCAAGACACTGATTTTAAAATATTTCTATCTACTGTATATGTACTATATACTTGTAACTTTGCACATGGCCTATGGCTCAGCTTGCAATAAAGTTTGTTGTTGTTGCTGGCCACCAGCCTGCAAGAAGACCTTGCAGGTTTTCTCTATCCTGGGTTAACTTTGTGCAAGACAGATAAAGTTTCTTACAGCTACTACTAAAATTACTACCACTATTATCATTATCATTATTACTGCTGTCACTACTGCTATTGCTATTACTATTGGTAATTTTATTGTTGCTATGATGGTGGTGGTTGTGATTGTTATTAGAAGGGTAGTAGCACTGAAAACTTTAGGTACTAGAGTGCTGAGCCACATTATGCTTATCAGTATCTAATCATCACCAGAATGAAGAGGGCGGTGCTGGTAGGATCTCCCGTGATGAGCTACAGCAACATGACTGCTTTTCTTTTATCATCATCATCATCATCATCATCATCAAGAATAGCTAACTTTGAGTTAAAGTTGGTCAAGCTAAAATAGTTCAACCAGAGGGAATTCTGGGAGCTTGTTGATCCCTGGGATACTCTGCTGGAGAAGTCCAAGTGCCAGATAGGCAATTTGCAAATGTCAAGAAGATGTAATTGAACCTTATCTGTTATCTCTTATCTGCTTCCTGAAATCAGAGTCAGGGAGAGTGGGTATTGCAGATCAGGACCATGGGGTGGGATTATCTAGCCCCCCTTATCTTCAAAGGAGGTGATCAGGGGTGCCTAGGATGGCTAATTGGCCCCCTCTCTGTTGCCAGCTAAACCCCATAAAAATGAAGGGTGATCCTTCAGTTACTTGTTCCCTTTCCTTTATTTCAACTACTTGACCTGCCTGACGACGCTGTTGGGAACCAGGCATTTACTGTAGTGAGTATAGCTAGATCAAGTTTTGTTGTGTTGATTATCTGTTTGAATCTCTCACAGTATTATGCAAATGTATCTCTTGTTTAGCCCAGTTGAGGGCAATCAGCTTTAAAGGAAATATATGCTGCTCTCTTTTTGTATGTACCCTTCTTTTCTTTTAAATAAACTACCTTTTTATTAATGGTGTGTATTGCTTGGGGCTATGACTCTAAACTTAGTCCTTGATCACTGGACACTACTGACTACCATTGATTTGTGTGGGTTAATGCCCTAGAGCAGAGGGTGTAACAATAGGTCTGCTCTAGGATCTCCGTTAGTGCTCTGAATTCCCCTTATTCAGAGTGGAAGCTAAGAAAGGGGTGGTGGCAGTTCTACCGTAAAACTAATCCTGGAAGAGGAAGAGTTTGCCTGGGAAGCAGTGACCCAAGGGAATTGGGACTGTTCTCAGACGCAAAGAACCCCCTTGGGGTGCTGAGGTCAAGGGACCCCAGGGAGGCAATCTTTGACAATTATTATTATTATGCTGTTACATGTATTGTCATAATTGTACATGGATTCCTGCACTGAACAGGGGGTTGTACTCATTGGTTGTATGGACTCCTCCCAACCCTATTTCCATTCGCAATATCATGAGAGTTGGGCTAATGTCGGTACTAAAGCCGTGTACTGCCTGTGAGCACCAGGGTTCTCAGTTCATGCCTTGAATAAACATGTTAGTCCTGCAGTTTTCTTTCAGCTGCCATGCCCCTGCAAACCGTGCCACTGCAGCCCTCAAGCATTCCCTCTCACCTCCGCATAATAAGGGTGTCGGGAGCAGGAGAGGTAGACACGCTACTGCTGCCTCTCAGGCACCTGCTGCACCAGATAACATGCCAGACAATGCAGCCCTCTGGCAGGCTATGCAGGAGATGAGAGAAGTGGTGATGCAGTTGCAGGCAGAGAGCTGTCAACATCAGCAGGCAGCAGCCACCCCGCCAACACCCCAGAAACACCAGGGCCAACTCTGAAGGAGCCAGGACGGCACAGATCCTCATCCTGAGCCAGGCACCATTGCTGCAGGAGAGGCCGTAGGGACAGGTCGGAATCTGACACTGAGGGATCATCAGGTGAGTCTTCTTCCTTGGATGAAGATGGACCACACGAGGGACTTACATAATGGAGATCCAGAGGTTCTATACCAGGGCTCCTGGGGTGGGCATGGCGCAGACTTAAGGAATTGATCAGAACCACGGCCTCCCCAGGGGAGCTCTGGGGGTGTAATGTGGACACCCCATCCCAAGAGATGCATTGTCTACCAGTTAAGGATGGGGATGACACCCCCCCCGGTGAACATCTTTCCCGAAGAGTCAGGAAAAAGATCCTGGATGGCCACTATGTGGATGTTTTCTCCCTCCGTAGATCTGAGGAGGAGGATCACTCTGACTCCAAGCACAAAAGGGGATGTAGGAGACATGTCGAGAGGACTTTCGACAACTGGGCACAGGGATACCCTGTGGAGTTGTACAGGCAGCCTACCCTGAGCAAGGCTGGCACCTATCCAACCATATGAGTTCTGTTTATATGGCCAGGGCTAAGTCCGGTGATCCTGCGGCAATCACCTATGATAAGAAATTCCGTCGCAAAGCAGCCAGCGATAAGAGCATGCGGTGGGACTTGATTTGCAACAAACTACAGGAATACCTCACATTAATGTACTCAATGGGACCAGAGTGAGTACATAAACCGAAAATGTCCTTAAAGGGAAACACTACCTTTTAAAGCTTTTTTTACCTCTCCTTCATGCGGAGCCTCAAAGCCCCATGCTAAAGCCTCTGCTGCTGTGCTGCCGCACCTCTCAGCTGATCGCAATCGCGCCTCCCAGCTGATTTGTGGTGGCGCAATCGTGTCTATTTCCACCCCACGCACCGTTAAGTGTCCTAAGTGTGAAGCAAGCGTACGTAAACAGGGGCATGGTGGAGTATGGAGTATGTCCGTAAAAGCGAATGTACGTTAAGTGAAGGTCCGTATAGCGGGGTATTCCTGTATGGATTCAGGAGGTGAGCGGGGGGAGGCCTGACTCAAGCGAAGCTAGGAAACGTTCCCAACTTCCCCAAAGGGAATGGTCCAAGAAAATATGTTGGGAATTCAACCAGGGCAGATGCAACAGGTCTAGATGCACGTATGCTCATGACTGCGAATCCTGCTCGGGGCCACATCCCAGGATATCATGCCCCAGCCCTAGGGCAGGGCAGGGTCCCTTTCGTAGCTTTTGCCAATCCACTGCTGGGAATAAGAGGGACACCTCCACCACCGCAGCCCCCGTTCCAAGTAACGGATACTTGAAACTGGGGGTTGGCCCCTTGGCTTTGGCCACTACCCGGTTCACCACTGGGCTGTCCGACCCTACCTTCACAGTTACCCAGATCATAAGGCAGCATGTTACATCTGGAAGGGATTTACACAAAGTTTCTGCATTCCAGCCTCGGGTTGCCGGGGTGTGTGTCCCAGGGCTCCCATTCAAAAGTCTGTCCTTGAATTCCCAGAAATTGCAGCCAACAAAATCACAAAGGAATGTGCAGCAGGTAGAGTGGCAGGCCCCTTCACCCCCTCTAGAGGACCTCCGAGTCTCCCCATTGGGAGTGGTTCCCAAGAAGATGCCAGGGAAATTCCGACTCATCCATAATTTGTCTTTCCTGACGGGTGCCTCAGTCAATGAGTCAATTCCACCTGAGTTATGTTTGATATGCTATGCATCTTTTGACTGGGCAGTGCAAATAGTGAGGGAATGCGAGCCAGGGGCACTGATGGCCAAGTGTGATATACAATCAGCCTTCTGTCTCCTTCCAATACACCCCCAGGATATTAGCCTCCTTGGGTTCAAGTTTGGTGAACGCTGGTGTGTAGACAATTGTGTTTTAAATTGTTTTTTAAAAGATGTATTTTAAATTGTATTTGTTTTTAGTTATTGTAAACCGCCCAGAGAGCTTCGGCTATGGGGCGGTATACAAGTTTAATAAATAAATAAATAACTTAACACTTGCAGCACTAAAATTGTGCCACCGGCCCGCCTGCATGCTTGAGGCCGAGCCAAGGCCGCTGCGGGACCGGCATGAGGAAGGGGCGTGCTGGGCAGGGAAGAGTCTCGGCAGGCCTGCTGGTATTGGCGGCACTACTGGTTACACTGCTGGTATTGGCAGCACTAACCTTACACTATAATTTTAGGATAGAGATGGAAACGCGTGGGAAAAAGTTTTTTTAAAAAACCTGTTCCCCCTTTTCATGTTTTTTTGGGGAAAAACAACACACACACACACACAAATTTTTCCAGGCCTTCATATCTCTAGTCTGGGAGAGCAGTCATAAATAAACCTTGCAAAATGCTGGCTTTAGGGAGTTAGGACAGACTGAAAGTGCCCCTTCCCAACCAGAAACGATCTCTGCTGATGTTGTTGGAGGTTTCCAGTTTACACCTGGAAAGTTTCACAGGCAAAAATCCTGCTGGCAGGCCTGGATCTTCTACTAGGCAAAGTGAGGCAGTGCCATCAGGCAGCAGATACTGGAAGGGCAGGTAGTGGTGGTGTGGGCATCATACGATCTGTCTTGTACCCCCGAAACAAGCGTAGTGTCTTCAGGTGTGCTGGAGGCAGCCAACATTGAAGTAAGATTCAACTTCCACTCCAGTCTACTTCTGTATATGGAATTACAGTGAGCACCATTTTATCCTTTGCTGCAGGCAGAATGAAGATGATGTCTTGGACCATTCCTAAATGCCAGTGGAGGTCTTGCTGGTGATAGAGGCCAAAATAGGGCATTCTAAGGGCATGTTGAGGCAGTCATAGATCTGCCACATGCAAAGCTCCCTTGTTTCCCCAACACATCAGTGGATCGGGCCCCCTGAATGTGTCAATGGCAGGGAAAATAGTAAATCCAGGAAGGAGGAAGCTACCCCCTCCCCACCTCCTGCTATGGACAGATCAAGATGGCAGGGCTCTGGATGCATTTGTGGTTCTGCTACAGATTTATATACGATTGCTGTGGAAGCTTGGTTTTTGACTGTCTTTGGTTTCTCAATAAAAATAGCACAAAGAAAACAGTTTAAAATAAAGTGCCTAACAAGCTTAAAATAACAGCAGCATAATCAGTGTCCAGCAAATTTCAGTCAGTCAATGCCTTTAATGTCAAAATTCCTTTAATTTTTAATATAAAAAACCCTTATTGAAAGGTGCGCTGAAGTTGCCAAGCAACCTCACTGAAAGTTGTCAGTACCAGAATCCAAAGACATCACTACTTGGGTTTGACTTCCTTTAGGGGCAGAGAATTCTGGAGACTTACAGTTTCTATAATAACTGGTTTATTTATAAATGTATAAGTAGAGAGCAATATTTAAAAATATGCAAGTAAATGTAACAGTTGTAGCTTCCTTGGCAGATTAGCAGACTTGCTATCCCACATCAGACCTCTGGAGAAGGGTATCTTCACCCCGAGTTGCTTTCAGAGCTCACACATAGCTCTCATCTTGCTCCTCTGCAGTTTCTAAGACCTTAAGGTGGGGAAGAATGTCACCTTCCACAAATGGTTTTTTACTTTCCAAGGAAGATCAAAAGAAAATCCTCATTAGTTACCACAAAGAGATATTCCATCACTATTAACTGACATTTATCTGAAGGAGCACCTCCAGCATCACCAATTATGCCGCCCGACAAGATCAGCCACGCAGGGCCTTCTCTCAATCCCACCAACAAAAGCAGCTAGGTTGGTGGGGACTAGAGAGAGGGCTTTTTCGGTGGCGGCCCCCACTCTCTGGAATTCCCTCCCGTTCGATCTTCGGCATGCCCCTTCCCTGGATACCTTCCGCCGAGTCTTAAAAATGTGGCTGTTTGGACAGGCCTTTGGGACCGCCGGGATGGGCTAATTACATACTGAATGCCCGTTGTTGTGTACTGCATATGTTGTTATTTTTGTTACTGCTGATTATATTGTATTTTATTGTAATTATTGTATTTTATTGAAATTTAATATGTACGTTGCCTAGAGTGGCTTCGGCCAGATAGGCGACCTAAAAATTAAATTTACATTTTACATTTACATTTACATTAACCAGTCATCCTGGACTGCCCATTAACATTTTTTGTCCAGATTCTGATTGCTGATTCATAGCAATCAGATAGCAAACTCTCAATTCACGATCTGGTGAGTCACTAGTTTGTGGCTCCATTGACAATGACATCCCTTTTAAATTATAGTTAAATCAGTATAAACCAAATTAAGCTTGCATGGTCCTTATAATTTAGTGCCCTTCACTGTAAAAACTTACAGAGGAATAGCCATGTGAGTCTCTTGTAGCAGGTCTTGGGGGTGGGTTGGAATTGGCCCTGCCACCTGCTGCTCACCAGGCAAGGCTCTCCTCACCACTTCTCTTACTAGTGCGAGACAGGGAGGGAGGAAGGAGAGGACTTTGCTGATACTGCTGCTGCTAATGCAGTGATAAAAGGAAAAAAAATTGGGGGGAGAGACTGGGTGAGACGCCACCCCAATAAAGTGGCAAGAAGAGAAGGGGCCACTGCCACCACCATCCCCATGAAGAGGAGAGGCAGGGAAGAGATGAAGGGGGGAACATAGTGTGATTTTGCCTAGTCTTGAATCCATGAAAAGCTTGCTTGCTTATTTATTATTTGATTTCTATCCCGCCCTTCCTCTCAGCAGGAGCCCAGACTTATGCTAGTCTTTAAGGTGCCAAAAGATTCTCCAGTTGTTAGTTCTTACACGTTAGGAAATGTAAACTGATTTGGTTGCGATTTATGTTGCATTCCTGAATGATATTTAATATTTTAACGTTTGTAATTTGGGCTTTTTACTTGCATAAAGTAGGATAGATGTAAACAGTACTAGGGATGGAATGATCTGTCAATGTTGGTTCTTTCAGTTTCTCATTTTTCTAATCTTAAATTCAGTTCTTCACATTTCTGCAGCAATTTGTGTTTTTTGTAAAAAAATACCTTCATGAAAATTCTTCAGCAATTTATTTCTCCTAATAAATACAGTGTGTATATAGTTTTGACTAATGTACACATTTTTGCAAGCAATTCAGCCTAATATAATGCATTTGTTTATGTTATCTTCACCAATAGATTCATTGTGTGTACACTTTCCCCTAATATAGACATTTTTGGGAACACTGCTTGATTGGAGAACTGCATTGCAAAATTCAGGTAATTGTGAATTTTAAAGGATAGCTGTGTTTCAATTTTCATATTGTTTTGGAAAGTGCAAATTTGATAAATTCGGCTTTAGATGCAAACTAAATTGATTCCCCCCTCCCCCCCATCCTTAGGCAGTAGTAGAACAAATTTCCTTTATGAGGTTTATGTTATCATCTACATCATGGAAAATCAGTTTCACTTGCTATATGTTGAATACTCCAATTGTTTGCACAATTCATGTTTAATTTCCTTTTGGTTAAAAAATAGTCTCTGGAAGGTTATAAACGTTATATTGTTTGCTCAAGTGAAATATGGGCAATCCCAGAACTCAGGATCCTGTTTTAAAAGACAACTTAATGGTACTATCATTTATTCTTACCATCTATGTGAATGTTTGGAGTATGGTCTCTCCAAGACAGGAAAATATGAAATGGTATGTGCGCAACATATTGAAAGGGTTTGTGTTATATGTACTTTTATGGGTGTTTTTTCCTCCTTAAAATTACAACCTCAGTAGAATTAAATTTGAATAGATTACTACATGAGATACTATATTTTTGAACTAAATGGGTCTTCAGATAAGGTGATCCTTAGGCTGCAGACACACTAGTTGCTTCAAAAGCAGCCAGAACGTTTTCCCTGGATTTAGTTTAAAACACATTTGTCCATGGCTGGACACATCTCCCTTCCTCGCTGCTGATCAGACCTTTTAGGACCGCCCACAGCAAAACCTTGGGCCAATCACTGTTTCTGCCCAACCTACAAGTGTTTTAATTGGACACACCACCAAGTGGCAATGAGTTGATCTTCCAAACAGTTCTGATTTCTGTGTGAAGCTGAATCCACAGAGAAATGCACTAAAGCTGCATGTCTCCAGGTTTTCAAGTAAAAAGGGTCAGTGTTTGACTAGCATGTGTATCCAGCTTCAGAAAACAGAGGTGGAGACATACTGAAGCCAGCACAACTGCAACTGTGTCTCTACCCTTAGTTTAGATAAATTTAATACTATATACAGTTTGGCAAAACATAGATAAATTCTGATTTCAAAATGCACTTTGAAATGTGCACTGGATCCATTTCAGTCGGGTTTCAGGCCTGGTTTTGGCACGGAAACAGCCTTGGTCGCACTGTATGATGACCTCTGTTGGGAGAGAGACAGGGGGAGTGTGACTGTTGATTCTCCTTGATCTCTCAGCAGCTTTCAATACCATTGACCATGGTATCCTTCTGGGACGACTGGCTGAGTTGGGAGTGGGAGCGACTGCATGGCAGTGGTTCCACTCCTACTTGGCAGGTCAGCTCCAGAAGGTGGTGCTTGGGGAACATTGCTCGGCTCCGTGGATTCTCCAGTATGGGGTTCCACAGGGGTCAATTCTGTCCCTCATGCTGTTCAACATCTACATAAAACTGCTGGGTGGGGTCATCCAGAGTTTTGGAGTGCGTTGCCATCAGTACACTGATGACACGCAGCTCTGTCAATGTGCTGAACCGGTGCCGGGCTGTGACAATGGACTGGATGAGGGCTAATAAACTGAGGCTCAATCCAGACAAGAATGAGATGCTGTTAGTGAGTTGTTCATCAGACCAGATGGTGGATGTCCAACCTGTCCTGGATGGGGTTGCACACCCCCTGAAAGAACAGGTTCGTAGCTTGAGGGTTCTAGAACCATCTCTGTCACTTGAGGCTCAGGTAGCCTTGGTGGCATGGAGAGCCTTCTACCAACTCGGGTTAGTGGCCCAGCTACGTCCCTATCTGGACAGGGACAACCTGGCTTCAGTTGTCCATGCTCTGGTAACCTCCAACTTATATTACTGCAATGCACTCTACGTGGGGCTGCCTTTGAAGATGGTTTGGAAACTGCAGCTTGTGCAAAATGAAGCACCCAGATTGGTAACAGGGACCAGACGGTTCGAACATATAAAACCGATTCTGGCCCACTTGCATTGGCTGCCTGTATGTTTCTGAGCCCGATTCACGGTGCTGGTTTTAACCTATAAAGCTTTACATGGCTTGGGACCACAATTCCCGATGGAACACCTCGCTCAATATCAAAGGTCCTCCTTCGGGTGCCTACTCCAAGGGAAGCTCATAGGATGGCAACAAGGGAGAGGGCTTTCTCAGTGGTGGCCCCCAAATTATGGAATGATCTCCCTGATGAGGTGTGCCTGGTGCTGACACTGTTATCTTTTTGACGCCAGGTCAAGACTTTCCTCTTCTCCCAAGTATTTTTAACAGCATTTGAATAGCATGTTTTACCGGTTTATATAGGCACGTGCATGCCATCAACCAAGATGGCGGCAGAGGCTTCAGCCCCTTAGGGAAACCTCGGCCGCCATCCTGATTGATGGCAAACCTGCGCATGTAGGCGCGCCGCCAAGAAAACAGCACAGAGAAAGGTAAGTAGAGCAGAGGAATGGGGGGCGGCTTGGGATCTCCCGCCCTGTGATCCGTGGTACCAATCCTGCCATGAATCACAGAAGGGGAGTGCCAGGGCCCAGGGCAGGCTGGTGCCCAAGGGCCCTGGCATGTCTGGGGCCGGCCCTGTCCATACGCTACAGTTAATTATCTGAATTTGTACACATTGATCACAGGATCATATATAGACATTTTTCACTGATTGGTTCTTTGGAAATGCCATCTCATGAAAAACAGGATTTTTTTTAAAAAAGGGGAGAGTGCTATTGCCAAGCATATTTTGTTAGCAAGAGGTCAAACACAAGAGGTGAAAACTCAAAGTAAATCATATGCTGTGTACACACGATACATTTAAAGCACATGACTTCCCTCAAAGAATCATGGGAGCTGTAGTTTCCCATGGGTGCTGGGAATTGTATCTCTGCAAGGCATAAATTACAGTTCCCAAAATTATTTGGGGAGGTGCTTTAAATGTTTTAATTTATGCATAGCTACATTTAGTGTACTCCCATTTTACAGCCAAAACAAACAAGAGGGCAGCCATTTGTGTTTTCTTTATGCATTAATGGGCTTTTAATTTTTTTCCATTTTAACTGATTTTCTTTTATTATCTTATTGACCCCTCCTCTTTCCCCTACTCATCAAGTTGTATCTTTATCTAGCAAGGTGTGGCTAATGCCTCCGTTTTATAGCTCTAATGTTGTCAACAGCAAACATGAAAAAAGCAACCTTTGGCCCTTTCCCATTTCACAAGTTCGACTGCTCTTCATTGTTCACAAGCAGAATCACCAGATGGGTGTGGGGGTGGAAAGGGAGCTAAGAAAGGGAACAGAAGGACCTACCTGAGAGAAGGAAAACTTGACAGAACAGTGGACATAGCGACAAAGACTCTTGCTTTTAAAAAAATCAACCATGTAGCATGTGCAAGAAGCAAACCTGGCCTGGACTACGAGGCATAATGAGACAAGAAACGCTGTATTTGAGTTTTGGGGCACTGTTCCTCCTTACCCAGCTTCTGTGGCATGCTGGTGGAGAGAGCAAATGTGTCAAGGATGACTATGTGATTAATGTGATGATGATGAATGACTCTGGGCTTCCAGTGTCCTCAAAGGACATAGAACCAGCTGTCCTATTAGGCTTGGAACTGGTGGAATATGACCTGAAAGGTAAGGGCGCTAGCCATGGCACTTCAATATCTTTTGAGGATCAAAAGTCAGACTCTGAGCCTACACAATTGAATGATTTTCAGGCTGTCTTCCTCTCTTCCTTGTCTTGCTGTTTTCCTCACCATATAAACCTTGCATTAGCCACAATTGTTCTTGTCTTACAAGCCTACTGGGTCTTGGCAGAAAGATGGACAATAGTTATTAGAGCACGTTAGTATGGTTTCTGCGATTGTACTTAATTTTTTGTTTGATTGATATTGAGGACAAAATAACATCTGAATTAAATAAAAGTGCTGGATGTTGTTTACTCTCTCTTTGTTATATAATCCACACTATATGTTTAAAGCACTCCTATTAGTTTAACAGTCATGGTTTTCCCCAAAGGATCCAGGGAACTGTAGTTTGATAAGGATGCTGAGAGTTGTTAGGAGACTCCTCACAGACCTACAGTTCTCAGCACCCTTAATAAACTACAGTTCCCATGATTATTTGGGGGAAGCCATGACTGTTAAAATGCTGTAAGAGAGCTTTAAATGCTTGATGTGGAAGTGTCCCTAGAAGAGTAGTGAGTTATCCAATCTAGTAGATGGGTAAATATTAAATAATGTAAGCTGTTTTATGGAGTGACACCTCTTAGTGATTCCAATAATCTTTTCAAGGCTATATATACTCTCTATACAGTTTAAAATACATATGTTCAGCCGTTCACTTCCTTCCTCAAAGTCACACCACTACTCTGAGTCTGAATGGAATGTTTCTTGTATGGAGTACATACATTGATCTTGCAGGTAATGTAGGGTGGTTCACTTATGCATTGCTTTTATGCCTTTATTGTTTTTTTGTAAGTTGGTTTGTGTACATATGTAGAAGACCAGAATATAAATACTAAGTAACAATAACAATTGCCAAAAGAGAAAATGTATTGGCAAAAAGGAGGAGAAAAAAGGATGAGATTTGTGGATGCTAATTTATATATATACGTGAAAATTTAGAAATAATTTCTGTAATTTAAATATAATACAAATACAATAATGGAGAAGACTGTGTGCCTGCTTAATCTGCTGTCCAGCTACCAACTGTTGATGGGCAACCTCAAGGCCCTTTCTCTATTTTTAAAGCAAAAAACCCTTCAAATAGAGGTCTGTCCTATATAAAGCAGGTCATATGGCCACGTTAAATTGCTATGTGGAAGCTATAATATCAGAGGTGCTTGGTAGACACTGAATAGCATTGGTGTTAATTTTTCCAAGACTAAGCATTTACTTGCTATATCACTCATGTGCTTATCTATCTCTTAAACATATGACAAACATGAGCAAGTCTACTACCTTTCCAGGGAACAATCCCCCACTGTTCCACGAGTGTCTAGTTTTAAATAGGTTTTTTGCTTATTTGAAAGATGTTTCCCTATCTGCAACTGAAACAAACCTCTCTACTTATCAAAACAAGCAAACAGGTAATATGATCATACTGCATAGAAAGACTTTCGTAAGAAGATACAGTGACCAACTTGCATTCAACATTGCAAAATTGGTGGCACTGGAGATTATTCCATGTTTAAAGTCTGATATTCCATTAAGATTTCTCTTAAAGACAAAAGGTGTACATATTTTATCAGACAATCAAATACTTAATGCATGTTTGGGTAATTATAAACCCTTTATTATGAATTATGCTATTATTATTTTATATACTTATCCCCCACCTTTTAGGATAACTCTTTACAAGGTGGTTTGCAAAATTCACAAGCAAGAAAAAATCTTATAATCTGTGAAAGCAATAAAATTACAACAGCTAAAAAGTTGTCTCAAAATAAATTCCAGCTCATATTATTATTTTATTTATTATTAAAAGTATGTTGTTATTATTAACATTTATCTTACAGTTCAATACCTAACACTCCTGCATTTTTTGTTGCAGAAAACAACGTGAATGTTAATGTCAGTGCCACATTTGATGCCATCGACACCTCTCTATATGTCTCAAAAGGTTGCCGTACCAGCACTTGTGAAGGTGTAGAATTCATCAAGGAACTCTATGTCAGTATTAAGGCACTTCTGCAGGAATCACCCTTTTATGTCAGGGATGGGGAACTGGATCTGACCAGTAGGCTGGATCTTTACCTCCCATGCCCTCCATGGCCCAGCTTTGACACCTGTCAATCACCTGACATCGTAAAGACTTCAGGTGACCTGTTTTGGTTTGCCCATGCAGTTTGCGAACCCCACTTTTGGCAGGGATCTGCATCTTTACCTGCTACACACATGACATTATATATAATGTCAGGTTTAGGGCAGCTGGATGTGGCTTGGCTGCAATGGCCTCATGGATCAAATAGAGAAGGCTGGTGTGCATAATTAGTCCAATTAACTGGAGATTCCCCAATGCTGGAACTGGCTGGAAACAATTCAGCAAGCAGTGGTAAAGGCCCGGTTCCAGCAGTGGGCCAGGTGGGGCACTGGTCAAGAGCCCAGGACCTCAAGGGGGCCCCTCATTGGCTCCATCGCAGCCCCCTGGCCAATCCAGCTTATGGATGTTGTTACATCTAACATTATTTATTTATATATTTTGCCTGTACAAAAATGTTATGTTTTTATTTCCAAAAAAGGAAGTGTGAAATTATATTATATTTAATTTTTACATGTGTGGGAGCGGTGTCAGCCCTGCAGCCAGGGTGGGGCAAATGGGTGCACTACCCCACCAAATGTGCTTTGTGCCCCCTAGGATTTTTGTTTGGAAAGTTGTCTTTTTAATTGGACAATGACAGCCTCCATTTAAAGAATGACAGCTTGTTTTAAAAACAGGACCGTATGGAAAATTAAGTAAATAAGGAAGAGTGAGCACACAACAAAAGCCGCATCTGGAAGAGCCCCCAAAAGTCTGTCCACCCAAGACTTTTCCTGACCGAGGGTGGATTTTTAATTATTACAATCACACTATAATTACTTAAGTGATCTTGGGGGGGAAATAGCCTGTATAGTAACATGACCCTTGAAGAGTTAAATATTAGAAATTTGTATTATGGGCTAGAGTTAGACTCCACCCCTAGGACTTTCCTTTGCTATGCTTTTCAATTTCAGTTGTGTTCTCCACCCAGCCAGCAATAATGATGTTTACCTGCCTGCAGTAAGAAGTAAGAGTTTGTTTATTCTGCAGTTATGAGTAGAACAGGATCTACCCTAAGTTACCCTTTACTCTTTTAAAGCACTCATTATACTCACAATAATAGTGGCTATTTTTCTTCTTTTCTTGAGTACTTGATGGCAAAGGATGAAAACAGCCCTAGACGAATAGAACACACTGCTGTGCACACTACAGTTAACTGGCTGGCTGGCCACCTAGGCTGTAACTCAGACCTAATTTTTGATTTTCCTAATGTGTGCAGCTCATCACAAGGCATTTTCAGGGTTTGTGGGCAGAAAAATCAATCCAGCAACCAGTAAAGAAACTCTAATTGCTTTCCATGATTTGTTTCCAATCGCTTAGTTAGTCATTTATATAGCAACTAGTTTAAAAGGTTTTCCCTTGATTGTCCTACAGGAAGGAAAATCTAAAGGTCAGGAATATGACTAGATGGAGGGAACCCTCAAGGAGGAGTTAACACCTGCTGTTATCCACGTGTTCACTGTATCTTTAAGTTAACATCCTTTTCTCTTATGAAACAAAAAATATGCCAGACATTTAATACTAAATTTTCTGTTAACTTGACCTTTATCTAGCCTATCTAGTAAGTTAGCACACACTATGCATGGAAGAGTGAGGGGGAAGGTTCACTGCCTTTCCCTTCTCCTGGCCTGGCCCTCACAACCTCTCCACCAGTGTGTGTATGTGTGTGTGGGGATTGACTGGCACTATAAGCCCTCCCAATGCCCCACCGAGAAATCTGTCTGCCCCACCTAATATAGAAAGCTGGCTTCAGGGCTCAGTGGTGGATCCATTAAGTGATGAAGAAATGACACTCATAATTTCAACAGTTCAAAATGTTGCATTGTTTTTCTTTGAGATGAAAGAACAAGGAAATATAAGTGCAGTCTACAAAAATAAATAGCAATACAGCAATAGATAGCAATACCAGGCTAAGTTCAAGGTTCTGGTTTTGGTGTACAAAGTCCTATAGAGCTAGGAGCAGTGAGCAGGACACCTGAAAGATCATCTTATCCCTTACTTGCCCAGTCGATCACTACGTTCTGCAGGTGAGGGCCTCCTGCAGATACCATCTTATCAGGTCTGTTCCACACAACATAGGAAATGGTCATTTAGTATAGTGGCACCAACCCTTTGGAATTCTCTCCTCTTAAATATTAGACAGGCACCATCTCTGTTATCTTTTTGGCACATACTAAAGAACTTCCTCTTTCAACAAGCCTTTTAAGTAGAGACCTTATCCCAGTCTGTGTCTGTGTTGGAACTGCTTTTAAAGATATATTTAAAGCTTTTTTAAAAAAAGAAGATGTTTTCAAAGATGTTTAGTTTTAATATGTTTTTAAAGGTGTTTAATATATTTTAATGTCTGTTTTTATGATGTTTTATAGTGTTTTTGTTTGCCACCTTGGGCTTCTACTGGGAGGTAGGGCACGATATAAATAACAACAACAATAACAGCAATACAGAATTGGGAGTGGGTAGCCAGGTACCAAATTTAATAAAATAAATAAATAAAAATGTCCAACTTTAATGTCAAACAATTAATATGTGTGTGTATCTATCTATCTACCTAAACAAACAAACAAACAATACAGGGAAAGTACCAATAAATAAAATCAAATGTCTAAAAACTCAATGTTATCGACATGTATATGGAATATATCATAATGTCAACTAATATAGCCAAAAATGTTGTAACAAACCAAGTGTAGCATACAAACCTTTAAATAGTGGACCAAATGCATTTCTACCCTGAATGGGTCTTCTTCAGTAGTCAATATATATACAAAATATGATTCAATTTTGTCACTCCATGCACAGTTTGCTGTTGCAACAAAGCATAATATAATGACCTATATAGAGAAAAAGATAATAAATCTTTATTTAAAGACTAAATCTGTTTCAAACTTGTTTTTATACTACCCACCTATCTACTCCTGAGAATTTATTTATGTCCTTTAATGGATCTGGATTTATCATGTGGTTTGCCCACTCTGAAAAATAGGTATTAAGCTGGTTCAAAATTGTCCAAATGTTATGTGAGATGATGCCTCCAAGTATTTTACCAGTGGTCACTCACCATTCCTACTTATAGGGCTTTTTCCAAATTGTCTTGCAAGTCAGCCAGCAAACAGTATGTAGTGTGTTTTGCTTTGACAATAGAGGGTTGTCGTATCAGTCAAGATATGTTTTATTGTAAATGGGTGAAGCCAAGAGTGACAAGGGGTGTGGTTTAAGGAGGAAAGCAATGGGACAAGGGTCCCCAGGATCCTGGAGCAGGCACTGGCAAAGTACATTTCTTAATTCTGAGAATGCATTTCATCATAATGCATGATTTACAAAACTGCTATATTCCAGTCCAGTTATATATCAATTTATATTGTAGATCTGCCTGTACTACCATTCTGATATGTGAAGGGCCCAACTATTCCTCAGCCAGGCACTTACATAGCTTTGACTCATGCCTCCATACAGCGATAATGTCTCTTTATAATCTCCACTTGTGGGTTCTGATCTCATATCTAACACTCATCTTCCTTTCCTTATTGCTGTGTCTTAGTATCTTCCAGCCACTTGTTCCATCACCACAGTAGTACTTTGCATCTGGATGATGATTCTCTCAATATTCCAGGGTCTCCACTCCTTGCTAATGTTGGTCTTTTCTGTTGCAGACTACTGGTAAGCTTGGGTGTGCTGTTCTAGGTCCAACATGTACCTTTGCCACATACCAGATGGTCTCGTAAGTATCAGCTGAAAATATTATATTCAAATAAGGTTAAATATTGAATAAACGTTTGATATCTCCTTAAGAGCCTAGCAGACTTATGTGTGGAACTTTATGCTCCAGGGCCCCTTCTTACATTGCATTTTCTTATTCTTAGTTTTTTAAGCACCTATAAAATGGCTGAACACATGCAGCTTTGTAAAGTTGGAGCGGTCAAATGTACAAGTGCCTCATCTTAGACTTCTTTGTAAGTTTAAGCATCTCTCTGTCACATACAACATTTTTTTATATTGCAGAGGTGTATATCTTCATTTTAGACATTTTAAAGCAGGGGTGGGCGTTTTGCCGCCCAAGGCCTAATTTCATGTAGGTGTCAAGGAAGGGAGAAAATGCACAGAAAGTTGGGAGGGTCATAAAGGAAGAGATAAAAGAAGTGTGTATAGGTGAGAGGAAGTGGCAAAAAAAGAGAGGGAAGGGAGTGCTCTGACCACTTTTGGCTCTGGGCCTACTTACTGCCAGAATGTGCTGCCTCCAACAAATTTCCTGGAGGGAGTGCAGCCAGAAAAAAACAGTTCCCCACCCATTTTAAAGCATGAATAAAGAAATTAAATGTGAGTTTTGCAGCTCTCCTCATTATTACCAGCACCACCTAGGAAGGTCTCTCTTAATGCTCTCATTAGTCCATATTCTTCATAGGATGACATTTGGGTTCAAAGTGTGATGGGTGCTAATGGTAGACCGATGCTATTGGAGTGTTTGCACCTTGTTTATTTTCACATACAGAAACATTCGCTATTTAGAGCCATGTGCCCAAGATAATTCAAAAATGCTTTTCTTAAAAGAACTTGTAATATCCATCAAAACATTTTGCTTCATATTTATTTTGAAATGAAGACCAAAAAAAAAGAGTATTGCAAATATCCACACACAACAGCACCACATACAATAGCATTACTTTGATAAAACATATATAGATGTAGCAGCTGTACTGAAATAATTTGCTTTTTTGTTTTGTAGATTAGAGACAGTATGGGGTCTCCCTCTGATCTCTGCAGGGAGTTTTGGGCTGACTTGTGATTTCAAAGAAAACCTGTCAAGGATGTTGACTCCAGCCAGGAAGGTGATCTACTTCTTGGCTGATTTCTGGAGAAATTCCAGATTACCATTCAAAAGTGTCAAATGGGAATCTACTTACATATATAAGAATGAGCACACTGAAGACTGCTTCTGGTAAGAAACTTTCATAGTGTAGCCAAGATTTCCATTCATTTTCAAATGCTGTGTGTTTAGGGTTGCTAGGTTTCTGGTTTTTGCTTAGAGAGTCTGGATTTATGGGATCCTCTTCTGTCACCTTAATTTCCAGACTCTCAGCTTTAATTTAAAACAAATTAAGTGTCTAGGTGGTCTAGTTCAGAAGATATACACCAAAATGTCAGCCCACCCAACTTCTGTTAAATGAGTTCATAGCTGCCTGCTCTAACTCTGCCATTTCAGGTATTAGCCAACAAGTGAAGTCAGGGTTGTGATTGACAAGGGATATGTTGACCTCCAGGCATTAGCTAGAACCCATTGCAAATCCAGAAAACTTGTTTTTTCTTGACTGAAAATCACATACTGAGTAAGTTTATAGCTTTTAGCTTTAGCAAAAGTCTTTTTCTTTCTTGTGTGCGGGAGTCAAACAAGTTTAAATTTTCCTGGGCTGTTGAAGAGGGCAGTGTTTAGAAAATCTTCCCAATATGAAGCTTTAATTCTATACTCGCTTTTTTGGGAGTAAATCTACAATGCTAAACCCACATACTGGGAGTAAACCCCATTGAATTCAATAGGACTTACTTTTGAGTAGACAGGGTTAGGATTGTGCTATAAATTAATGGGACTTTTGAGTGAATATAGCAAAGGATTGTGTTTGTGTTGTAAATCTTTCTCCCCCTCCAATCCTATTTTTAAAGCAATTAGGCATGGCTTACTTAATTATCACTGCTTTTATTATGTATTAAACTAATACTGATTTTTTTAAAAATGTTCTGCAATGACCAACTGGTTTTGACAATAAGCTATTATATGGGGTGTATGCATTTTACATCTCCAGTGTGTGTGTATATGAAGCCTTTCCAATATCCCTGTGAGGTAGGGTTGCCGATTGGAAACCAAGGCAGCTCACAACAAGAGATAAATCCCTTTAAAATCCAATAACCATAAAAACAAGTATAAACATTTGCAAAACAGCTTAAAGTGGCATGATTCTGAATTTTGGATTGGCTGAGTGAAGTTCCTTATCACTTGAGGTTGCAGTACTCTGCATGCTTCCCTGTTGCTCCTAGACTCTGGAACTCGTTACCTGTGGACATACGTTCTGCCTCTTCGCTTTTGTCATTTCGCCGCCTGGTTAAAACGTTTTTATTCCGGATTGCATTTAATTTAAATGAATAATTAGAGTTTTTAAGTATTGGATTGGGCTTACTGTGACCTCTAAATATAGAGATTGTAATTTTATTGCTGTATTTGTGCTTTTATCTACATGTTTTATTATGTTGTTCGTCGCTCTGAGTTTCTGTGAAAATAGAGCGGCTTATAAATATTTTTAATAAATAAATAAATATTTAAAAAATTCAAAATAATAAAACCAACAATGAGTTAAAGACAGATAAAAAACAATAAATAATAATAATAAAATAAAATAATAAAATAAAATAAAATTTTATTTATGAGTCGCCTATCTGGCCGAATTAACGGCCACTCTAGACGACGTACATTGATACAATAAAATACAATATAAAACCAGTAAAAACTGTAGTCAATAATTAAACTAAACACCACTCTTCCAGTTAATCAACAGCATTAAAAACTAACCCACCCCAGAGATCCCGTAGGCCTGTCTAAACAGCCAGGTCTTCAAGGCTCGGCGGAAACTTATCAGGGAGGGGGCATGGCGAAGGTCGAAAGGAAGGGAATTCCAGAGGGTGGGGCCACAATCGAAAATGCCCTCTCTGTGGTCCGCACCAGCCTAGCTGTTTTAACTGGTGGGATTGAGAGAAGGTCTTGTGTGGCTGATCTTGTAATCTACATGCCTGGGTAGGCTTGCCTAAACAAAAATGTTTTTAGCAGGTGCTGAAAAGTGTACAATGAAGGTGTCTGCCTGATGCCAATAGGCAGGGAGTTCCAAAGCATAAGTGCTGCAACACTAAAGGACTGATTTCTTACAAGAGCAGAACAAGTACTATGTGGCACCTGTAACATGGAAAGCACACCTTGAACTTGGCCTAGTAGCAAATCAGCACATAGTGCAGATTTCAGAGCAGAGCTATTATGTGCTGATAGGGTCTCATTCATGTCAGCAGTCGTGCCACAGCATTTTGCTTTAACTGCATCCCCCAGGTTGTGCTGCATGGGGATTTCTGTAACCTTGGCTGACTTGCCAGGATTTTTTTAGTTTTGGTTAGGAATCCTGACTGGTTGTGGGATGCTGATTTTTCTGCCTTACAGGAATCTTTTTGTGGCTGGTACAGTATTGCATTTAGGAAATCATCACTGTCTTTTGTTTTACTTTTTCTATTTGCATTTAATTTTCCTTTAACCTCACTCCCTTGCACCCATAGAAGCAACAACAGTAGTTCCATGCTCTCAGCTCAACCCCATAATCTTACTGATGATGCACCTTGTTGCTTACATGATGGTTTCTTGTCCAATAGTAGTAAAATAGAATTCACATAGTGGGAAGTGTGGGTACAATTGCTGTTGTTCCCTCCGCTGCTGCCTGTGAAAGTAGACCAAACCATGTGTATTTTCTCTCTGTCAGTTATTACTCACTGGATTTGGGTTGGCTGTCAAAGTGAGTTTATAGCCGCCCACAAGGTAGATAAAAAAGGGTCGAGAATCTTCTTACTCTTACTCATTTCTCAAGCCTCTTTCTGAAGTGGAGGGTCAAATTTGTAAAGAAATTTGGAGCAGCCATGTTAAAAGGCAGGGGCAGGGCATACCAGGCAGGGGGTTGCCAACCCAGCTTGGTTATGGATATCTTTGCGGAAGATCCCTAATCAAGCTTTATCGACAGCACAATCCAAACCATGTCTACTCAGAAGTAAGGTCTATGGAGTTCTATGGGGCTTAGCCCCTTAGTAAGTGTGTTTAGAATTGCAGCCTTTGGGAGCATCCATCTTTACTCCTGAGTATTCCCATTTAACATCTCCACAACACTAGGCTCCTTTCTTCCTACAGTGGCCTTCTGGTGACTGGCTTGGCCTGAGGGCACTTAAACCTTTCTTGCTAGAAGCAAGTAGGCTAAATTAAATGTTCCCTACCCAGGCTCCCTAAGCAGATGAGAAGAAATGATCCTGTCAATTCAGCTGGACCTGGGAACACCATCTTTTAGCTAAGATTTCTATCTTAATTTCCAATCAGAAAAGTGTTTTTGTTTGAATTGTATGCCGAAGCTACTGTAGTTGATGCTTAATGTATCATGCTTAATGATAACACTAGGGCCCGCCCCAATGACAGCACTAAGGCCCACCGTAATGACATCATTAGGGCCTGCCTCCATGACATCACTACAGCCTGTCCCTGAAATATCAGGATTTGGGATGCTTCTGACCAGAGCTTGGAAAAGTTACTTTTTTAAACTACAACTCCCATCAGCCCTAGCCAACATGGCCACTGGATTGGGCTGATGGTTGTTGTAGTTCAAAAAAGTAACTATTCCAAGCTCTGCTTCTGACCTGGCAACCCTATGTGCAAGTCCAGCACCAGACTGCAGCAGGCACTTGGGTATCAGACTTCAGTGGTCCCTCAAAGGCAGTGACAGTGTGATGGCACTGCTGGAGGCGTAAATAGGCCCCACCATGTCAGCATGTTAGCACACTGTATGCACACTCCGACCATCAACCAAGATTGCAGTGGGGGCTCATCCATGACCGCATTGCCATCTTGGGTAATGGCAAGCATGCATGCTGATGTGGCCAGGCCTATTTAAGTCCTAGGTGGCAGCAGTGCAGCATGGAAAGTGGTGCAGCCAGCTCATGGTGAGGGGGAGTTGCCTGAGATCTACACCCACTCAGCCCCAGCTGCAGGGGCCCCTCTCAATTGCTGGGCCCTCGGCCAGTGCCCAACCTGGTTGCCTGCTGGGGCTAGACCTGGCTATGTGTGTTTTTACATATGTGGCTTAAATCACATGTTTGTAACATCTTTGTGGGATATCTCATTATGACTACTGGCTATCATTAATAGAATTCATACAAGAGAAATTCCCAGCTAATTGAGCTCTTGCATTCTATAATTTATTTTCCCCAAATGCTGGGATATAGCATCTCTGAGAGGTATTTGTGTACCTTCCACTTTAACGTTAACATCTGGCTGAAATTTCTGTGATTGTGTTTGTGTGTCATTTGTTCCTGTAAGAAGGACTGTCTCCCTTTGATCCCAAGGCTTTTCTGAGACTTTAATGCTTCTGCTCAGAATTAACTGCTGTGTTTCTGGACACCAAACTCTGAAATATGCATTCTCTTGTGCTCTAGGTGCACATTTGCCACGTCTCTTACCCTGTGGCTTGTAAACTCGGCTGCGATGCACTCTTTCAGGCATCAGCCTGACTGCATTACATGAATACTGTGGCTGTGTGCTTTTAACAGCTGTCTTCTTACAGCTCTGGCGGTCATTCCCTTTCCGCCCCATTAAACTCAAGGCATTAGCACACTTCACACCCACGGTCATTTTAAACTGCCCTTGTGTCATGAAACCCTGACAGACAACATTTTCTCCTCTTTGCACCCAACATTTTCCTTTATCAAACCAGACTGAAAATTGACAACTCACCAGTTTGCCCACTGATAAAATATTATGAGCCAAGTCCGGAACGAACAAACAGTTTGGCATTAGTCCAAGTTTGTCAAATTTAATCAGACCTTTAGCTTTTATGGATTTCCGTGATCCATCAGCAAGTAAAACAAAGTCCTGCTCATCTGTAGACATGTAAAACAGACTCCTGTCTTTGATTAATATATGGCTTGCTCCGCTGTCGACAATAAAGTTAATTTGTTCCAAGTCTTTAGACTTCTGTTTACAAACAAGGTTCACACGTCCCTGCTTCAAGCCTCCGTCCCTGGAGTTTCGCTTGACTGGACAATCTTTACGGAGATGCCCACAGGCCCCATAGGCAAAACAAGACTTCAGTCGCTGCTGCTCCCGCTTGTTTTCCTGTCTGCTTTCGGCAGCCTGCTCCGGTTCGGCACATTTCTCCGCCTTGCTTCTGACAGCCTCCACCGGCTGGGCTCTCTGCACCTCCTGCCTCCGCTGCCATTCCTTGGACAAATCCTGCAACGCGTCCCACGTCTGTTTAGCTGACGGCTCATCTCTCACACACATCAGTTGAGAATCCGATAGAGCCAAGATTATAAACGCCTGCGCCCTCTGGTCTCGACGCTTCCAAGCCGCGGTCAGTACCGCCGGGGTTTTTTCTTCAGTCACGTCCCATAAATCCTCTTTTATCAGCAAAGCCCTCATCCTCGGCTTCCAGCTGCCAAAATTCTTTTCATTAAGTCGTTCCATCGGCAAGCCTCTCCCAGACAGGTTTACAGCCATGTTGCTCACCTCTGTCTGGTTCAATCAATCAAGCTGCCCTATCTGGAACTCCGTCTGCCGTTCAGACCAGCAACTTACTCCGGTGTAATGCGCTGTGGAGCGTAACCATCCTCTGCTACCACTGTTGGCTTGTGTGCGTTGTTGTGTGAAACAGCATACATTACTTTGGAGTTAAGTTGAGCAAGAAACTTCTTCAGAGCATGTTAAGAGTCTTTTTATTGAAAGACATTAAGGCCAGAGGCTTAAGAGTAAATACATGTAGAGATTCTTCAGTCACCCCCCTTCTGTTACATCTCTCTCCATAGCTAAACACAACAGACAGCCTCTCAGCTCAGAGGCATAATTCAGAAGAGGACAACACATAGACTCTGTTAGAACTTTCCCAGTCTATATCAGATGGCTACCATAGCAACGACCCTGGCAGTCCGTTCCCAGACAGAGCATAGACATAACTCCCCCTTAACCACAGTTACGTCTTCACACTTGCAGGCTTCATGGAAAACTACTAGAGACAGTAATGCCTACTGGTCACCAGCCCAACAGCAACATGTTGACTATCTGCTATGGACCATGCCATTTTTTCCTTGGTAGGGCCTTAGCATTTATAATTATTATAATTTTCCATTAAAAATATTATTTTTGCTCAGGAGGCAGAAATCTCGAATTACTTTAAAAGTGGCAACTTGAACTATTTAAGCTGACTTTAAGAAATATAGTTTATGCCAAAACTTCTGCAAACCATTAGGTAATATTTATACAATTTCTGGTACACTAAATATCCATCTTGTTACTATGCGTGATCCACACATCTTCCTTCAAGAAGATTGTGTTTTTGTTGTTGGAGATATATTTTCTGTGCACAGGGTGTGATTATATTCTGTGCTTAGGAAAACTGGATTCTCCTCACCCCCTCAATAATATATTCATTGATGTTGTGACTGTTGTGCAGGCCTCTATTAGAGGCACCTGCTAGATATTGCCTGTGAAATCACCAGTTCAAAGTAATAATCCCCATCCACCCATGCTGTTTGGTAAAAAAAATAATAATTAAAATTAAACTAAACAAATTATTTTGCTATCTGTGTATATATTTTTCAATTATAGTGCTGGAATTCTTAGGTATCAAGAGGAAAGATATAATGGTGGGTAGTTGGGGTTACCATCTTGTTTTCCGGCAGGGATTCCATATTTTTAACAGGTAATAGACTTTCTGAAATTTAGCAGATGAGGTTTTAGCCATCAGAGGCCTCAAAAGCTCAGACCTGGAGGGTTGGGGAAAGGGAGGTAAGGAATATGATGAACTAGGGAAGGTACATAAATGGACGTGCAGCATGGCTTGGTCAAGGTCACATGGATACCAAATAATAATAATGAATCATTTTCCATTATCCTGATCTGGGGTTATCTTCACTGCCATTATTTCTAAAAGAAAGAAGAAGGCAAATTTACACTGCTAAATCTGATAGTGTTTGAATTTTTTAAAAAATAGTGTAATTGTGCAGATGGAAAACTTTGGTTTCCACAAGAACATTCTTATTCTATTACGGTATGTAAGGCTATTTGCTATGTATTGTATACTACTGTGAAATGCATGGTAAGAATCAAAGTGCTAAAATATTCTGCATGAATATTCAGGAGCAATGAATAAAATTGCAGAAAAAACATCTACCAACTTTCAAAGTGGGGTTAATATGATTTATTCATAGATCAGACCTTTCACCCAGTCTTCATAGGAAGTCCACAGTTACCATGAATTCACTAAATGTATTTGAGTAAATACCTAACAGCCTGCTATAGCAGCTACATCTCTAATTTTAAGACAGCTGTCCAGGTAGTGGGGATAGTAGATGAAAAAATGAACATGCGCACCAGGTTATAGGAGACAGTGGATTCTGTAGCTTGTTCTACTCTATTTCCTTCCCTCCTGGATATCCTCTTTCTATCTGCTGGATTTGTACTGCCACTTTCAAATTGCCTGGAAATTAATACAAAAACAATTATTCTGTGTCTGTATGTAGTTACTATAGGTTCTAGACTGCTTGCCCTATCTCCCTTTCCTTAATAGATGTTCCTGTCCCCCACCCTCCACTTTCCCATATTCTTTCCCCACCCCTGGTTTGTATTGGTCTTTCAGGACAGTTTGTTCGTGTTATTCTAAAAACCTTCAATAAAAGATTTATATAAAAAATGAACACATGCTTACAGAATAAACATATATTTGTTGGTTCAACATGGTGATTGTTTTAATAATGATAGTGCCAACATGGGTGAGGTACCTTGCTCCTTAGGCTCATGGGTAGAAACTTGAGGGAGTTTCTGTGTGTCAGAATACTATCATTCTCCTCCCTCACACCAAACATTTCACCCAAATTTATCGTGTTGCCACAAGCTGATTTGCAACATGCACTTCCAATTCCAATTTCAGGTATATAAATGCCCTGGGGGCACCTGATACATACTTCTCTGAAGGAATGAAATTCCAGGAGACTCTCAGGAGCTCAGAACACCTACGGAACGTTGTGAAGAATCCAAATCGAAAAAGTAATGGTAAGGAGAGATGGGGAGTACTTTGTCTTGGATGTTCATATGGTTGCACTTTCTGGGTGTTCATAGCCTGGATATCAGAGAATTCCATTAATGGAAGCAGAAAGAAGGGAAGAGAATTTATATACAGATTCCCCCACCACCACTTTGAAGGTTGTTTCCTGAACCCTGGTTTGTTCCACTCCTATTGAAATGGGCTCGACAATGCAGGGCACTCACTATCAAGAAGAAGACTCTTTTCATAAAGGCCTTCTTGCATGGATTATATCTGAAAGTGCTTTATTTTCACAGATTCATAAAGTGAAACACTATTATCTTCCTTACATAGCGTATAAAACTATGGAATTTGTGGCCAGAAGATGTGCTGATGGCCACCAACCTATTTTGCCCAACAAGATGATTACACAAATTCATGAAGTATAAGGCTTCAACGGTCATGTTGCCTATAATGCTACCTCCAGGATCAGATGAAATGTGCCTCTAAATGCTGGCAGTTATTGGATAGGGTTAAACTTGTGGGCTTCCAGATGGAATCAGTATGCTGTACTAGATGGACCTTTGCTATGATCCAGCAATGCTCTTTTTATGTTTTTATGCAACAGTATTCTTCCTTCTCCTTGTTTACTGCAACACTTATTTCCCTTTCCAGTGCAGGAAATGAGCTTAATCAGTCTGATGTATGAAAATATAAGCATTTATACAATATTCTACATATAATTAGAATTCAGTATTTTTCTGAGTTGCTGTACTCATCAATGACAACATGAGAGCAAATTTTAAAAAATCTAATGAGAACATTGGGCATTAGTTCAGCCTCAAAGCACTGAATTAAACAGGATGTGGATGGTGGCTCAAAATACTGCTATAATGTCAGGAAAGCCATCTTTCATCTATGCTGCACCTCCAGAACTCCTCCGTGGCGTGGAGAAAATATGATTATCCTCCCAATCAGTGGCCTACATTGCCATTGGGAATATTGGTGTAACAGAAACAAGGATGGGGGAAGGCAATGAGGTTTGAAGAGCAGGGGGGAGGGGATGTCATAATGTTGGGAACAAGTACTAGAAGCCTGAGAAAAATGCCTCTCACTTCACAATTTGTTTTGCACTTATTAGCCCAAGAGGCTTTCAAAGCACTGCTCTGCTACTTTCATAGATCCAGAATAGCAATTGCCTTGATGTAGCATCATTGATGGCAAGAGACACAACTGTTTTCCTTCATGCCTTCTGAACTTTTGGCATTTTAAAATAGATTTTAAGAAGCAATTACCAAGTGAGTGCTTCTCTGCTGTGATTTCTGGAGGACCTTTAAAAATAAAACAACTACAGGAAGGCTACTTCCTCTCTTGCTAATGACTTCACTGTATGATCCAGTTTGCAGCCTTGATCTCTAGCTTCCACAGATGCTTTCTGTGTTCCCATATGCCTGTCAGTGAGAAGAAAAATGATTTGACTGTCCTTCCATCATGCTCTTGTTTACAGTGATCATCACATGTGGAACTCCAAATGACATCGAAAAAGCCCTAGGGAAGGGACAGGTGGATGAGGACATAGTTATTATCCTGATAGATCTTCACAGGTAAAAACATTACAAGACAGAAGAAAAATCAAATGAGTAAAATGAAACCATTTTATGTCTGGAATGGTTCCCATACCCTTACACAATAATCATATCCAATGTTGAATATATTTTCATTTAGAAAAAAGAATCAACATCCTGTGCCAATCTAACTCACATGCTATACCAAAACAAAAAGAGCTTAACTCTGGGACCTATATAAATCCTGTAAATAAAACCAATTGGTGCATATATAATATGATTTTCAGTCACCTATACCACTTCTGACAGAAATTGAGTCCGACAAATCACTGATTGGTTTCTGAATTTGCCACTGTAAAGGCTATATTAGAAGTGTGTGTGTGTGTGTGTGTGTGTGTGTGTGTGTGTGGGCGCGCGCACGCATGCGTGCTTTTAACAAAAGCTGAAATTCTCAGGATGGTCAGTTCTATACCCAAACCAATTTCTTAGGCAGTGTGCCATGCAGAGTTACAGAATACATGGGTATATCCTTATGTATTTCCTTCACACATCCCTCCTCCATTTGTCCAAGTATTTTGGGAAATTAGCAACAGAGAATCTATCATAAACATTCTTCTATACATTCGATTTTTCTGAGTAGAGCTCATTACCAACATAATTATGATAATCATGATCTTAGAATGTTAGAATTATGGAACTTGGTGCTGGAGAAGACTTTTGATATTGTCCTGCTCTCTGTGCTAGTAATGCACACAAGACATCGAGCAGTTTCTGCTTATAAAGATTCTTGAGGATCTTTATGATAGTGATGTGTAAAAAGTTATTGAAAACTAGGCAAATCTGAGCAAGAGAGGGTAAGGGACTTGCAATGCTGCATCTCGCCCTATGGTTGTCTGATTTAAAAAAAATACAATTCAAATTCACATTCAGTTGATGATAGAGCTCAAAGATTTCTGATACAAGCATTTTTAAAGTAATTCTTACAACCCCATAATTTAGGCCAGGATTATTAGTCCAATATGACAGCTGGAGGGAGCTGAAGCTGATAGACAGTGACTTGTCTGCAAGTTGAAACCAGGGGGTTGTATCCAGCTAGGTTCTACTCAGAGTAAACCCATTGAATTAATTAACATAAATTAGTCATGTCTACAGGAGGATTATCAAACAGCTGGCTGCCTCACACAGTTTTCCAGGAGCTGCTATTTTGCTGCATTTCAAAATATTGAAAGAGCATCAACATCCCCAATAATTGTGCTTTGATAGTTTCACTGTCTCAGCAAATCTGAATTCCCCATTGCCTCTTCAAATCTATCCTAGTATCAAGTTTATATACATTATATTTATTTTATAAGTTAATAATATACCATAATTCTCATATAGTAGTTGAATATGCCAAAGCAATCAGCATAAATATATGTAATTTAGCCATGCAAATTCAGTCATAAGATAATATAGATGGACATAAGTAATCACCAATTATCCCTTTCAAATTCTCCATAAATCAGGAAAGGATACCGTAGATTATGCAAAAGGATGAGGGGGTGAGAAAGAAAAAGCTAAACACACAAGGAGCAAAAGGATGAGAAAAACAAAAGGGAAGAAAGAAATGCTAATAGAATTATTTTACTCAAATTATTCCTAACACAACATGCAGCTGAACTGCATCTTTAACATGTCATTTCAATAGTGAATAAATGAACTGTATAAAAAATTCATAGTGCTCATATTGTTGTCTCCCTCCTCTTATTTTTACGAAGTTTGTAAGCTGGACATGTAAGCTAAATCCCAGATCCTTAGGAACCAGTACTGAATCGATGGTAGATTAATGTCTTTCCATTTATAAGTGTTAATTGAGCTAGATAAACAATCATTTCCCTATTTTCATGGGACATCACGTCTTGTACATACATAAAAAAATAGAGAATCTATAGTTAATATATAACCAGTCATTACTTTAATCTCTGAAATGTTCCATGACTGGTACAATTATCACTTGTAACAGTGCCTAGGAAACAGGGATGCACATACACAACATCCCAAGTCATTGATAGCAGTACCAGTCTCACTCCTACTGCATCAGCAGAGCCGTCTTCCACTCTTTACCCTATCCTGCCAGCTCCAGCTACTGATGTAAGCAACAGACAGGCATGGGTCAATTCACAGGAAAATTCCTGTAGCTATACCATACTAGTTCAGATGCTTCATAAGGCAATACACAGGATAGGACAACATAGGACATCTTTGCTGTTCCCAGGCAATCCATCTTCCCCATCTGGGTTTGGCTCTGAAAGACCAAAGAAAGGTGGGGTTACATGAAGGGTAAGTTGTGAACAAGCACAATTTGTGCCATTAAACATGGTTGCTGATCACAGGGAACATCTGTTAAAGTATCTGCTTTAACTTCCAATTTCCTGGCTTTGTGTAGCTTGAGACAACACAAAACAACCTTTCCTCTGATTTTAACTGGCAGGATTTTTTAAATAATTGAATCAACGTTTCCTTCAGATAGTGTCACTACATTTGGCTAAAAAACTGCTCTTGCATCTCTTGCTCTTGCTTTTTACTACATTGTGGGACTGCTGTGCTTTCTCTTTTTAGTAATGTGTACTATGAAAATGCTGCCTCATATGATTACATGAAGAATGTCCTTGTCCTGACTCTGGCACCATCAAACTATAGTACAGTTTCAAACTATAGTAGAGTTTTTGTGACTCCAGAACAGATCCAGTTAGTAAGTTTGTTTTATAATCATTCCTTTACTCACTTTGATACGCACTTCCAGGGCAGTGTTCTTACAATATTGCCCTGGAAAGAGATGTTTCTGATTATAATTCTTCCACAGGTTTAAAGGCAAAGCTACATGTAATGGCAGCAGAACAATATCTTTGAATGTGGGTCATCACTATGTGAACTGAGGGCTTATCCACATGGGAGCATTTCTTCATAGCAAACACACTGCTTTTACTGTCATAATAGATTTGCAAGGTTCACACTTCCTTCTCAATGATAGCTTCAAATCCATTGCTTTCCATTCACACAAGTAGGCGATCCTCAAGGAAGGATTAGCGTCACTGTTTTCTTGTGGTCCTGCCCTCTCATTTTACATTTTTACTCCCTCTGGTTGTTCGGTTACTGGGCATGTACAACTACTTTTGATCTGCGCAGTATTTCCACTCCCTCCTGCCCCCACCGCTTCCTGAAGTTTGGCGGTTGAAAAGTGGGGTAATCTGCCCCCCCTTTCTCTGCTGCCCCTTTTTCTGAGTTAATTTTTCCCTGCTGGAAAAACAAAACAATATAATATTGATGTTTTAAATAAAATACCAATATCAATATTTTGAGAAAATACCAATATTGATATTTTTCAAAATATTAATATTGATATTTTGAGAAAATATCAATATTGATATTTTTGAGGTGCTTTTAAAAAAATCCACTTTAGATTTTTTAGGGGGGAAAATGGAAACCAGGCACAGAGAGATGTTACTTCAAAATTCTCTCCACAAAGATAGAGAATATGAGAAAGAATTATAAAATCCAATGGCAATTCCCATTGCTAGTTCCAAGGAGTGAAGGAGGTTTACTTGGGGAGAAAGGGAGGAAAGAAGGGAGGGCTGCATCAAACTGTGAAGGGGGGGAGGACTGAACAGTCCCTCTTCTCTCAGGCATTTTAACATTTTAATAATTTAATATTTTAACATTTTGATATTGATATCTTAACTTGTTAACATCTTAATATTTCAATCAATTTAATACTTTTTTAACATTTAACATTTAGTATTGAGTTTTATAGTTTATGTGTTTGATTATGTTTAGTTTTTAACTTGTTTAATATATGTTTTAACTGTATACTGGATGTTTATCTGTTGTGAACCGCCCAGAGAGTTGCGGCTATGGGGTGGGATATAAATTCAATAAATAAATAAATAAATAAAATAAGTTGCTAGATAAACCACCGGAAACAAAATGGAATTTAGGGGAGAGTTAGTGGGCGAAGAAAAGGGAATAGCTGAAAGTGACAATTTACCCACCCACTAAAAACCATTGAAACAAACCATCTTCAAAGATGTGTGGAACAGAGTGGAGCCGTCTTGTTCTAAACCTTTTGTATTATCAGTGGATTGGGTTACTATGGATTTACAGGGGGGAAACTGTGTGATAGCTTCTGTTTGCCAGTAATGTCATGTGAACCATGCGAATTAAAAGGAGATGTGAGTAGCACCAAACACACACTAAACCACCATATAGATGAGCCCTAAGCAACTATGAAGCAATGGGCTGGGGGGTAATAGCCAGCAGATGTATCAAGAAGGGGGGTGATGCTGAACCCTTTCTTGACCTGCCAGTTCTGCTTTTACTTTTCTCCCAGCTTTGTCCTGATTTTCAGATATCCCGACTCTGCACAAGCCCCTTCCTAAAAGACCACCCTGCCCAATGCTTTAGCCTTCTGTGGAAGATGGTATTTCAGTGGTCTATACTAGCCCTTCCATAATCTATATAGAAGATTTATAGAATCTTCTATAAATGATTCCAGTTGACATCTGTTGTCTTAACTTACACGGTAGAATAGAAAAAAATATCTCTATCAACCCATTTGTAGCGTTGGTTATAGCATGCCTTTGTGAGAGAGTGGCCCTGAAGGCTACTTCATCTATGGAATTTTTACTGGAAAATGTCAGTGTTAAGGAAATTCAACTGGCTTGATTTATATAATCTTTTACTTCCATTTGTGGGGTTTAAATAGTGATTTTCTGGAAGGATGGCAATGCATGTTAAGGCAATTTGGATGGCTTGATTTATATAGCCAAAGGCATGTATCCAATGTATCTAAGGAAGCATCCCATCAGCACAATGACTTGGGCAGTGAGACTTCCCCCTCCCCCATGCATGCCCTAAATCTGCTCTGGAGGGTTGGGGGAACAACCAGAACAGATTTAGGGCCCACATAGCGGAGAGAAGAGGGGGAAAGTCCCATTATGCAAGTGTAAATCCTTGTGCTGATAGGACAGTTATTTAGTGCTACATTGAATAGAAGGCACAGTCTGCAATCCAATACATGCCTATGCAGAAGTAAGCTCCATTGGGCTCAACAGGACTTACTCCCAGGTAAGTGTGTATTGGTTATAGCCTTAGTTTCCTCCTTTTGTGAGGTTTATATTGGCCCATACAAATTTCTGGAAGGATAGCAATGCATGTTACAGAACTCTTTTAATCAATTTAAAACTTTTCATTAACCAGTGATTTTTCAGAACAGACACAGGATGAAAGTATCATACAGAGAGAAAGTATCATGCACATAGATAGTTACTAGTGAGTAATGCCTCTTTCTGCTATAACTCTTTGCATCACCCAGGTGTGTCATTTGAAAGACCAGGCACAGTTACTTAGATGAACTGGTTCCACTGAGCATAGCTTGCTTTTGAATCTTTTGAATCAGACTCCAAGATCTCTTTAGGCCCATTTAAGCGCATAGCTGACTGGCTCCAAGCTTCTCTGTGACATTACAACAGATTAATTTAAAGGAAGCCAGAGTAACTAGCAGGATCCCACTGCCGACAGAGATCATACAGGGACAATGGAAGTCTTTCATTTTTCCTTTTCTCAAGAAGTTTGTGGTATACATGGTTCCCCCCCCATTATTCTCACAACAACCCTGTAAGGTAGATTAGGCTGAGAAAGAGTGACAGGCCCCAAGGACACACAGTGAGCTTCATGGCAGAATGGGGAGTGAACCCAGATCTCCCTAGTCGTAGTCAGATTCTCTAAACACTACTCCCACATTCCACCTGAGCTTAAAATGGAGGGGTTCCAAGCATCAGCAGTCCAATAAATCTTGCATTTTCCATCAGGCTTACAGGAGGCCCCTACAGCCATGGTGCAGAGAGCCAGCCTCTCTGCCTACCTCCAGTTCCCATCCTTTCCTCAGACTCAACTAAAAACACAAGCCTCCTGTAGGCCCCACGTGGGGGAAGGCTCTCCTGAAGAGTTTCAAAAACAATGGGATTTCCCTGGCCCAGTTAACGGGCATTTGATAGACCCATTAGACTAACAAAAAGGACTCATCTGACCAACGGAGCAGGTTTGTCCGCTGCAGAGCCCGCCTCCAGGTGCAGGGCTCCAAATCAGAGGCTGGAAGGGAACTCATAGAAATCATCAATCTCAACTCCAAACCCATTACGTTATCAAGACTATGCGAATATGCAGGCAACCAGAAAGAAGATTGCAGCTGCTCTGCTTCTTTCCAGTCCTATTTACTGCCATACGCAGCACAGTCAAGATTCGGCTTAACATATTGTTCAACTGGGGCTCATGCTTAAGCTCACTAATGACAAGCTGTAGCCAAGGGGCAAGGGGAAGCTTCTGGAAATTGGGGGTGGGGAGAGGGAAGGATTGTGTTACTCAAGAACACATCAGGGCTAGAGATGGGTGAGAATTTCAATTCATTTTGCATTGCAAGCAGAATTTATCAAATTTGCATTTTCCAAAACAATATGAGAACCGAAACACAGCCATCCTTCAAAATTTGCATTTATTAGAATTTTGGGATGTAGTTTGCCAACTAAACAATATTTACAAAAATGCATATATTAGAGGAAAGTGTGCATAACAATGAATATAACCATGTAAATAACATGCAAAAAGGCATGATATGGTGAGAAATGGCTTGCAAAAATGTGTACCTTTGTCAAAATTGCCTAGAAAAAGTGTTTTTATTTGGAGAAATTCACACTAAAATTGAGTATTTTCTTGAGGATTTTTTTTTTAATTGCAGATTGCTGCAGAAATCTAGAGGACTGAATTTAATGTTAGAAAAGTGAGAAACTGAGAGAACCAAAAAATTGACAGATCTTTCCATCCCTAGGGCCCACAGTATTAGAAACAGTGACTTAAGCGCTCTCCTTTTACCATTTTCTTGCAGCTGAAAGATGACTTCATTGTTGGCTACTTGGATGCTGTCTTGCTCTTTGGACATGCCTTGAAAAAGCTTTATCTCAAAAAAAAATTAATTACTCCTGATGCCATCATTGACCAATTCCGGAATGTGAATTTTAAAGGTAATCACATAGATGTATTTTTTAAATTATCATTAATGGACTTTGCTATAGAATATACTACTGGGATTAAATATAGGATGGCATTCAACACTTGTCATTCTTTGAGTAGACCTGTTGAAATTAATGGACATGACTAACTTAGGTTCATTGATTTCATGACTAATTTAAGTTCTACTCTGAGTAGGACTAGCATTGAATACCACCAGAAGTGTCAAGTTAGAAGGATTTCAGTAAAAAAAATCTTCACAGATGTATTTGTTTCCCCCCCTGATTTTTCTATTTCATTCAGATTACATTCTGAATATGTAAATTCATTGCAGTACCCTACACCGTTGCACTCCAGTGGATCCCAGTCCCAGGTAGTATAACCTACTCCCCAACAAGGGTAGGGTCACAGATACAGCACAGTCCAAACAAATCTAAGTTCAAGCACAGAGAATAGGGTTGCCAGGTTCAATCCCTGAGACTGATCCTGTATCTTTAGGAGAAGAGAAAGTCAGCCAAGTGCAGGTGTTCTTGCAACCCTGTAATAGGAAAAACCACAAGGTGGAATTCTCCCTCCCCCCCTGCACAATTTTTAAAGATACAAAAGACCTCTTGGTTGCCAGGCCCAGCCTCCAAGAGGTCTTTTGTATCTTTAAAAGTTGTGCAGGGGGGAGGGAGAATTCCACCTTGTGGTTTTTCCTATTACAGGGTTGCAAGAACACCTGCACTTGGCTGACTTTCTTTTCTCCTAAAGATACAGGATCAGTCTCAGGGATTGAACCTGGCAACCCTAACAGAGAATCAGTATAGATCCCAATACGGTCCAAAACAAGATCATACAACAATCCACAGTCAATATCACAGAAACTTAGCAAGGCAGTATCTCTAAAAAAGGTATCAGAGACCTGTGTTGTTTCCAGCAGCTGGAAAGGTCAAACTCGGGAGATCTTATAAACTCTAGCCTCCTAGACTGCACCCTGCTGCTGGTAGCAAAGGAGTTTCAGTCAGAGATTGCTTACTCATGAGTAGACCCCTCACTCATAAGTAGCACAATAATCCTGGACCTGTAGATGCATATTATGCTATCACTGTTTGGTCTGGGCCCAAACGTTTTGGTGACAGTGTTCCTGAGGACTGAGGGGTGGCTCCACCTCCTCCTCTGACAGCTCCTGGGGTTCTTCAGCAAGTCTCAATCAGGAGGGCCTCTCAAGGGGATCCTCAGTACTGATTTCATGGTAACCTGCTTCATCCTCTGAGGACTCAGTGTCTAGTAACAGATCAGGCTACACATGACATACACTAACAATATCGTCTAAGAAGCAATATCTTTTTATAGAGAATATTTTATTTTATTTTTTATTATTTTTTATTTAAAATATTTCTATCCCGCCCTTCTACCCCACAATGGGGCACTCAGGGCAGCTTACAATAAAATCACTAAATCACACACACACACATAATAAAATTATACAGACTAAAAACACAAGACAAAACAGTAAGTTAAAATACATAAAATACAATAAACATATATATGCAAACAAACCGAGAAACCTACATGTGTATATATGAGTACAAATATGGGGAGATAATAATAAAAAACACAAGATAAAAATTAAAAAAGAGAAAATAAAAAATGTAGAAACAGTGTCAGATTCACCCATCAGACCCTCTCAAAGGCTCTCCGGAACAGGATAGATTTTACAAGTTTCCAGAAAACCATCAGGGAGGGAGCAGAATGGGCTCTTTGAGGCAGTGAATTCCAAGCCTAGGAGCCAAAACTGAAAAGGCTCTCTCACACGTGCCTCTCAGTCAGACACCTTTAATTCCAGACATGCAGAGGAGATGATCTTAAATCCAGGGCAGGAGCATATGGACGCAAGCGGTCCCTCAAATACACTGGTCCAATGCCGTTTAGGGCTTTAAATGTCAAAAACAGCACTTTGAATTGGGCCCAGAAACAAAGTGGGAGCCAGTGGAGTCAGTAAAACACAGGGGTAATATGCTCCCTACCCCGTGCTCCAGCTAACATTCTGGGTGCAGCATTTTGAACCAACTGTAGTTTCCAAACCGTTTTATTTATTTTATTTTATTATTTGATTTATATCCTGCCCTTCCTCCCAGGAGAAGTCCAGGTCAGTAAACAGAAGCACTAAAACACTTTAAAACATCATGAAAACAGACTTTAAAATACATTAAAACAAAAGAAATTTGAAAACATTTTTTAAAAAAGCTTTGAAGACATTTTTTTTAAAGTTAAACATATTGTTTTTAAAAAAGTTTAAAAACATATTAAAAAGCAATTCCCACACAGAAGCAGACTGGGATAAAATCTCAACTTAAAAGGCTTGTTGAAAGAGGAAGGTCTTCAACAGGCGCCAAAAAGATACCAGAGATGGCACCTGTCTAATATTTAAGGGTAGGGAATTCCACAGGGTAGGTGCCGCCACAATAAAGGTCCATTTCCTATTTGTGCAGAATGGACCTCCTGATAATATGGTATCTGATTTCAAAGGCAGCCCTATGTAGAGTGCGTTACAGTAGTCAAGCCTCGATGTCACCAAAGCATGTGTCACTGTAGCCAAGTCAACTGCTTCCAGGAATGGACGCAGCTGGTAGACCATTTTGAGATGGCCAAAAGCACTCCTAGCCACCACAGCCACCTGAGATTCAAGCAGCAGGGCAGCAAGAGATCTCCCAAACTGCAAACCTGTTCCTTCAAGGGGAGTGCAACCCCATCCTGAATAGGTTGCAACCCTATCCCTGGCACAGTTTTCCCCTTGCCGGCAACACATCCATCTTAATCTGGATTAAGTTTCAGTTTGTTTGCCCACATCCAACCTTTCACAGCCCAGGCACCAGTTTAGGATGTTTTTGTTATTTAATAACCAGTGGTTCCCAACGTGGGGGCCGTACCCTCAGGAGGGCTGCAAAGTAATCCAGAGGGGGCTGTGAAGAGTAAAGAAATGAATTATTTATTAATTTTTTTAAAAAAGTCTTCACTACCTTGTCTGCTCCCCACTGCTGCTGCAGATGACACCTCTCCCTTGCTCCGAACAAGAGGGGAGGACTTTGCTGAAGTGCCAGAGTGTCTTTCAGGCACGCTGAGGGCAGGCATCTGCCTATACCACACATGGCAGATGCCAAAGGAGGCTGAGGGAGGTGCTACCAGAAAGAAGAGGGAATTACTATTCCGACTCCCATCTCCTCACACTGCCGCTGATGATGACTCCCTTACTCAGAATAAGAGGAGAAGGCTTTTCATGAAACAAAAAGAAGCAAGGCTGCAAGGAAAGGCTGCTTTCCCCCTTCCTTCCTGACAGCCAGCCTGTCTGCCTTTCTTGACTTCTGTTTTGCTGCCACCTCCTTTTAAAAATTATTCTTATTTGTGAGGCTGCCCAGATCTTGCTTTCAGCCCAGACGGAGCCAAGGAGCAGTGAGGAAGCTCAGGACTTGCTCACCCCCTATCTCTGATTGTGTGTTCCAGTGTCCCCCCTTTATTCCACCTACATTCTGCCCCCAACCTCTCTCTCCAAGATGCTGCAGCAGTCGAGGGTTTCCCCCCTCCCACATGACCAAATGCATGCACGCCTGCAGATGATTGCAGGAGGGGCAGGTGTGTTTGTGTGTGTGTGCATACGCTGATCTATCTTCTGCTTCACTCTCATTCCTCAAGTGCACGCTAACCAAGTCATCAGTTCTGATGATCATCCCAAGGCCTAAAAGCACTAACCCCCCTCCTCAACCTATCCACCCTTTTGTCTTCACAGTCTAGCATCCCCACCACTACCATAGTGCTGCTTCCTGATGATGATGATGATTCTAAAAAAGCTCAGCAGGTTGGCTGAGGCTGGGGTCCACTTATTGCATTTGAAATATATTTATTTATTTATTTATTTATTTAATAATAATTGCATTTATATCCCACCTTTCCTCAAAGTTGCACAAGGTGTTGTACATGGTTCCCCCCCTTTCCATTTTATCCTTATACTACCCCTGTGAGATAAGTCAAGCTGAGAGAGTGTCAGCTCTTCACTGAGACAGCAGTGTCGGTGGGGGTGCAGGCAGGGCTGGAGATTCCTTGGTAATTGCCAGGCCGTAAGTCCTCAGCCGGCAGCTTGGCTATAAATCTGCCAGGCTAGCAAGGAGGAAGCAAGATAAGGGCAGAGGCCGTTCAAAGCTTACGTGCCAAGCCAGAAATCCAGAAGAGACGTCAGTGAAGGTCCGGGTCTAGTTTGCCGAGATATCAGTCCAAGTCAAGGTTCAGGGGATAGGAAGACACACAGTGGTCACGCCTGACGTTGTAGTCAGCCACAAGCCGAAGCCAAGGCTCGACTTCCAAGAAGCAGGTCCGTCAGCAGGTGTGAGCCACCAGCGCCCTGGCCCCAAGTGGACAGGCCCGCCCCTCCTCTCCCCGACCCCCTGTTGTCCACGCTCTGCAGGCGAGGAGGGAGCTCCCTGCCCACTGTCCGCATCTGGCTGAAGGGCCCCAGCTGCGTCCGGGGCACTCCGCAGCCGAGGGGGAGAAGGAGCTGGGCCCTCAGGAGCCTCCTCCACCTCTCCCTCTGGGTCTGCTGCCCCCGGTCCGCCACTGTCACTCCCGAGTCATCCCCGTCTGATGAGTCCTCTGACGGGGCCATGACAGAGAGTATGTCTGGCCCAAGGTCACCCGGTGGGCTTCATGGCTGGGTGGGGATTTGAACCTGGACCTTAGCTCAACACTGCAACCCACTGGTGTTAGGAGACAGGACTGTACATCTTCAGACTGTGGGGGGTGGGAGCGGGATCCCAATTTGACTGGACCTTTGTATTAAGAAAAGAAAGCAACACTTCACTGTCTACAGGGAGCTTTTTATGGAAAGGGATATTTGGAGATGTGATTTTGCCACACACCATTTTTTCAACTGAAATGGAAATGGACTGCCTTCAAGTTGATCCTGACTTATGGCAACTCTATGAATAGGATTATCATGGTAAGCAGTATTCAGAGGTGGTTTACCATTGCCTTCCTCTGAGGCTGAGAGGCAGTGACTGGCCCACGGTCAATTAACAGAGACTAAAATTACAATTAGTGTGCGAGGGGGTCACAGAACTTTTTGAGCTTACAAAGGGAGTCCCTACTCATAAAGCTTAGGAACCACTGGTCTAGACTAGTGTTCTTCAATCTTAATAATAATAATAATAATAAATTTTATTTTTCAGCCGTCTATCTGTCCGGGTTAGGGACACTCTAGGCGACGAACAACAAGAATAAAAACAATCCATATACATCAACATAATCAAATTTTAAGCTAAAGAAACCATCCGTTAATTCAGTTATAACATAAAATTAATCTGTCCCAATCTTGTAGGCCTGCCTAAACAGCCAGGTCTTCAAGGCTCGGCGATAGCTGGACAGTGAGGGAGCATGTCTGAGATCAAAAGGGAGGGAGTTCCAGAGGGTGGGGGCCACAACAGAGAATGCCCTCTCTCTGGTCCGTACCAGCCTAGCTGTTCTCACCGGTGGGACCGAGAGAACGTCTTGCGAGGCTGATCTCGTCAGGTGGCATAATCGGTGATTCTGGAGGCGTTCCTTCAGATATACTGGGCCGAAACCGTATAGGGTTTTAAAGGTCAACACCAACACCTTGAATTGGGCCCGGTAGACAACTGGTAACCAGTGAAGATCTGATAACACTGGGGTGATATGATCCCAGCGACGGCTATGCGTAATCAAGCGTGCCGCCGCATTCTGTACCAGCTGTAATTTCCGGACCGTTTTCAAAGGTAACCCCACGTACAGCGCATTGCAATAGTCTAGGCGAGAGGAGACCAGGGCATGTATCACCTGAGGGAGCAGATGAACAGGAAGGTAGGGTCGCAATCTCCGTATCAGATGTAATTGATACCAGGCTGCCCGGCTCACTGCTGTAATCTGAGCCTCCATGGACAGCTGGGAGTCAAGTATGACCCCAAGACTGCGGACCTGGTCCTTCAGGGGCAAACTTACTCCATCAAGCATCAGGTCAGTAATTCCTAGTTTCCTTTTATCTCCCACAAGTAGTACCTCAGTCTTGTCAGGGTTCAGCCTCAGCCTATTCTCTCCCATCCATCCACTTACGGATTTCAGGCACTTGGACATGGTGTTCACAGCCAACTCCAGTGAGGACTTAAAGGAGAGATAGAGCTGAGTGTCATCGGCGTACTGATGGCACTGGAACCCAAAACTCCTGATGATTGCTCCCAGCGGTTTCACATAGATGTTGAATAGCATGGGAGAGAGGATAGAACCCTGTGGCACGCCACAGTGAAGAGGCCAAGGGTCTGAAACCTCATCTCCCAATGCCACCCGTTGCAATGCCCTCCGCATATCATCTACCAGAGCGACCAAGGCTGTTTCCGTTCCATGACCAGTTCTTGGTTCCTCAGATGTTGATGGACTACAATTCCCATAATTCTTGGCCATGCTGTGATTCTATGGGTATGCTTTAATTTGGATTCCTGCATTGAGCAGTGCATTGGACTTGATGGCCAACTCTGCTATTCTATGACTCATACTTGTCAAGGACTCACTTTTCAGAAGCTAAGGCTGCTATCCAGTACACATTTACCTGGAAGTAAGTCCCTCTGAACCCAATGGAGCTTACTTCTGAACAGCCTAAGATAGTAATTAACAGTAGTGGCTTTCCAATTGAATATCAGTATAACCCAGGTGCTGTGAGATGCACAGTGGGTTGGATTAAAAAATGGGAATTAAAATGTGGTTCAAGCACCGCATCTAAAGTGCCAAGTGTGTTCTTCTACAGAAATAAGACAAAAAATTGAAAAATTCACACTGGAATAATTTTACAAAGTTAGATTAGCTCTAATTGACTTAGACCAAAGAAGTTATTTTCTTACAATTAACTCAGATAGTGTTATAACAAAATATACTCACACCCTTGAGTTTTTATAGTAGTTTTGTAAATTAGGAAGAAAAGATAATCCAAATCAGGTATCCAATAAATATGAAGGAAATCAATCCAAAGCAGGCTCGGAAAAGTGGTTTCCTCAATTACCCATCATTGAGGCTGTATAATACATAGAAGAAGGAAGCATATTTTATTCCAATTTTACAGCCCCCTGGTATTGTGGGATTTGGACAATAGTCAGGATAGATCTAAGCAGCTAAAAGCTTTGAGGAAGTTGGCTTCAGCTTTCCCCTGAGGATTATTCTATGTTTAGAGATGGACACAGTGCTCCAGGGATGGCATCAATTAAAATATTTCTAATCCACATTACAGGGGCTGAGGGTATCCCTCAGTCTTCAGAGATACTCAGGTAAAACTCCCTCATCCACCCAGTCGAGCAGAGCAGTCCAACCCATAGGAAGCTGGTGGAAGAGGGGCTGGCAGAGGAAGAGCCGGCGGAAAGGTCCGCACCATCCATTTCACGTTCAGGAGCCACTGGGCCTGCTAAACACAGGCTCAGCCGAGAGCTGCATGCAGGGACCGGAAAGTAAATACTCCTACCAGGGAGTAAGCTCTCTCCATAGGCTTCCATTGTAATTATATTATTTACTTTTATTTATTTATACAATTTATATACCTCTTATATTTAAATGAAACTCTAAGCGGTGTATAACATAAGTTAGCACATCTTAAAGAAGAAATAGAACCCCCCCACACAAAATATGATACACAATTATTAACTGAATAGACATCCTCTTTAGTATCAACATTTCGTAACGCATATGGAAATGAACTATAAAAAAAACAAGAAAAAATAATAACATAGCAGGCTGAACAAAATATCCCCTGGGCTTAAAAAGAAAAAATCAAGTGAAAAATCAACCTTATTTTAAACATGGTAGATTAGTCAGTCAGTCAATTTTTATTACGGTCGATGACCAAGAATAGAAGTATACAAAAATATACCAATATACAAAATAAAATATAAAACACAATACATGGGTGCTAATATATTAGTTTTCTGAAGTTAATAGTTTCCTGATGTTAATAGCTGCAGCACAAAACTTAGCTGCAAATCATGGTAGATTAAACAAAAGAAAATCAACTAATTTCTTAATCACTATATAATAGAAAGCAAAACAATTAAAACAGCCAGCCCCTTTATAATAGTAAACAGAATTTTACCTAACTACAGCTGGAAATAGGTATCATTCAGTTTACCCAAGCTCACCCTTACAAGATCAACACACTCATGTTCATCAAACATATCAACATTCTAAGCCAATGCAATCAAGCTTACTATTTTAGCACCCCTCAAATCACACTCTGTAAGCACTCACATAATTCAATCTCACCTCCTAAACACGAGAGCACACTCAGATGTCCACACCATGAGAACCACTCAAATCTAGATACATACAAATAAGCAACAATGCACACACACTCTCTCTAACTGTCTAACTCAAGAGGGCAGAAAGTATACCCACCAGGCTCTCACTCTGGGGGTATAGAAACCACTTTTTCCAACATAGTAGGCAATGACACTTTTCTTTTCTCACCCAAGGAACCAAAAACTATTCAAGTATCAAACTTTCACCTTAAAAAGGAGCAGGCATTCAGTCACAACAACCTGTTGGTTTGGCAGTCTCTCTCTAGCAGAGTCCTGGTTCCATTGCGGTGGAGCCAGAGTGAAGGGTTTCTGCTGGTGGAGTCTAACAGAGCCCGGTTGAGCCGGGGGTCCGCCATATCCAACTCCCCTCAGCCTGGTGTAAATACCAGTTGGATTGCATTCTAGCTCCACAGGAAAAACATTTAATAACGGTCACTTGAGCTGCCATTCCATTTTGAACATTCTTCCCCCTTAGCTCCTTCCTTCCTCTTGGTTAAAACCTTAGGAATGTTAGCTTATTGACTGCTCAGATACTGTTCTCCATCACATTCAGAGGAAAAGACCAGGCTTTTTATCATTATTATTTGTTCCATACAGGTATTCTTGGTCCTGTAATCCTGGATGAATATGGGGATATCGATGTCAATTTCACCATTCTGTACACATCAGTGCAGACTTCAAAAGTAAGCATGTGCATACTTTAAAAGAACCATACCTCTAGCTTGAGTGCAAGTATCCAACAGTTCCTGCCCCAAAGAACTGTTGAAGGTTTTTGGTGTATGGAAAGTGGCTGGCTTGCAGGGCCGACACCAGGCATGACTGGGCCCTTGGGCACCAGCCTGCCTCTGGCCTGTGGCTCCATATCCCAACTCCCCCATACAGGTGGTGAAGGTCTAATAAGCCTGCCCGTGTATCCCACCTACCTCTCCTGTCCCTGTGAATGATGTGCACACTGCACAGGCATGCCTGCCATCAACCAAGATGGTGGCAGGGGCATCAGGTTTTAGGGAAGCCCCTGCCACCATCTTGATTGATGGCAGGCATTCGCGCACAGTGCAAACGTCATTCACAGGGATGGGAGAGGTAGGTGGGATGTGCGTGCAAGCTTATTGAAGCCCACTGTGACTGTATTGGGGGGGTGCCTAGGAGCTCCCTTTCTGTGATCTATGGCGGGGTTGAGAGCCAACATTGCCACAGATCGTGGGATGGGAGAGCTACCCTCCTACCCTAAGGAGGGGCCCTTTGGGCTGCAAGGGCTCTCAGCCAGAGACAAACCTGGCCACCCTCTGGCGTCAGCCCTGCTGGCTTGCATCAGAGGCAGCTGTTGGATGGAGTCCCTGCAGTAGCCCCTCTCCTGCCTAACTGAACCATTTTGTATCTCTCTCTGACCTCTGTTATTCCAAAGGTTTGTTGCCCCATATTTACCTTTCAAAAGTGCAGTGTGTACCTTCTGTTCAGGCTGGGTACACTTCTGAAACAGCTAGCACTGACCCATGACATTCTGCGGGCACAGCACCAAACTAGGCACGTTGTTATGCATGCAGTTAGTAATCATGCAAATTATATTTTAGAGCAGAGGTTCCCAAACTTTTTTCCCCATGCACCACTTGAAAAGTGCTTGATGGCCTTGCTGGACCACCAATTAATTTTCTGTCTGTTGTAGCAATTGTAATGCACTGTGCTAGATGTTGTGTGATTTTTCATTGTATATCTATTGCTTCTTATATTTCTTATTTTTTTTATTGTGTTAAAATTTGCATTCCATAGAATTCAAATTGCAATACAATAAAATAAAACAGAAGAAATATAAGAAGCTATAAAATACAATTAAAAATAAATATGAATGTTTAATGTGGACATGCTACGTACCATCTGAATGAAGATCGCAGACCACTGGTGGTCCACTCACCACAGTTTGGGAACCCATTTTAAAAGGAAATAACAGCCGGCATTGTCAACGGTGGGAAACATTTCCTCCTGGTGCAAAAAGCAGCTACAGAGGTTGAAATCAGGGCCCCAGCAGGGTAAATGGATTAAAGCTACCCTCTTCCATGCCATGGTCCTGATCCAGGTCCCCTCCCCCATGTCTGCTATTTATTTCCAGAAACAAATTTTCACAATTGGTAACAGTGTGAATACTTTCATGTCTAGTCTGGCCCACAGAGTTGAATAGTGCTGTTATTAGCTGGCATGTAGAATGATTCCCAATGAATGCAATATATCTCAGGTGAAGAAGAACAATGTGAGGGATAAATGCATAAATGAAACGTTTGGGAAATCTCCCCTGTTGACTCAGTAATGGAGCATTTTAGAATGCTGAAAATGGTTTAATCTGAGCCAAGAAATTATGGGTACCAGCAGTGGAACAACCCAGAAAATTAAACCAGGGTTCAGACAAAATGGGATGCAGTGATCAATTTGAGGCTTTCTAGTTTAATCACCGCTTGAATGAAGGCAGGAGCAAAGGGGCTTTGTTAATAAGCCAAGATATGATAACCCAAACTGGCACAATATGGTGGCGATATGTAGAATGCAGGATAGAGAGATGAAAAGTGTGGGGAAATTGACTGAGGTCATTGGTCTTTGGGAAAGATTAATGGGTGTTTTGGGAAAAAGGAGTTTCAGACTAAAACCTTCTTCCATTTTCTCATTCTAGTATAACACCCTCCTACAATATGACACTCATCTGAATAAGACAGAAGCAAAGACCAACACACCATTATTCATTTGGAAAAAACATACCCTGCCAAATGATATTCCTAGCCATGGTGAGACACTCTGTTTCTTGGGAAGAGGTCTTGCACAGAGTCAATGAGATTTGTACATGCAATTTTAACTCAGCAACCATTAACCTGGTAGTAAAAACCAACTTTATTTTTTTTCTTTTGTTTGAAAGCATTGCCCAATTCTAAATCAATTTGGCTACTTAAAAAATCTTCATTGTGTGAAGCACCACTCACGGTCAAAAAGTCTGAAGGATTAACCCTACCAATTGATTAAAATACTGCAAAAATGTTTCTAACTAAATATGTCAGTGCTGATACGCATGCTGAGTTTACTTGATTTGTAGGATTTCCAGTGTCCCCATTCTCATTTACCAATGCAATAATTTACCCACTTACACTAATCCCTTCTTTATCCTCCCAGCCTGAGCAGGAAGCATAGAACACTTACAGTTGTCGCTGTGGAACACACTGTGATTGTCTGTAGGAAGTAACAATGGTTGCACTTCAGAAATGTTCTTTAGGAGGCTAGAGTGGTTACATGACCAAAAACTGTCCTTTATCATGAGGACTAGAAACAGCTCTTTGGGTTTAAAATTTAATTTCTTTCCCAAGATTCATAAGATACGGAAAGAAGTCCAAGTCTCTTCAAGAAGTCTGTTGCTCAGAGCAACCTGGTTTGGAAATGGCTGGATTATCAGAACATCAGAACCTGCCTTTTTCCGAGTCAGATCATTGGTCCATTTGCTCAGTATTGTCTATACTGACTGGCAGGAGCTCTCCAGGGTTTCATGCAAGGGACATTCCAGCCCTACCTGGAGATGCTGGGAATTATGCTTTGGGTTCTCTGGCTGTGTATATATCGTAGCTTTTTAGAGAAGTGGAACTGGTATCCCAGTATCATTACTTCCTGTTGTACACATGCACATTTTTGTGGGGGGCTTGCCATGGTCTCTGGGCAAACTAGTCCTAGAGTTCTGTAGCACTTGAAGTTGTGCTTTGGAAAAATAGCTGACAGAAGCATGACTGATGTTGCTGTAGCGCAGCAGGCATGTATGCTGTGGTGTGACTGCCCTGGACACTTGGAGGATACTGTCCATGGTGACTAACATGCTTTTCCCTCCCCATGTCTGGACCACATTTGGACAGGTTTTCCTAACAGAGTCCTGGGAAGATTTAGTAATGGAGGAAAAGTGCTTCTCCAGTCCTGCTCAGTCACCATGGGCGACGCTGTCATCAGGCAGAGTGAGGTGACTGTCTCAGGCAGTCGATGCTGGGAGGAGGAGAGATGTGGTGGCCCCTTAAGCATACCTGCCAACCCCCTCTGCTGTTGCTCTCTGCTGGAGAACAAAACTGTTGGTCCCCTGCAGATTGTCCTGCTCCCTCCCCCCCACATTATTCTGCTGTCTTCAGACGCAGTGAAGAGCACTGTTCCACGCCACTAGTAACGTAAAGTTCAACCGCCAGTCCAGTTGGCTTCTGTACATAAAATGCAGTGGGGCAACATCTTGTCTTTAGCTCAGGGAGCAAAATGTCATGGGCTGGCCCTGCCAGTCAGTTTTCCAAGGAGTCTTTAAACTGTGAAAGGGGCAGAGCCTCTAACAGCTTAAAATATCTTGGATGGAGGAATGAAAATAGGGCCTGGGGATGTGTGCCGTTAGAAGCACACATTGTTTGAGCCACATCACAGAAGGAGCTAAATATATTCCCTATCCTGTATTGACCTGCTCAAGTGTGGGACTAAATCAGCGGCTTCCTACCCACTTAAGCAGAGAGCTGCACATCTAGCCCCAGAGCTCAGCAGCCTCTCATTATAGCACTACAAGGGTGGGAATTTTCCAGCTGTTTGCCTCCCCCACAATTCCTTGCAGGCATTAGGGATGGGTGAAAATTTTGATTCAGTTTGCATTTCAAGCAGAATTTATCAAATTCACAGTTTCTAAAACAATATGAGAACTGAAAAAGCCATCCTTCAAAATTTGCATTTATTAGAATTTGGGGATGCAGTTCGCCAACTAAACAACATTTACAAAAATGCATCTGTTAGTGGAAAGTCTGCATAAAAATGAATACATGAATGAAAATAACATGCAAAAAGGCATGAAATGATGAGAAATGGCTTGCAAAAATGTGTACCTTTGTTAAAACTGCCAACAAAATGTGTTTATTTGGAGAAATTCGCACTAAAATGGTGGAGAATTTTCATGAGGATTTTTTTTAAAAAAAATCGCAGATTGCCATAGAAATGTAGAGAACTGAATTTAACATTGGAAAAATGAGAACGAGAGAGAACCAAAACAGACAGATCTTTCCATCCCTAGCTGGCATACCACTTGGATTATATGATTTCCATTTACTGTGGAAATGTTCTCCCACTCCCCATAGCAGTTTTTGCTACTGTTGAGATAAATGCCATGGTGTTTAAACATTTAACACACCCTGGGTGGGGATAAATTTCAATGGTGGCATATCAACATGCTGTGATTTTGGATTTGAAAAGTATATGAAGCTTCAAGTATAGAAAGTGAGCAGGGGGTAAAAATGTAGCCCCCTAGCTAGATGCAGTGTCTCAGATTTTCAGTGTAGTTTCAGCTTCATAATCTAAAAATAGTTTTTCTTCCTTTAAATGAATTTCCCCCCAAATTCCAAAAGCATGACTCCTTAATTTACGTAGACAATTTTCTATCTATATCCAAATCAAATAGCATAAATACCTTGGCTGTCTGGGTGGTTTTTCTGTTTATAGTTTCAAACATTAATGCATTTCTTCTCAGGCTACATATTCAATTAAAATGAACTGTAGGATGCAATACAAAAGAAAAAAAGAACAAAAAACCAGCATATTGTAAAAACTAGAGTGTCTCTTTTTCAATATCTCATATAATTCAAAAGTTTTGTCAATTTGATCTGAAATTCAGAAATGTAATGTCATTATAATAATTGCTATTGCTATTACATGTAATACCAATAACAATGTGCTCTCCAGGAAGCTGAAGATTATGCTTTAAATTGGGGAGGAAAACAGTGGGTGGGGAAGAGAAGATATGTGAATATTAGTCTTTTTCACGATGAGATGATTGCAACCACTAGAGGGCAGCAGAATCTCAGGAATATAAATACTGTATGTCATAACATTTCTAAATTCCAGACATCAGCATTTAACCTTCAGCCACTCAGCCCAAGGTGCAGGGCAGGAAAGCACCTTGTAACTTGCCAAAGACATTTGCTTGTTAACTGATTTATTTATTGATGACCCAATGTCCTGACTTCCGAGAAGGATCAGCCAGCCTCTGTGTTCTGATGACCTTGTCAGAGAATTAAGGACAGAATGAGATTGGCCTTCGATAAAGTGGTAGATAGAAAGCATGGGCATATGCAAATAAAACAACACATAGGTCAAGAGTTTGCCAAGTAGTTGCTGCAATAATTTTTGAAATAGTTTAGCAGAAATCATTAGGGCTAGAATGTCAAAAGAGATCAGTTCCTCTTCTCTCCATCTTCCACATTTTGTAGGATTTTGAAAACTTGGGTATGAAACGATGAAGTTCTCCTTATATTTATCTGTGTTACTATCTATATTACCTTCCTCTTTCAACAAGCCTTTTAAGTAGAGTCCTTATCCCAGACTGCGTCTGTGTAGAAGTTGCTTTTTAAGATGTTTTAAACGTTTTTTTAAACAGATGTTTTAAAAAATATTTTGTTTTAATATGTTTTTAAAGATGTTTTGTTTTAATATATTTTAAAGTCTGTTTTTATGATGGTTTAGAGTGTTTTCGTGTTTTTGTTTGCTGCCCTGGGCTCCTACTTTGAGGAAAGGCAGGATATAAATTTAATAAATAAATAAATAAAATAAAATCTCAGGCTTAATTTTTAAAAGGTTTGTAGCGCAATCTCTTCATATGTCTACTTAAACATAAATCCCATTGAGTTCAATGGGTTTTACTCCCAGGAAACTGCATATAGGATTGTAAACCTTTGCTCACTTACATCACAGGGCCTACTTTTGAGTAGACATGTACAGGATTGCAGTACACATTTTTATATATTATTCCCTAGAAAGTACTTATAACGCATTTGATAAAAGCCTGATAGAGGTGTCTAGAGCACCATCTTGTCCTGGTTTTTGGGATCACTTTCAATTGTTGCAGCTTGAGGCTGCAGATAAGACACTTGCAGATGTGCGGCCTACCATCAGTACCCTTGATCCTTGCCCATCATGGCTATTAAAGGTTAGCAGGACTTCCTGGGTTTGTTCATTGAATTGTTAACACCTCACTTAGGCAAGGGAGTGTACGCCTGACCATTCTGGAGAAAACAGCATTGAGGCTTCTTCCCAAAAGTCCCTCCCTGGACCTGAGGTACTGGAAAACCACTTCCCAGTTGCAAATGTTTCTTTTGGGGGCAAGGTTATGGCTAGCCAACTCCAAGCACATCTGGATGAAACTGATTATCTAGACCCATTTCAATCTAGCTTCAGGTCTGGATTGGGCACTGAAATGATCTTAATCACCCTGGCCTCACTGATGACCTTTACTGGGTGAAGGACAGGGGGACTGCAATCCAGTTGGTTCTCCTTGATGTCTCCATGGCTTTTGATACCATTGATGGTGGTATTCTCCTGGACCCAGCTCTTCTGTGTGGGAGTCGAAAGCACCATATTATGGTGGTTCCACACTTACCTGCAGGACTGATACCAGAGAGTGGCATTGAGAGATTCTGGCCATGTTCCTAGTATGTGGGATCTGGGCTCTAGACGTTACCATTCTGTTCCCAATGTTCATTAATACCTGCATGAAGCCACTGGAAGCTGCCATCTGGAGATTTGGATTATGGTGACATCAATATACGGTTAATATTCTCTTCATTCCATCTAAACCAAGAGATTTTAGACTGATGCTAGAAGGCACCAATGCCAATAAACTGGAGCTGAATCTTGATAAGATGGAAGTACTATTGGTTAGCGGTTCCTAGATCTGAGAGTTAGGAAGATGGCCTCTTCTGAATGGAGTTTCGCTCCCCCTGAAGGAACAGGTTCGTCGCTTGGGAGTGCTCTTGGAGTCATCACTGTCTCTTGAAGCCCAGGTGGCATCAGTGGCAAGGTGTGCCTATGCCCGGCTATTGTTGGTTTGTTGGCTGTCACGGCCCTTTCTGGACTGTGATAGCTTACCTACAGTAATACATACTCTGGTAACCTCACAATTAGCTTATTGCAATGTATTCTACATGGGACTGACTTTGTAGATATTTCGTAAGCTGCAACTGTTGTAGAGTATAGCAGCCAACCAGGTTATTGACCTGTGAGGTAGAATCATGCAATACCTGCCCTTAAGGGTCTGCACTGGGTGCCTGCTTGCTACTGTGCCCAATTTACAGTGCTGATTTTGGGCTATAAAACTCTGTACAGCCTAGGACCTAAGTATCTGAAGGGTCTCCACCCATATTGCCTGCCACACTGTGCCTTAAGATATGTGGAAGGGTCCCTGTTCATAGCTCCATTTATATCGGTAGCCTGTGGTATGACAACACAGAATAGACTTTTTGTGTTGTGGCACCCTGGTTGTGGAACTTTATCAACATAGAGAACTGGCTGTCCCCTGTGCTATCTGTTTTTGGGCATCAGATTAAGACACATCCACCCAGAGAGCTTTGGCTATGGGGCAGTATATAAGTGTAATAAATAAAAAAATAAATTTTCCCCAACTTTATAATTTTGGTGGATGTAAGAGATTGATTGTTGCTGGATTATCTGAATTTCTGGTTTCTACTTTTTGTATGTTTTGTTTTGATATTTGTTTTATTTTTTGGTTTTATGGTTGTTGTATTGATTTATGTATTTTAATGTGTTGTTCTATACTCTGGAAACCTTCAGTTTGAAGGACAGAACGCAAATTTAACAAATAATATTAAGTCACACTGCTGTTAATAATAAGTGCAATGGCCGGCAGGCACATAGCCAGTTAGTGTCCATTCAGATTGATCTTCGAACTAATACAAGAGACCCAGGGACACAGTGTTTTGATAATTTAATTTCAGGACTGGCTTTTTCTAAAGCAATTTAAGAGGGAATTTGCACATGAACACACATGCGAACACACATGCGAACACACATGCATCTCCTAATCTATGTTCTTGATCTAAGAACCATAGAGAGGTCTTTGGTTGGTGTAAAATAAAGTGTTGCTCAGTCTTCGGGTTTACTCCCTAGATGCAGTTATTAACTTCCTCAAGGACTGGAGTACATTCTACGGTAAATGATGACCCTGAGGTCTTATCCACATGGGAGCAAAACATCGACATCATATTAAAAACGCTGCTTTTTCTGCTTCGTTTTCTGTTTGCACAGTCCAAATAAGGGGCTCAAAGCCAGCTGCAAACACGGTGCTTTTAATTCACACTGAAGGGAAAGGATCAAACATACAGCTTCCTAATGACCACGTGCAGAACGGGAGCCAGCAGCCAATCAGGAAATGACATGAACAAAGGGAGGAGGAGGGAGTGGGTGTGGAGAGGGGAAGCATCGGATTAAAGCATCTACAAACCCCAAGAATACAGAATTGAAGACATTTTTACCTTCCCATTTCGGATTAAAACAGCATGTTTTTACTTTGGATTTAAAGAGGAAAACTGAGTTTTAGCTGCTGATTGCCAGTCATGTCATGTGAACCATGCAAATTAAAAGGGGCTGTGAGAAATCTCTGTACGAAACCTGTACGAAATCTCTGTGTGAACCAGCCCTGAGACACCCATTGCTTGTTGCGTGTCATTTTGTGTATATATCTATGTGCACTAGAATTATTCTATTGCAATTCAATGCCTCTTTTAAATTTTCTTTCATTTATATGATTGTCCATTTCTCTCTTTCACAGGCCCACACATTTTGACTATTGCTGTTTTCACACTTACTGGAACAGTGGTGATGGTTCTGATCGTCGCTTTGCTGCTACTTTGGTACAATTGTCTTTTCCTCTTTCTCTGTCCTTCCTCAGTGCTAAGTCCACAAGTCCTTTTTGAAATTTGCATTTTTGAAGCCTCCCCTCTATAAAGGCTATCCAGGACAAATGAATTAGGTTACTTAAGCTCCAGCATTCCTTGCACTGCTAACTGATCAAGTCCCCTGTGGTAAATTTTCTGCCCAAGCCTAACCATGTCCTTTTTCCACCTACCTGACCAGAAGGGTTCCTTCTCACTCTTTCCTTCCCCTTACACCTCACACGCTTTGGCAGATAATCTTCAATAATGGATTCTCTGCACTCTATCTTTGAGAAGTAGCAGCTTAGTCAATAGGACTTTTGATACTGGCTTCAGTGTAAACATGATTGAGATTTGTTTGTGGTTAATGCACACTTTAAAGTTACATCTAAAAAGACTGCTTTTGACTTGAATCAAACAAAGGACAATATTTATATTCATTCATTACGTGATAAGTAGCTTCTGAAGTCCTTAACCTGTCCTATCTATCCATGAGTAGTTCTAATTCCAATGCTTCAAGAATCACTGCAATTGTACATGTGTTTTTGTCATACAGGAAATATAAAAGAGCCAATGAACTCCGGCTGAAGAGATGGTCCCACATTCCACCAGACAAGATCCTGCCTTTGGAGACTAATGAGACAAGCCATGTCAGTCTGAAGGTAGGAGGCAGCAGCCATCTATGGCACCAGTTCTCCCTCACAATTCAAATGGTGCTAGGTGTCTCCTGCACACTGTATGGGCTGTGATGATGGAACTATAGATGCTATCTGTAAAACCACTTTGTGATATCCTAATTTCTGAACTAAAGCAAACTATCCAGTCAGCAGAGTAGTCCAATGAGAGTAGGAAAGGGAGAGTTCATGATGGAAGAAATGCCAAATTTAGAACCCTGCTGGCCAGGATGGAAGGTGATTGGGGGAACAGCTGGAGAGAAAATGTTTGCCAGCTCCTAGGCTAGCCTACTTCTCCTCAGTGCCATGCTAGAGAAATAGGAAGGCTTTAGATTGGTTCTGACATGTCTCTTTTTCTCCCTAATGCTGTCAAAGCACTTGACAGCAATGGAAGGTCAGCCCTGAAGGTTCCTATGGCCATGACAAGGAGGCCTCTGGAGGTGGACTTCCTTCTCCGCCCTTGGAGGTCTGCAATATCTTGTAACCCCTTGTATGCTCTTCCAAGGATCATAATTTAATAATATAATAAAATAAAATCATAGGACTATGCCTTTAATATATGACTATTAAGAGTCTTTTTTATGATGGGGATAAAGTGAAGCAATGAATTACTTGTTTATTCTTTCCCATGTATATTTATTTACAGAATGTATATAGGTCACTCAGTAACACTGTTATTTGGGCACAAAAATGAAATATTAAAATACATCACTAACAAATTGCAGCATAAACATTGTCAGCAGAGGTGGAGATAAAACAATTTTGACAACATGGATAAAACCACAAAACACGTAAAACAGTGGGTTACAATGGAAAACTCTAAATCTCAGATTTTAAAAGGCCTGGGAATTTTTTTAAAAAAAGTCTTCACTTGGTGCCAAAATAACCATAACAAAAGTGCCTTTCTCAGTGGAGGGCATTCTGCAACTTTGGTGACACGACCTAGAAGGCCCTCTCCCTAATAGTTACCCACCCTCACTACCAGGGGCATCAGGAGCAGGGCCTCTGCAGAAGGTCTCAAGGTTTGGCTAGCTAGAGCTATGTGGGAGACTGTCTTTCAAAGATCCTGGTCCCCAGCTATTATGACCTTTAGAGATCAAAACTGGCGCCTTGAATTGGGCCTGGAAATGGACTGAGCTATTGCTGCTGATCAAGATGCTGCTGAGCTTCTATTCTGTGTGTTCATGTGTTGGTATTACTAATCAAACCCCAGATCTTGGCACTGTGTGAACTTTCCATTGAGAATCAGGCCCTTTTAGACAATCTGTCAAAGTCTGCCACAACCACATCTTGTCTTTGCTTGATAAACCCATAAGTGACTTGTAAGTGATGGCAGTGCAATGTTTTATTTGAATGTACTGTTGGGGGGAATAGCAGCATGGTTCTGTTCCCCTCCTTTTAAAAAACAAAACCTGGCTAGATTTGTGCTTCTATACCATAGGTGTATAGGAAAGCACTTCTCAACCTTTTTTTCCTGGAAGTTAGGTGAGAAGAACCTGTAGTGTTCCAGATATTTTTAGACTTCAGCCCTAGCCAACATGGCCAATGGTCAGGGATGATAGGAACCTTAGAACAACAATATCTGGAAGGCCACATGTTCCCCATCCCTCCCTACACAGACATACTCCTGCATAGAAGCTGCATAGCAAGGGCATGTGCAACCTCTCAAAAATGTGGTGGGGTAAGCCTACAAAATTTTTCTAAAAATAAATGTTTACAAAAGCGCCAGAAATTGTTGTTCCCATCACTTAGTACATCCAAAATAATACCTGATAGATGTTTTATGACCTTACACAGCCACATTCCAAACAACAATCATTATACTGTTACTCTTACTGTTGTTAATTTTATTGTTATGGCATTTGAGGAAGGAATTGGCTTTTCGCAGATATTAAATGTGATTTAATTGCCTGGAAATACAATATTCCCCCCTACAACATAAACTATTTTGAGAGAAGATTACGATCTATAAGTAATACATGAAAAACAATTTATTGTTTCAAATCTGTTCAAGCACAAAGGATCACAAGTCCATGCTGGGATATGTATATTTGAGTCTGATGTCCCAAAAACTTGTGGGACACATAGGTACTGCATTATACTTTTCTGGCTCACACAGAGTGGGATATATTACTGAAGTCAGCTAAATGAACCTTCTTTGTTTCTCAGATTGAGGAAGACAAAAGGCGTGACACTGCACAGCGATTGCGTCAAGGCAAATATGACAAGAAGGTACTTTTACTCCAGGATCTCTGCTTTTCTCTTCTTGTCTAGAAATGATCTTATACAAGAAAAATATCAAGGTGCCATTTCATGCCTATTCCCCCACTTACTTGCAAGCCTGAGTAATTAAGAACGGAATAAGAATAGAGTAAGAATGCTATTTTCCTCCCAGGCCTCTTTCTTTGGCACCTTGAGTAATAGACACACAATTAGCCATTGGTGTACTCTAGAGCAGAGGTTGTTAAACTGTGGTCTGTGGACAACTGTTGGTCTGTCTATTCAGGTTATCTATACTTGTCCCTGCAGTTGATTTATTTTTTCTGATGAAGATTGAGGCCAGCTTGATTAGGGCTAGGTTACTGAACAGGCTAACAAGGCCCCGATTTTGGGTTCATGATGTTCATAACATGACACTGGTATGGGGTACTAATTTCCCCTTAATATTTACCAGTGAAAGGGGTCTTTATCAATAGCCTGGTCTATGGTCCATAATTTTTGTAACATGGCAGCGGTTTTGATGATGCCAGTGCTGAAAAAAAATATTATAAATTAGTTACGTATGTACTTTGATTTGTAGAACTAATTTTTGTATTAAGTGGGCCACCAAGGCCCTCAGCAATTTTACCAAGCAAGGGGTCCTTGGTGGGAAAAGTTTTAAAAACTGCTCCTCTAGAGCAACAGAAACAGCCTAGAGGTCCAAGAGTCTGATTGGGTGTGACATGGCGACTTGTCCATATAGGAGTTTAGTGTGGATTCACTGCTGCTCATGTATGCAAGTTTTGGGGGCATCCACAACGTCCTCATCAAAATGCCAGCCCACATTTCTTCACCATTTAATCCTGATTTTCCCATTCCATGAATAATTTGATAAGAAAAATAATGTTCAAATTACATGCAGCACAAGTTGCATTGTAGTGCATTGTTTTGTTGGGTAGTTCTTTGTGTGTGTGTAGTGAGGTTCTCAGTGATCACTCTTTATCTCCACACCTCCTACTTCCATTTGCTCCTCACCTGAGCACAACCTAGTCTTGCTGAAAGCATGTTTACAGTGTATCAATCTTTTAATAATTTATCTTTATTTTTCAGTGCAGAGGTTTTGCACAGGACTGTTCTTACACAAAACCACTGTATTAAAAATAAAATATCAACAGGAATCAGCAGTTACGATATATAGCATTTTCATCATTATTTGTATTTTGGATGTTGTTTGGTTCTTTTATTGTTTGTTTGTTTTGTTTTCTTGATTTATTGTATTTATACATTGCTTGTTTTTTATCTTTTTGTACACTGCCCAGAGAGCCTTCGGGCTTAGGGCGGTATATAAATTAAATTAAATAAATAAATAAATAATCAGCAGTGAATGAGGCAGAAAAGTGGAGACAACAAGGTAAAGTGCTAGAACTGGCAGTGAATGGAGAGAGGAATGTGGAGGCTATGAGGCAAAGGGCTAACCTAAGGACATGGAGGGAGATAAGAACTGCAAGAGGAGAGACTGCTTGCTAAGCTGCCTGAAAGTGAAAAGAATGTTGTCCTTTTCAGACTTGAAAGGAGTGGGGGCAAGGGGAGAACCAGCGCTACTCTTTCTGTGCGCAAAATGAGTTCAGACTTGTTTCCAGAAAATACCAAGCAAATGAACAGATGATGATTCACTCTTCAGTCCAGTCAGAGACATTTTATATTTTAAAACAGCAATTTGAATAATTAAGACACGAATATTTCTGGTCTACTTCATCACCTACAGTTAGATAATCTGACTTTCCAGTACAGGTTTCTGTGATGCAGCTGCTTTGTGTATTTACCTATTAACCAAAAGGCTGGTTAATTTCATTGTGTTCCCATTGCAATTATTCCTCATTGTATCTAGGTAGAGGGAATTGCAGGGGAGGAGAGGGGTACAGTTGCGTCATATGTGTCTCTGTATATGTGGCCCGTTGGGTAAGAAGGCAGAGGAGCTAGGCACCAGGAGGTACGGGCAGTACATCTGCAGCATTTTAAAGGACTGCTCAAGGAGGGGGCCCGTAAGGGGGACTCCTGGTTCCCCAATCTTGCTTTTTGAAAGTATCTTGTCACAACTACCATCACTCTTCCTTCCTTCCATGAATCTCCTTTCTGCTCCACATATTTGAAGTTTATCACTTTGCAAAACACTGCTCTTTTTCGTCTTGGTTATCTAATCGTGTCTAGTCAGAAGTAAATTCAATTTCTTTCAAGTGGAATCAGGACTTCAACCCAGGAAGCAAGCTACTGCCTTGATTCTCCCAATGTAATTAATGCTGCTACCCTCCATGTCAGCTCGATTACACTGTGATTTAGCCAAAAGAAAAAATAATTATGGCTGCAAATAAAATAATAAGCATTGAAAAGCAATTGTAATGATTGCACATCATGGGGTAAGGGGGTCTTATTAAGGGGTGGCAATGAGGATGGATATTTGGGAGGACTTGCACACGATTGCAGAGATGCAGGCAAATATTAGTCACGTGCAAGACCTCCATTACTAAAGACTAAAACAAAAATAAATAGAAATGGATATCCCCCCCCAAGAAAAAAGAATAGGCATACAATTTCCCTATTGTGAAGCATGATTAAGAATCATAGAATCATAGAGTTGGAAGGGGCCTTGTAGGCCATCGAGTCCAACCCCCTGCTCACAGCAGGAAATCCACAGCTAGAGCATCTCCCGCAGATAGCTGTCCAGCCTCTGCTTGAAGACATCCAGCGAAGGGGATCCCACCACCTCCCTAGGCAGTCGGTTCCATTGCCGAACTGCCCTTACTGTCAAGAAGTTCCTTCTAATGTCCAATCTGAATCTACGCTCCTGCAACTTAAAACCATTAGACCTAGTCCTACCCTCTGGGGCAGCAGTGAACAAATCTGTACCCTCCTCTATGTGACAGCCCTTCAGGTACTTAAAGAGTGCAATCATGTCTTCTCTTCACCAGACTGAACATGCCAAGTTCCTTCAACCTTTCCTCATAAGACTTGTTCTCCATACCGGCTATCATCCTCGTCGCCCTCTTCTGAATCCGCTCTACTTGTCTATATCTTTCTTAAAATGAGGCGCCCAGAACTGAACGCAGTATTCCAGATGCCTGACTAATGCAAAATATAGTGGGACTATTACTTCCCTCAACCTGGAAACTATAGCTCTGTTTATGCAGCCCAAAACTGTGTTTGCCTTTTTTGCCGCACCATCACACTGCTGGGTCATGTTCAACTACATGTTGAACTACATGTTCAACTACAATTCCAAGGTCCTTCTCACACGCACTACTGCTAAGCCGGGTATTTCCCATCCTGTACCCATGCATTTTGTTTTTGTGGCCTAAATGCAGAATCTTGCATTTGTCTTTATTGAATGTCATTTTATTAATTTCAGCCCAATTTTCTAGTCTATCCAGGTCCCTTTGGATTTTATTCCTGTCTTCCATTGTGTTAGCTATCCCTCCCAGTTTCGTATCATCCGCAAACTTCATAAGGCTTCCCTCCACTCCATCATCTAAGTCATTGATAAAAATGTTGAAGAGTATCGGCCCCAGGACAGAACCCTGTGGCACTCCACTCGAGACCTCCTTCCAGTCCGAAGCAGAGCCACCGACGACCACTCTTTGAGTAAGGTTTTCCAACCAGTTGTGAATCCACCTGACAGTATTTCCATGTAGTCCGCATTTGACTAGTTTGCTAATCAAAAGGTCATGGGGGACTTTGTCAAATGCCTTGCTGAAATCTAGATAGATGACATCTACAGCATTTCCACCATCTACTAAGCTAGTGACCCAATCAAAAAAAGAGATGAGATTAGTTTGACAGGATTTTTTCTTGACAAACCCATGCTGGCTCCTTCTAATCACAGCATTGTCATCTAGATAGCTGCCAATGGACTCTTTTATTATCCGTTCTAATATCTTTCCCGGTATTGAAGTCAGACTGACCGGCCTGTAATTCCCCGGATCTTCTTTTTTACCCTTTTTAAAGAGCGGGACGACGTTTGCCCGTCTCCAATCCTCCGGCATCTCTCCTGGTCTCCATGATTTCTCAAAGATGATGGCAAGAGTTCCATCTCACTCACCAAGCACCATGTTCATGCAGTTACTGGCCTGGAGTGTTTGCACCTTGTGTTGGGCCAGAGGGACAGGCTGGGAATCCTTTTGGTGTACCGCCCACCTTGCTGCCCAATGGCTTCCCTAACTGAGCTGGCGGAAGTGGTCTCGGATATATTGTTGAGGTCCCCCAGACTAATAGTACTGGGGGATTTCAACATTCATGCCGAAACCACTTTGTCCGGCGCGGCTCAGGACCTCATGGCTTCCATGACAGCCATGGGGCTGTCTCAATATGTTAGTGGTCCAACACATGTATCGGGGCACACTCTAGACCTTGTTTTTGCTACTGAGCATGGGGAAAGTGATCTGGATGTGGGGCGTTTTACAACACTCCCTTTGTCATGGACAGACCACTGCTTGCTGAAGTTTAGACTTTCAGTAACCTCTTCCCTCTGCAAGGATGGGGGACCTATTAAAATGGTCCACCCCCGGAGACTAATGGATCCTGAAGGTTTTCAAAGGCCTCTGGGGGATTTTCCGGCTGATAGGACTGGTGCTCCTGCTGAAGCCCTGGTCTCTCTGTGGAATACGGAGATGACCCGGGCTGTAAACACGATCGCTCCTGCACGCCCTGTCCTGTGTAGAGCTCATACAGCTCCATGGTATACTCCGGAGCTGAGAGCGATGAAGCAAGATAGGAGGCGGCTTGAGCGGAAATGGAGACGAACTCCCGACGGATACAATTATGCGCTGGTTAGTGCTTCGACTAAGCTCTATGTAGGAGCGGTGAAGGCAGCTAAAAAACATCATTTTGCTGCCACTATTAAATCTTCTCTTTGCCGCCCAGCGGAGCTCTTTCGAGTTGTCCGGGGGCTTCTCCATTCAAACCCTCCGGACACGGTGGAATCATCGGAGGCCCGCTGTAATCAGTTTGCCGATCACTTCCAGAATAAGATCTCATGTATCCGCCAGGACCTAGACTCTCAAGTTATAGCAGTAGATCCTAGTGAGATGTCCGGAGCACAGTCTTGTCCTGTTTTGTTGGATGAGCTTCAGTTGGTTCAACTCGAGGACGTGGACAATGTGCTTGGACAGGTACGTGCAATCACTTCGGTACTGGATCCTTGCCCCTCCTGGCTGATAAAAACTAGCAGGAATGGAACAGGTAGCTGGGCCAAGGAAGTGATAAATGCCTCTTTACGAGAGGGAGTGGTCCCGGCTGTCTGAAAGAGGCAGTGGTGAGACCACTCCTGAAAAAGCCTTCCTTGGACCCAGACAATTTTAACAGCTACAGGCCAGTGGCGAATGTTCCATTCCTGGGCAAGGTCTTGGAACGGGTGGTTGCTGGCCAGCTCCAGGTGCTATTGGATGAAACTGATTATCTAGATCCATTTCAGTCGGGTTTTAGGCCCGGTTTTGGCACCGAGACAGCCTTGGTCGCCCTGTACGATGACCTATGTCGGGAAAGAGACAGAGGGAGTGTAACTCTGTTGATTCTCCTTGATCTCTCAGCGGCTTTTGATACCATCGACCATGGTATCCTTCTGGAGAGGCTCGCAGAGTTGGGAGTTGGAGGTACTGCTTGGCAGTGGTTCCGCTCCTACTTGGCGGGTCATCTCCAGAAGGTAGTGCTTGGGGAACATTGCTCGACACCGCGGGCTCTCCAATATGGGGTCCCGCAGGGGTCAGTTTTGTCCCCCTTGCTTTTTAATATCTACATGAAGCCGTTGGGAGAGGTCATCAGGAGTTTTGGAGTGCGTTGTCATCAGTATGCTGATGACACACAGCTCTACTTCTCCTTTTCATCTTCTTCAGGTGAGGCTGTCGATTTGCTGAACCGTTGCCTGGCTGCGACAATGGACTGGATGAGAGTTAACAAACTGAGGCTCAATCCAGACAAGACTGAGATGCTGTTGGTGGACAGGTTCTCTGATCGGATGGTGGATATATACCCTGTCCTGGATGGGGTTACACTCCCCCTAAAGGACCAGGTTCGTAGTCTGGGAGTCTTTTTAGACTCTTCCCTCTCGCTTGAGGCTCAAGTAGCCTCGGTGGTTAGGAATGCGTTTTACCAACTTCGGTTGGTAGCCCAGCTACGTCCCTATTTGAGTAAAGAGGACCTTACATCAGTGGTACATGCTCTGGTAACCTCACGTTTGGATTACTGTAATGCGCTTTACGTAGGGCTACCTTTGAAGACAGTTCGGAAGCTACAACTAGTGCAAAATGCGGCGGCCAGATTGCTGACAAGGACCAAGCGGTCCGAGCATATAACACCTGTTCTGGCCCGCTTGCACTGGTTGCCAATATGTTTCCAGGCTAGATTCAAAGTGTTGGTATTAACCTATAAAGCCTTATATGGTGTGGGACCACGATACCTTGCGGAACGCCTCTTCCGATATGAACCGGCCCGTGCACTACGTTCTGCTACGAAGGCCCTCCTCCGGGTTCCAACTCACAGGGAGGCCCGGAGGGTGATGACAAGATCTAGGGCCTTCTCAGTGGTGGCCCCCGAACTATGGAACAGTCTCCCCGAGGAAGTACGCCTGGCGCCGACTCTGCTCTCCTTCCGGCGCCAGGTCAAAACCTTCCTATTCTCTGAAGCATTTTAAGTTACACTGATTTACTTTTAAAAATGTTTATTGTATTGGATTGTTGATTGTATTATTTAGTATTATTTTGTTATTCATTGTATTTTTATGCTATTTTATGTTCACTGCCCAGAGAGCTATTGCTAGTCGGGCGGTATATAAATTTAATAAATAAATAAATAATAAAATAAAGAGGTTCTGAGAGTACATCCGCAAGTTCCTTCAATACTCTGGGATGCAGTTCATCAGGCCCTGGAGATTTGAACTCATTTAGGTTAACTAGGTATTTCCTGACTATCTCCTTATCAATTTTGAACTGCAATCCCGACCCCTTACTGAGATTGCTACTGATGCAAGATTGCACACTGTTCCCTTTTTGGGAGAAAACGGAGGCAAAATAGGCGTTGAGCAGTTCTGCTTTTTCCTCGTTATCTGTCAACATTTTGCCATCCTCATTGAGCAGCAGTCCCACCATTTCCTTGGTCTTTCTCTTGCTTCGAACATATCTGAAAAACCCCTTTTTGTTGTTCCTCGCTTCCCTCGCCAGCCTCAGCTCGTTCTGGGTTTTAGCTTTCCTTACGCTATTCCTGCAAGCCCGAGCCGCTCGTAGGTACTCTTCCTTGGTGATGCGTCCTTCCTAGGGTTGCCATATTGCCCGGTTAGCCGGGTTTTACCCGGATTCTATGCATGCCACCCAGCTCCCGGCTAGCCCCTTAGGTGGCCCGGATTCTCAGCTTTAATTTAAAAAAAAAATTAAGTTTATAGGTGGTCCGGTTCTCGAGATATGCACAAAAACGTCAGCCGCCCCGACTGTTAAATCTTTCTTTAAACAGTACTGTATACAGTACTACAGCACTTTCTAGCTTTAACCCCGCCCGTTCAGCATTGCAGCCAATCAGAGAAGCCAGGATTGTTTCAGTTTCATTGACCTGAGGCAGTGTCTAGAAAACAAAATGTTGGTCCCCCCCCCGTTTATCTGAAAATCTCATAAATTGGGTAAGTAAGTATATACATTTCAGTTTTTTTTCCTCTTGTGTGCAGGAGTCAGATCTTGGGCAGTGTTTTGAAAACCTTCCCAATGCTTGCTTTTTGTAAAAGCAATGCTAATCCCATATGCCCAGAGTAAATCCCATTGAATTCAATGGGACTTACTTTTGAGTAGACATGGTTATGAATATGCTCAAAATCAATGGGACTTTGGAGTGAATGTAAAAAAGAATTGTGTTTGTGTTCTAATTCTTTCTGCCCCCTTCTCCAGTCCTATTTTAAAGCAAGTAGGCAGGGCTTACTTAGGTATTACAGTTTTTATTCTGTAGGAAAGTAATACTGATTTTTTAAAAACTAATACTGATTTTTCTGCAATGACCAACTGGTTTGACAATAAACTATTATATGGGCTGTATGTATTTACACATCTGCAGTGTGTGTGTGTGTATGGAGTCTTTCCAACACCCCTGTGAGGTAGGGTTGAAAACCAAGGCAGCTCACAACAAGAAATAAAGCCATTTAAAATCCAATAACCATAAAAACAAGTATAAACAGTTGCAAAACAGTGTAAAGTGGCATGATTCGGAATGTTGGGTTGTGTGAATGAAGTTGCTTATCACTTGAGGTTGCATTTCTGTCCCTGTTTGAGTAAGCCCCACAGAATACACTGGGACCTGCTTCTGAATAAATAAACCTAGGATTGCACTATAAATATCTTTACAGTTTGTGTAAATAATAAATATATTTGATAGTCATGCTTATGTAAATATTTCTTCATTTATCATATTTTTGGTTTTTGGTTAGGAATCCTGACTGGTTGTGAGATGCTTAGTTTTCTGCCTTACTCATAGGAATCTTGTTGTGGTTGGTATGGTATTACATTTAGGAAAGTGTTACTGCCTTCTGTGTTTTTTTTCCTATTTGCATTTCACTTATCTTTAACCTCACTCTGTTACAGCCATAGAAGCAACAGCAGCATATGCAAGATAATTAACTCCCATTAGTGATAAGAGCAAGAATTTATAATTATTATTTCAATTAAAACAAGAGGCTTATCAATACTTTGAAGAGAACCAGATATTTATTTTCTTTCTGAGCCCAGGACTGGGTCTTTCATGATGCCCGGGGGGGGGGGGAGCAGGAGAGTAGTCGATAAGACAGACATCCTGGCATTGGTAATCTAATTAGCAAGGTATGTGTGGGGTTGTTGCACACTTCCAGGCCCAGTTTCATTTTGAGTATGGAGGTGGAACCTGTGTAGATGTGGTTGATCAAAGGGAGAAGAAATTTTGAGTTAAGCAAAGCTCTGCTTTTATAAAACATAAGAAACATACAGATACTTTGAATGTCTGAGTGCCTGCACCAGTGGAATACTGGAGGAACTTGTAAAGCTTGCTGCAACAGTATTTAGAACTGAGCATGTGGTGTGAAAGACTCCTTTTCCTAACATTTTGGCTTCTTGTTTTTCTCCACCCACCACATCTTTGAAATATATCGTATATGGTTAACCGTACTGCTGCCCTGACTTACTTTATGTTTGTTGCTATTTTGTGTTTTTATTATGTTTTTATATTGATTGTGTATTTTTATTGTTTTTATTATATTTGTAAGCTGTGCTGAGCTCTGTTTTTAACAACAAAAGGGCAGGATATAAATTCTCTTAATCAATCAATAAATACTCCATAGTGTTGGAAACTAGAGTCTAGGCATTTAAGGCTGAAAATGTTGCTTTTAAAAAAAAGATTTCTCACATCTTTCCCCAGCTTTTGGTGGTAATTCCTAGGCACAAAAACAAAACAACTGGACAATCCAAATATTAATATGCAGATATTTGCATAATATGCAAATAATATGCAGATATTTGCATAATATGCAAATACTTTACATAATATGCAAATTAACCTGCCCGGATTTGTGGAACTGGAATATGGCAACCCTAGTCCTTCCTTCCATTCTTTATACATGCTCTTTTTTACTTTTACCTCCTCCACCAGTCTTCTGCGTAGCCACATTGGCTTTTTCCGATGTCTTCCATTTTTCTTCCTCTTTGGAATTGTTTGCGATTGTGCTTTTTGTAATACGTTCTTCATGAACTCCCACGCTTCTTGGGCTCCTTTTTTCTTCAGTCTATCTAGCCATGGGATCCTACCCATCATTTCCCTGAGCTTGCTAAAATCGGCTTTCCTGAAATCCAAGGTCCATGTTTGACTATATTCTTCTTTGGCTTTCCCCAGAATCCCGAATTCCAGCATTACGTGGTCACTTTCCCCCAAGGTACCGACCGCTTTAATTCCCGTGACCAATTCGTCCGTGTTAGTTAAGATCAGGTCCAGGATTGCCGATCCCCTTGTTCCTTCTTCTACTTTTTGAAAGAGGAAATTATCAGCAAGGCCCATCAGGAATTTGTTGGAGGCTTTGTGCTTCGCAGAGTTTGTCTCCCAGCAGATATCCGGGTAGTTGAGGTCCCCCATCACTACTACTTCTTGCCTCCTTGAGATTTCAGAGATTTGTTTGAGAAAGGCCTCGCCTACCACCTCTTCTTGGCCAGGGGGTCTGTAGTAGACACCTACTACCACGTCGGTTTTATATGTTTCTCCATTTATTTTTACCCAAATGGTCTCTACCGGACCCCTTTGTTCGCTCTCTTGGATTTCCATAGAGGAGTATTTGTCTTTGACGTATAACGCTACTCCCCCTCCTTTTCTGTTGCTTCTATTCTTTCTGTAGAGTTTATATCCTTGAATGGCTATATTCCAATCATGGGAGTCATCCCACCAAGTTTCTGTTATCCCTATGATGTCATATTTGCCTTGATGCACTAAGACTTCAAGCTCCCCTTGCTTGTTTCCCAAGCTCCGTGCATTGGTATATAGACACCAGAAGTCTCTTTTGTCCTGATTGGTTTCCTGCATTAATATACCGTGAGGTTTGCCGTGCATCCCTTTATCTCTCCCAGTGTCTGCTGTACCCTTCAAATCGTTGCATTTACAACCTGCTGTCTTTAGATCGGTAGTTAAGCTATCATCTCCATCCCCCAGAGGCTTTAGTTTAAAGCCCTCTTGATGAGTTTTGCCATACTTCTGCCAAAGAGATTCTTCCCAGTCCTCATGAGGTGCAGCCCATCTCTTGCCAATTATTAAGGTTGCTCTTGTAGTCTTGCACACTTCTGGTTTTTTTTTTAAAGGTGCACATACATAGCAACAGAAATATCTCCCCTCATGGCCAGAACATAAAAAAGGCAGAGGAGGAGCGACTGAGAGGAGGAACAATGCTAAAACAACCAGGATATTTTCTGTTAGGTTTTGTCCACTAATGTGAATCCCAAGTTGCAAAACAGCAGTGAACAAGATGGCTTAAAAGACAGGAGTGAGTGGATGTTTGCAAGTCATTTGTGCATATAAAAAAAAATGAATCTGAACATCCTGTTTTCAAGATACTGCCCCTGAGTGGACATGACCTGGGTCAAGCTGACTGATGATGTGTTTTTTTCACATAGTTCTTATCTTGTTACCTCTTCTTATGTATAAAGGATTTTCATTGCACTTTTCCCATTGTATAGCTAATACTGCTTGCCAAAGACAACAGTGGCCATTTCCTCATCAATGGTTAGGCTAAATTACATTTCATGTAAATATATTTCTAATATATAAACCTTTTCTTTCTTTTTTTAAAAATGTTTTTAAAGCGTTTTAAAAATGTTTTTAAAGATGTTTTGTTTTAATATATTTTAACATCTGTTTTTATGATGTTTTAAAGTGTATTTAGTGCTTTTCCACAGGTAGCCTGCCATCAAGCAGGTATCATAGCTCCACCTGTCGTCCGAAGGCAAGAATGTTCTGAAGTCAAGACTAGGGGCATCAGGCCCCTCCCACTCTCCAGTTCATTCTTGCATTCGTCCATGGCAGTTGGATATTAGAATAGCGTAGTGTATAGCTAAGTTTTGTGTTTGTATTTTGTGTGATAGAGTGTGTGGAACTGAGTGTAGTCGTTTCCTATCGTTCCCGTGCCTCTGTCATTGCCTTTGAAGTGTGTGGGACAGATTGTTTTTTCATTTCGTTCCCTTCCTTTCATTGTTTTTATTTTTGACTGGTATTTTTGGGAGGGTTGTTTCTGCATTTGTTTCTATCCCCCTGAGTCCCTTTGTTGAGGACTGCGCCAGCCACTACCCTTCCCTTAGTTGGGAGACCGCGGCTGCGGCTCTCCTGTCCTCAGGTGGCGGCAGCTTGTATTTTTCAGTCAGGAGCCTGCGGCTGCGGCTTCCTCCTCAGCGCAATCGCTACTCTGTACCGTTTGTCCTTGCCACCTGTTTTGGCGGCGGCTTGCCTTGATTTTACCGGCCAGGAGCCTGCGGCTGCGGCTCCTTTTTTCTCTAGCAGCCTTAGCCTCCCTCAGCGGCGGCGTTTATTTTTTCCATTGGCTACTCCACCACCACCACCCTGGCTCGCTCTGCGGCCGTTTTAAGAAACTGCAACTGCATTCCTCAGCTTCTCTGCGGCTGTAAGGAACACGCGGAGGCCGTTCTGCTCCCAGAAGACAGCGGTTTTCCTGGCGGGCCCTTTTTAAGGTCTCTGGTGCTCTTCTGTGACCGCCATTGCTCCCTCTTCGTTCCGACTGCCATTTTGTTTTTGCAAATCTTCCCGCTCCTTTTAGTGGTCTCCTTTTCGTTTGCCCTTTCTTTCCCGCTCTTTCTGTTTCAGATCTTCCCCCTTAGAGATATTTAGACCTGAGTCTTCCTGTGTTTGTTTTAAGCAAGAAAATCCTGCACAAGGCCCTTCAGTATAGTTGCTCTGTGTGTGCTGCAGGGTAAAGAGAATCCTGCACAAGGCCCTTCAGTATAGTTGCTTGGATGTGTACTGAGGCTGGTTACTGAGGCTGTTTGGAGCTGTACATTCTCCCCCATCCGTGGGCGTGTACTGAGGCTATTTGGAACTGCACATTCTCCCCCATTCGTGGGCGTGTACTAAGGCTGTTTGGAACTGTGCATTCTCCCCCATCCGTGGGCGTGTACTAAGGCTGTTTGGAACTGTGCATTCTCCCCCATCCGTGGGCGTGTACTATAGCCTTGGGTCTGTACATTCTCCCCCATCCATGGGCGTGTACTGAACCCCTCTCGGAGATTTCTGATGGCGGATCCACAGCCAGTGGCAGCTCAGGCGACCAGCGCAAAACGATCAGGCAAAACCACTTCGCACAAGTCAGCTAAGCATAAGCAACCCAGATTACACTCCAAGGCTGTTGCTAAAACTAAACATCTGTCAAGCCACAGCGTTTCCAAGCAAGCACATTACGTGTCTGTTCCAGCTTCTGAAAATGTGGGCCAAGAACAATTAACAGCCCTTTTTCATTCTCCTGCCAGGTCATCTGAGGATGACTTTGAGGGGTTCCCTGCCCAGCCATCAGCCAGTTGCCCGCCGCCACCCATATTGCCCCCTAGGGCTCATTCATCTCTTCAGCCTGATGAGCCCCCTGTAAATTTGCCTCAACAAGCGCACCCATCATCGAACCAGCCAGGCCACTCAGACCATCCTCTCCCACCAGGCTTGCAGTTGTCTCCTGAGTTTCTCTCTCAGTTACAAGACATGCTATCATTCTTTTCTCAAGCACAGTCACAATCACAGGTAACTGCCCTTCCTCAGCGGAGCGTACACAGTCAGTCTGGCGATTTGGGACACTACGTAGGCAATGAGGCACAACCATCATGCTCACCAAACCCATTCGACATTGCCAGGGGCAGGTTTGGTGATGAGATTACCGGTTAGGAGGATCCATTCCTCTGCAAGCCAAAGGAGACGAGTGGAGTGATCAGTCAGAACAGGAGGAGGATGCATCCTATCGCCTGTTTGATGCAGCTGATTTTCATCCCCTTGCTCGTAGAGTTTTGAACACCTTAGGCCTCCAACCTCCGCAAACCTGCAGCTGCCACTCCGCCTGTTAAAGGGGCCAGTGTCTTGAAATCCCCCAAATCAACGGAGCACCTCCTCCCTGTGCCAGATCCTATCAACAAACTGGCCAAGGAAGAATGGTCTCCCTCACTGCAGACACGCCATTTTATGGCCCTTGCTGGCCAGGGTAGTTTGGCACAGACAACATCACCTGGGCAGAGGAGAGTACCAGGGAAGTAGAGGTACCTCAACATCTTCATATCGAGGAGGGGCTCGCCAGCGCAGACAATACTGACATGATCCCAGTCGGGGGCAGATTACTTCTGTTTGCGAACCACTGGCTGTGTCTGACACAGGTCACTTGGATCAGAGATCTTTTTTGTCATGGCTATGCACTAGAGTTTTGGGTAACCCCTCTGGACAGATTTCATCCCTCTCCTTGACCCAAGGCTCCATCCAGGCACTGCATCATGCAAAAAGCCATACATCACCTCTTGGACATAGCGGCAATAAAGCCAGTCACCACAGCAGGGAGGTCGGAAGGGCTGTACTCCCTCCTGTTTGCAGTGCCCAAACGAGATCTGTCATGGAGGGCGGTGTTGGACCTCAAGTTCATCAACTGTTTCATCAAGTATCGCAGATTCAAAATGGAATTCCACCACTCCATTACAGAAAGCCTTTGCGAAGGAGACTTCCTGGCCTCTGTCGACCTAAAAGAAGCGTACCTCCACCTGCCTATTTGCATAGCTCACAGCAAGTTCCTTCGATTTGCCTTCGGCCCCCAGCATTTTCAATATCAAGCGATGCCTTTAGGTCTCTTGTCCGCCCCGAGGGTATTCACCAAGGTGCTACTCATCTTGGTGGCTTACCTTCGCCTACTAGGGGTGCCTATCTATCCCTACTTAGACAATCTATTAATACGGGCAAGTTCCAGGGAGCTGGCTCATCTCCATCTGACCCTCACGCTCCATGTCTTACGGACCCATGGTTGGCTAGTCAACCTCGACAAAAGTCACCTCCAGCCAACCGAACGACTACAACATCTAGGAGCAAAGTTAGACACCTCACAGGCGATGGTCTTTTTGTCTCCAGACCGCATCACAGCCATCAGAGCCATGGCAGCCCTTTTGATGCGTTGTTCAAGCACAGATGTGTCCTTCCTTCTGCTGGTGGACGATAGTCCAAAATCTCAACAAAGGCACTCTGTTCCAAGAACCCCACTGGACAGTTATGACCACAGACGCCAGTCTCACCGGCTGGGGAGCCCACTGCAACTCCCAGTTTGTTCAGGGGGTTTGGTCTGGCATCGAGCGGAGTCAGAGCATCAATTGGCTGGAACTGAGAGCTGTCCACTTAGCTCTTTTTCATTTTCAGTCTCTATTCCCCTTGGATCATGTTCTCATCCGAACAGACAATACTTGCGCGAAATCTCATTTAAACAGACAAGGGGGAACCAGGTCTCGATCCCTACAGAACCTAGCCTACCAAATCTTCGAGTGGGCAGAAAAACTTCTGAAATCCTTGAAAGCAGAACATCTCAGAGGAATCTGGAATGTGACAGCCTACTGGCTCAGCAGACAACAGGTCTTTCCGGGAGAATGGAAACTTCATCCGACGATATTCCATCTTTCAAAGTCGGTTCGGCGTTTTCTCAGTGGATCTGTTTGCCTCCAGCCTCAATTTCCAGCTACCCAGGTATTTTGCACGGTACGTGGACACAACAGCAGAAGCAGTGGATGCACTATCGATACCATGGTCGGACGGCCTGCTGTACGCATTTCCTCCAATACCACTTCTGGCCAGAACTCTGAGGAAGGTTCGACGCAAAAGGGCCAAGGTGGTTCTAATAGCCCCGTATTGGCCTCATCGACTGTGGTTTTCGGATCTCGTTCCCATGTCAGTGAAGGACCCTTGGACGCTCCCAGTCAGGCCAGACCTCTTATCACAGGGTCCAATATGGCATCAGGACCCCAATTGGCTCAACTTAACAGCTTGGCTTTTGAACGGGGACATTTGATGCACGCAGGCCTATCTAAGGAGGTCATTGACATTATACTGGCCTCTAGACGACCGTCAACCACTTGTATTTATCAGAATACTTGGTTGTCATTCTCCAAGTGGTGTGATTCCCAGAAGTTCCATCCCTCTCAAGCCACGATACAATAGGTGTTGCAATTCCTTCATAAAGGTCTAAAGATGGTGCTTAAACCCAACACCTTACGTCGACATGCATTCACTTAATTGTCCATTCTATCAGTTTCATCCACTGGTACTCCTATTGCCTCGCACCCTCTAATTAAATGTTTTCTGAGGGGAGCCGCTCTACCTTCGCCAGCCGTCTCCCATTGCTTTCCTTCGTGGAGTTTGTCAAAGGTTCTGCAAGCTCTACGACGTCCTCCGTTTGAACCCATTAGGACTGTGCCATTACGTCTGTTGTCTTTCAAAGTCCTGTTCCTGATAGCGGTCACCTCCGCGAGAAGAGTCTTGGAATTGTTGCATTGTCTTCCACCCGCCATCTTTGTATTTTTCATAAGGACTCAGTTGTACTGCGGACAGATCCCTCCTTTCGTCCCAAGGTCAATTCAGTCTTTCATTGCAACCAGGACATCGTTTTTCCTTCCTTTTGCCCAAATCCCATCCATCCCCTGGAGAAGGCTTGGCATTTGTTAGATGTCCGGAGGGCTCTCAAGATCTACTTGTCTCGAACCCAGGATATAAGACTAACTGAGTCCTTGTTTGTATCCTTTCATCCACAATCTATGGGGAAGAAAGTAGCTAATTCCACCTTATCTTGCTGGTTGCGCGCATGTATTGCCTTGGCTTATGAGTCTCTTAAGCTTCCAATACCTTCTAGAATAACAGTGCATTCCACTAGATCAGCAGCCACTATGGCTGCTTTTGCAACCAACGCTTCCCTGCAGACATCTGCAGAGTGGCTGTTTGGTCTACCCCAGATTCGTTTATAAGGCACTACAAAATAGATTGTTATTTATTATTTTATTTATTTAGTTTAATTTATATACCGCCCTAAGCCCGAAGGCTCTCTGGGCGGTGTACAAAAAGATAAAAACAAGCACAATATATAAATACAATAAATAATAAAAAACCTCTGCCAATGCCTCCTTTGGTAGGCGGGTGTTGCAACAGGTTCTCAATGATTATTAGGATGTGGGTGGTCCCTCCCTGTTATGGGCTGCTTTGGTACATCCCGCTTGATGCCAGGCTACCTGTGGAAAATGGACCATTGGTCTCACCTGAAGGGTGATTTTCACAGGTAGACTGCCATCACGACCCTCCCCTTTGGAGGACATCTGGGGATTTTCCATTTGTTTCTATATATTTCTGTTTATGCTACAACGTTTATCTTCCGTATTATTAAGTCAAGACCTTTCTAAATCTGTTACATTGAAATTTTAGTATTGTATTATTATGGAATCGCAATTTCGTTATTTCCTTGCTGGCAGGCCCGTTGGCCTTTTTCATACAGTTTTAGATATCTCTCTGGACTCGTCGCGAATGAACTGGAGAGTGGGAGGGGCCTGGCCAGACTTCCGGGAAGGGTGACTTAGCCTGTGCCTGCTTTTGAGACGGGCTCCTGCCTCAAAAGAAGCTTATTCAGATATATCAGTCAGTTTTTTCTTTTTTTTTTGACTGATTAAACTTCTCCCGGGTAGGGAGAAACGAAGAGATTAACCTCAAAGCCTATTTTTGTTGGGACGACCAGATCTCATTAATTTATGGGACGAGGTCCAGCCGACGAAGGTGGGACGGATTTTTAACAGCAAGCTCTATCTGATAAAGCGAACGTTCACCTTATCTTCTAAGAGAGAACGCACTAACAGGCAAGCACCCTTCTTTCTATATTTTTCTTTTACTTGACTTAAATTGTTGCTGTTTAAAAGAGATTTGCCAGATTGATCAGTTTTTGACATCTCACTGGGGAGCCATAACTTCTCTCTGCTACGCACTAATTAATAGCTTATCTCTGTTTTTGTTGCAAAAAGCTGTCCTGGATTTGCATTCTAAAGATATACACAGAAGAGGGATTTCTATTCCAGATTTTTATTTTGAAAAATATTATACTGTTTTGAGACTACTCTCTTTTTGGTCTATTTTATTTTGACGAATCTGTTTCTTGACGATTGCCATTAATTGTTTCGATCCTGGGAACTGCATTTTGTTTACTTAACTATTGGAGAGATAAGGCTGTCTGCTCTGTTTATACTGTGATGTCACCAAGTTTGGAGTATTAACCCAATTGTTGCTGAAATAAGAAGTGGTTTTCCTATATTTTTCTTTTAAAATGGCAATTAAGAAAGTGGCTGAAAATCTGGAAATAACTATGTTTCAGAAAATAATGGATGAGATTGAGATAATGAAAATTGAATTGAGTAAAATGAAGCAGGAGATTAAAGATATAAGGGTCCCTGTGAGAGAGGTGACCCTGGAAGGGGTCCCTGTGAGAGAGGAGACCCCGGAGATTGGAACAGGGGTCCCTGTGAGAGAGGTGACCCTGGAGACTGGAATAGGGGTCCCTGTGAGAGAGGAGATCCCGGAGATTGGAACCAACGTGGAACAGGAACAAGATTTGGAGTCTATGGACTTTAGAAATAAAATCTATTGTTTGGAACTCAATGTTATCTCTGAAGAAATGAATGAAGATTCTAGAGATAAAGTTATCAATGGCATGGATAATCTTCTGGACTGGAATGATGTGATGGAGCCCAATATAGAGAAAATCTATGGAATTAACTGCAGCCATGTGACAATGGAAAAACTTTTAAGAGATGACCCAGTGTATTTTGAAAAAAAGAACAGAGATATGATTTTACAGCAGTATTTCAGCAACCTATTCAGAATGGATGGCAAGAAAATATTTGGGATAGAGGTAATCCCCATCAGACTCTTACTATATGACTATGGCTTTGACAGCAAGATTATTATGGAATACTGATAATGGAAGATTGGATATTGAAATTACTGGACTTAACAAGACTACTGAAGATGGAAGATGGAAAATGGAACTAATAGAGATAATAGAACAATGGCTACTGAAATTATTGAACCTAACAGATTCTGATGTGATGGATTAATTGAAATGTTTATTTTGACTATGGTTATGACAATAAGATTATCATAATTAGTAATGAGATGGATTAATCGATATGCTTATCTGGAAAAAAAAATTGATAGATATATTTCTTAAAGAATTGAAACCTCTCTTTGACTTTTTGTGGAAAGAATAAAGTAATGTTTATGAGATTTGATGATTAAGTAAGATAACTACTGGAGGAAAGTGATTTTATAATATGACTTAAGAGACAGGATTGTTATATATTATAGACTTATAACTGATTTGATCTTTGACAAATGGGAAGTCAATATTTTACTCTTTATTTTTTATTTTTGTTTTTTTTTTCTTTTTTTCTTTTTGTTTAACTATTTTTGATTTTGTTTTTTGTCTTTGAATGTTTTATGATTTTGTCTTGTATGTTTTATGAAAATCTGAATAAAAATTATTGAAAAAAAAAAAAAAAAAAAAAGAGAGTGGGAGGGGCCTGATGCCCCTAGTCTTGACTTCAGAACATTCTTGCCTTCGGACGATAGGTGGAGCTATGATACCTGCTTGATGGCAGTCTACCTGTGAAAATCACCCTTCAGGTGAGACCAATGGTCCATTTTGTTTGCTGCCCTGGGCTCCTACTGGGAGGAAGGACGGGATATAAAATAAATAAATAAATAATATATAACCTACTTACTCAAGCCTCTCATGATATGGATTACTGTGATTCTGCTGTTGGTTCCTCTCAATTATGTTTTCATTTTCTAGGTGATAATCTTGAAGGATTTAAAACACAGTGATGGGAATTTTACAGAGAAACAGAAAATAGACCTCAACAAGGTAAATGCTGGACCTATAACCACAGCAGATCCATTAAAAATATAGAATACAAGATCCTTTCTCTCTGTATTCTTTATTTATTTATTAAATCATCATATTGCAGGTTTTAATCCCTTCCCTTTGCCATGAACCTTCTTCAGTATGCTGGATCTCACTATAGAGGCCGAAATGTGGAAAGTTCAGTTTTCAGACATTACTCTATATAACCCTGCAGTTGCTGGTATACACTTTTGAACTGGAAATCACTGGGAGACAGCGGCTGAACAATATTTCCCTGGCTAGCATAGGACACCATATCCCCATACCATTGTATCTAATTTTCAAAGTCATCCTTCCCTTCTAACATATACGTTATTTTTACCCTAGCTCCTTCAGATTGATTATTACAATCTGACTAAGTTCTACGGAACTGTCAAGATGGACACTATGATCTACGGAGTGATTGAGTACTGCGAGAGAGGATCACTGCGGGTAATTAGCTTTGTCATTCACTGAATAATTTGTACAAAGACACATGATAACTGATCGCATCTAAAGACAAGTTCTTGCTGGGACCAGGAGTGGACAGTGGGGTCTGTGTTGCTATTTGTCTCATAAACTTGTCAGTACCTCCACCACTTCTGCACAACTGAAACCAACAGAGGGCAATCATCTCTCATCAACATACTGAAAATTCACTGAAGTCAACATAAACATTTTTATTTATTGCAGTTTGATATAATAAGATCAAGTTTATCTGACCTTTTCTGGAGAGTTAGTAACAGAAACAAAAAGGGTTCACTCTCAATTTGAGGCACAGGTAGACTAGAGAATCTTCTGAATAACAGCTGGGATTCTTCTAAACCACAGAGTACATGGCAGGGAACACATGACCATTGTAAGTCAGGAATGCAGATGCTGGATTCAAGGCCTCTCAGACAAAAGCGAGACTAGCCACAGAAAATAAGATCGCTCTAGGTGCCATACTGGCAGCTAAAGACATTGCTGCAGCAAAGGTCAGCACCAGAATCAGACATGATGTACCAGTGCAGTCAGAGAGGCTTTCTTTAGGTCCACTCAAGCTGTGAAATATGTAATAGGACAGAGATCTTTGGAATGCCTACAAGATGCTCTACCCAGCAAGGTATCTGAGTTTCACTTAAGGCTGGAGACAGTTCCAGGTGATGACTAGATTTTATATTTTTAAAGAATAGGGAACAAACATTGTGTGTTTACATGTCCTAGCAATCCAGGCTGCAACCAGAAACTTTGAATGTGATTAAATGCAGACTTTGGGACTTCAGCATCAAGCCAGTTTTTCTCTTCCCCCCATCCCACCACTATGCTTAACATCGAACCCGATTAAGAGTTCTGGAGAACTCAAAAGATGGCTCACTATTTTGTGACATTTTAGTTGGTCCATATAAAATTGGTCCCAAGCATGTTCGACAGGTGGAAGGTCACACTCTCAGTTGACAATCTGGGGAGTTTGAAAACCCACACAAACACCTTGGGTAAACCATGTTTAATATAAATTGGGAGAGGGTTACCCTTTTCTAGCTTATAAACCACTTACAAACCATATTCTTTTCTGGAGAAATGATCCAGCATTGCCATCTGGATTGTTTGTCAAGTCCCTTCTGAGTCTGTGGTGCTGCCTGTGATTTTTTGTGTGTGTAAATATTTGTATTGATGTTAAAGTGCCAACATGGCAGACAAGAACCTTGTGTAAAAACAGGGCAATAAGTCACATTGCCTGGATGGTCTCTTGAGGCAACATTCCCCCACTACTCCTTGGTATGGCAGGCTGCTAGATCCCCTGCCCCAACAGCTGTTCTACACCACATCACTGTCCTGTTCAGTCTTCACCACAGTCACTCCAAGAACAGTCTCCAGTTATCAGATATTCTCCACAAACTCACCACAACAGCATCTTCCCCTCAGTAATGTAAATGTACTGCCTTCAAGTCAATTCCGACTTATGATGACCCTATGAATAGGGTTTTCGTGGTAAGCGGTATTCAGAGGTGGTTTACCATTGCCTTCCTCTGAGGCTGAGAGGCAGTGACTGGCCCAAGGTCACCCAGTGAGCTTCACGGCTGTTTGGGGATTCGAACCCTGGTCTCCCAGGTCGTAATCCAACACTCTAACCACTACGGCTTAACTGTCCCTCAACTGTCTCTCCCCCAACATTGCCAAGACTGCCCAGAACCCACAGTCTTCACTTGTTACAGTTCTACTTATCCCATTTTCCCATCAGCTGTCCTTGTGAAACATATTAAAACAACAGCAAGAACATTAAACAACATAACAAAAACATATGAATAGGTACATTACCTGCCACGCATGAATTACGGGTTATTGTTTTTTTTAAAGGACTAACATTGCTTCCTTTTGCTTTTGGTAACTTCATTATTATTAATTGTAAAGATTTGTACCACAGCTTCTTTGTTGTCTTCATCTCAGGATGTCTTAAATGATAAAATCTCCTACCCTGATGGCACCTTCATGGATTGGGAATTTAAAATTTCTGTCATGTATGATATTGCCAAGGTAAGTAGATGGATGGCAATGATGAACTTAGTATTAAGGCAAGGGTATTCTTCATTTCCAGTTCCACTGAGTGATTGCCTAGAAAAATGATGGGATATAGGATATGTTGCTAAATCTAGTGACAGGATTCTACAAGTACTCTCCCTGCCATTCAAAAGGAATTTTTTTTATTCTGTTGAGAGCTGGGCCACTGCAAGCTTGTTAAATTTTGACATTTTGCTGTAGGAGAACATAATCCTGCACCTAACTGAAAGAATGAGCTTTATTTAACAAATTGAGATAATGGCTGCCATTTTTGTTTAGAAATGTAAAAATAAGCCACTCACTAGGAAAAGCTTTTTCAGCTAAGGTGGGAAGAAACACAGTCTGCACCACAAATTAAGAAGGCCTTACTGTGTATCCACAATGTTGGAACTGAAGATAAAAGTTGCTTTTGCCTTTAATATTTTTAAAGACAAGATGAGGATCATGAGGATCATGTATGGACTTAATTTAGTCACCCTTCTGCACATGTGAGCCTCCACCTGCAATCCGATATGTGTGACACAGGTTTACAACTTCAGCGAGAACTGGACCTTATACACCTCCATTCAAACCTGATTTCTGGAGTACAAAATGCTCTTTAATTTGGTTCATATATGCAAAATGTCTCTTTGTTAACATTTTTTAGTCTTGTTATCAATGTCTACTTAATTTATAGACACTATTTCCATAATTCTAAAATCTTACAAACAGGAGCACTATTTGTGATGGATGAACACACACCAAATCTGACCACTCTACCCCTTTCAGTCCTTAGCTTCCATATTTGCTAAAACAATTTTTTTAAAGCTATAGTTGCTAAAAACGAGTCTCTTTCCACATTCTGTCTTGTTTAATTAGATTAATGGGTCTGTGCAGCAGCATACTATTATGAAGTTATTTGTTTTAATTTATTCATTTTAATTTTTTGTTAACCAATCATCAAAACCATCCTCAAAATATTTTAGTGCAGTGTACAAAAATGTGAAAAAGCTAATTCTCACACAACATATATATGCAATTTGAAACCAGTAAATAAACCTTAAAAATACAGCAAATTAAAATAATTTCAAAACAAAAGCCAGAACTACTAAATAACAAATCAGAACATAATCTAAAACTGCTTGGACAAATAAGAAAATCTTCAGCTGGTGCTAAAAAAATGAGTGTCAGTGCCAGGCATACCTCCTGGGGGAAGAAATTGCAAAGTTGGGGTGCCACAGTAGAAAAGGTCATCTCTGTTGTGGAAACCTAATGCACTTCTATGAAAGAGGGTACTTGGATATGGGCCTCTGCAGAAGATGTTAATCAAACATTAACATATTTTACTATAAGAAGTGTTATCATTTTGGGTCAATCTGATCAGTTGCATTTTCTTCTCACATTATTAGCATAATATATATATTATTTATGGATTCTGGCTTAACAACACAAGTTCTCGCTTTGAACCAGGACATTTCTGCTGCATCTACAAGTTTGTTTAGCTGCTTTGTGGAGCAAATATCGCAGGCTAAGATACAGTGATTACTGAGCATCTCAGTATCTGGTACTTCTTTGCTTTGTTTACAAGACAGAAGGACAAATAATTGGATCTTCACTCTGATTTGAGGCTGTAAGGTCTTTGCCTCACAGCAGTAGGGAACAGGGTCTGTTGCCATTCTCCTGATTCTGAGTCAGTCCTTTCATTCACTGTCTGGGTATGAGGCAAAGATGGGGTCAGGAGGAGGAGGCAGGCACTTCTGCCAGCATTGCCTATACTTCAGACGCTTCCAAGGCCAACATTTGACAGTTCAGATTGAAGTCAACCAGCTGAGGGTCCCAAACTTCAGTTGGAGCATGCAGAAGTATTGCCTGGAAGAAACAATCAGATACACAGTGCAAGATGAACACAAAAAGTTGTGGGGGGTTTCCCTCATATATATCTGCAGTTTAAATTGCTTTGAACCTCTTTTGCGGAAGAGAGGATTCTGTAATTCAAATGGCATACTACTACTTCAGGTAACATATTTGCACCACAAAGTGATTTAAGCAAGAAGTGTTTTAAGCTTCCTGTGTAAAAACTTCAGCAGAGTGCACTCTTCCATTCCTGCACAGAATATGGAGAGAGCTAAATTGTTTTACTGTTTGATCTCAGCCTATGAAACAAACAAAGGATCCTCTAGACCTAATCTAGAAATTGGCTTTCTCTTAAGCCAGCCTCTATCACAAATGGCTTTGTGTGGGAGTGGATGGTGATATCCATGCTGTTTAGCCCTCTCAGCATGTATAAAATGCCAGAAGAGAGGATGTGTCAGGAAAGACAAGAGGGTGTAAGTAAGTGCAAGTCAAACTGTGGTACATTTTACTTAAATATAAGGTGTTTTACTTGTTCTACTGCCCTTGCCTATTGGAATTTGTGTGTGTGTGTGTGTGTGTGTGTGTGTGTGTGTGTGTGTGTGTGTGTGTGTGTGTGGGCACACAGACCATCTACACAGTGGTTTACTGTGCATTTAGTGCTACTCACATCTTTTAATTTGCATGGTTTACATGACGTTACCAGCAAACAGAAGCTATCACAGTTTCCCCCCTGTAAATCTGTACTAACCCAATCCGATGATAATACGAAAAAGGGAGGAAAAGCCATCTCCACTATGCTGCGCTCCTCCTTGCAGACGCTTTGCTATGATGCCTTTAGGTGGATGGGTCAATCATTCCCCTGTCCATGCCCACTATCTCCTTCTCCCTTCTTTCATTTTGTTTCCTGTGGGCTGACAAGCAACTTCTGGCTGCTCTCCTCCATTTTCCTGGCCTTTTTTATGTTGCTGCAAATGGTGCTGTTATTTTTCTTTTCACACTTCCGGATTTTCTTTGCACTTCCAGATTGTTGTTTTTTTTAAATGGAATCTGCTGCAGATGGTAGAACAATCTGAGCATACTCGGTTGCCAATCAACCAGAGGGAGTGGAAATGTTAAATTAGAGGGTGTGGTCATTAGGAAACTGCGTGATTGATCCTTCCCCTCAGCGTGAATAGAAAACACTGTATTTGCAGCTGGCATTGAGCCCTTACTGTGCATGGGACAAATAGAAAATGGAGGTAAAAACAGTGTCTTGAGTACAAAGTAATGCTCCCATGCGGATAAGCCCTATATCTGTGTAATTATTTTACCACTTTCACCTCCTATAAAACTAGGCATTTTCATTGGAGAAGGAGTGTACAATATAGGGGAGAAAGGAGAAGAGAAAAGGGAAATGTAGTTATAACCAGGCTGACTGACTGGTTATTTAAAATGTCTTCCCATTCCTTTGATAGAAAATGAGGGTACTCCTGGTAATGTCCAGTTAGTCCTCTTCTGCTAGCTTTCTACTTTTGCTCAACCTCACTAGGGCATAAATTTGAATTGTGTGGTTTTGTTAAAGCCAAACTAGAGATGGATTGATTCCATAAAGAAAGCCACAGACCTGAACTTACAAATCTGAACAGGCTGGTTCACGACAGATGCTATTGGAGGTTGCTGATTCATAGGGTCGCCATAAGTCGTAATCGACTTGAAGGCCCATAACAACAAAAGGTTTGGGGGGTTGGTTTGGATGGTGTCTTTGGGTCCCCTTCCAACCTGTGAATTTGAACGTGTAGCAATGGAGTTGTAATAGAGAAATCTGTTGCACCGGTCAAGCCAGTTTCTCTGTTAATAGGCCTGGATGGACTTGATTTACATGTCTGAAGACTTGTTGAAGAGAAGATGTGTTGCCATAGGAACAAAGGGGGGTAGGCCTCCCCCCCTTATCCTAGGCCTAGAGATGCCTGGGTGTGTTTGAGGTGGAGCTGGAAAGACACAGAGAGGCTTGGCTGCTCTGTGTGCTGAACCCCAAGCCATGGCTTTTGGGAGCCTCCCTGGAAACCTAATGGCGAAGCAAGATCTGTTGGAGTGTTAATGCTGTGAGCCCCTTCCATCCTAAGCTCAGGTTGTACATATGTGAAAATAAAACCATGTATCATAAAGCCACCGCAGTCTCTAGTCACCTTCATTCCAAGGAAACTGAATGCTGGTTAAGCGCTGGAACCTCTGGAAGTCTCTCACTGCGTGGAGATTGGGGTGCATGCAAAAATATGTATGTAAAGCATTTTTGCCCCACTTTTCAACTGAAAAAACTCCCAAAGCAACTTGAATCAATAAAAACAAGGAAGGAAAAAGGAAAAAGGAAAAAGGAAAAAAGATGAGTAGGTAAAACAAGCAAACTCAGGTACCAATTCTTAAATTTAAATAGTAGTTCTTATAATAATCAGCCAGAATTGACATTGTTCAGGGAGAGGACGAGCCAAACAGAGCCTTATTAGAGTTAAAGGGATGATCTTCCAGTTCCATCTCTCTCTCTCTCTCTCTCTCTCTCTCTCTCTCTGTGTGTGTGTGTGTGTGTGTGTGTGTGTGTCTGCAGCTTAATGGAGTGGCTCCTATCAGGTGACAGTTGAAGGATGCTGATCTGTCAGCAGAGCCTGTGAGGTGGCCCTGTGTACCACCTCTCCTCCTGCAGTCTGATGGAATGGCTGCTGCCATATGAAAGTTAATGGAGTTTGGTGGATCTAGTCTCTTAGAGCAGATGGAGTGGTTCTCCAATCTTCTCTCTTCCTCTGCTGCAGACTGATGGAACAGTCATCCCCCTACCCAGGAAACTGGAAATTTTGGTTCTGTGAGAGGGCTATGGATGTCAGAGAGAATTCTCAGCATGCTCACCAAAGTTTTTTTTAAATTGCATTTCACTGAGATAGCAGGTTACCCATGGGACATCTTTGTCAGATCTTGGTATTGAAAAGGCGTTTCTAGAGTCCCTTGCCAGATCCCTAATCATAAACCTTGCTTCCTCCCATTAGAGAATCCAGCGCTCTTCCTGATAGTATCTGATGAATTTATGGGGATCTTAGAAATTTATTTTCTTCCTGCTAGGTTGATAAGGTTGGGGAATCTAATCAGTAATTTGCATAGTTGCCTGATCTCCATCCTCAATTAGCAAGTATGAGGGAAACAGGTTCCCCTTCCTTTTTTTAAGGAAATGGAGAACAATAAGGACTGTATAGGATTTGAGGAGGAGAAATTAGCAACAAGTGATATTTTGTTAGGAGATAATAAAGAAGAGGGAGCAGAAATGAAAGTTGCATGGCAGGGTAGTTCACTTTCCACTCTTCCCTTTTGAAAGGTGAAAGAGTTGATGTGCTAAACTTCCTCCTCCTGGGTTGCAAGGGATTATTGATAAGCCTTTGCTACATATTACAAATGAGTGAGTAGAATGAACCAGAGCTGCACTTACTACTTCCCTCTCACTTTCTGAGATCAAGTTGCTGGTTGCTTATTTGTCCCCTCCTAAATCAAACTCTCTTATCAGTTCTTGAAGGTAAGGGTGAGTCATTTGTTTCCCTCTGACTGGTGGCAATTTCCCTCCTGATTCCAATATATGAAGTGCCCCAAAGTGACTTCCTCCAGGGGACTCCCCAGATGACCTGTTTATTCAGTAATCATCCTGATATGCTTACACAAAACTTATACAGTAATTCAACTATGCCTACTCCAGACCTTACTGATCATTCATTCTGATTTGTTTATGCTGCAGTTCTATGACAATGAACATTCATTCTGCATTAATCCTGATTTGCTTGCAGGGTGTTTACATGTCTTCCTGTTAAACTTGTTCATCCCACACTTTTCAATGCATTTCCCTGTCACTTTCCAAACTGCAAAAAATCTGTTTTTTTTTTTTTTTGAAGTGGGTTTGTTGTGCTAGGGCAACAGAATGCTTTAATTTTCTTTAAATGTGCAAACTTAAAGTTCCAGTATGCATTTGAATCCCTCCCACAAAATACTGATAATCTGGAGACATCCTTAGGATGCTTCCAGATTTTTTCAGTTCTGCTTATAAAGAGAACCACTTCACATACATAGCTTCTAATACTGAAAGGCACCTCTGTGGTTTACCTTTTCAGTAGCAATCATACTACCAGTGTAACTTTTGAACCAGGTTTCAGCCAATGGCAGGAGGATCACTTATCTATATATTTGCAATATGTTGAACCACCCGGCTATTAGTGGTCTTCAGGGTGAAATCAGGCAGACATTTTTGTCACTTTCTTCATATCCTAGGGAATGTCCTACCTGCATTCAAGCAAAACAGAGGTCCATGGGCGCCTGAAATCTACAAACTGTGTCGTGGATAGCCGCATGGTAGTGAAGATTACTGATTTTGGCTGTAATTCTATTCTTCCACCAAAAAAAGGTACCTAAGGAATATGAATTCCCAGCTCTGGAATTCCCCCTGAATATTTGTAGGCTTACCATATCTTACAGGAGAATAGTCAGAAGTGAAACTAAGGCTGTGAACATACTAGTTGCTTACAGCAAAGAGTTTCCATTAACCACATCTGGAGGGGGAACGGGTTGATCTGCCAATCAATTGCAAAATCTCTTTGAAGCTGAATTTTTTCAGAAAGTGCACTCAAGCTGCTTTCACCAAGTTTTATAGTAAAAAGGGGCAGGGTTTGACTAGAGTCGTGTGCCCCTGTTTTTCGAAGAGAGAGGTGAAGACCCACTGGAACTCACAGAACAGTGAGTGTGTTTCTACCCTAATATTCTGTTAAGCTTATTCAAGATAGCATTATATTTCTGGTATGAGTGTAAATACTTTTCTGCAACTGCAACTTTTTTGCACTAAGCCACACAGAATCACAGCTTGAAGCCCTACCGTAGCTGGGAGAATTAGACAATAGTATAATGTGATCCCTCATGCCATCTTGATGAAGATCAGAAAAAGTTTCAAGTGGAAGGTATTCCTATGCCCAGGCCAGCCCTATCATTAGGCAGAGTGAAGCAATAGCCTCCAGCAGAAGGTACATGTGTGTGTGCAGCAGTGGCAATCCCCACCCAGACATTTCTTCTGAGCTCCACAGCCATTTCCCTTGATAGGAGAGCTAAACTGTGTGTGCTACATATGTGATCCACCTCCTAAACTAGCCAGTTGCTGTCAGTTGTAGTGGAGTGTTGAAGTAAGATTCAGCTGCCACTCCAGTCAGTTTCTGCAGATTGAGTGGGATGAAGGGGCATCTTGCCCTTTGTGTCAAGCAGCAAAATGTATTAGACAAGCCTACCTATGCTGGTGTTCTATTTTTATTTAATTTATCTCATAAAATTTGTACTCTCATTTTTGCCGAAGCCTCAAAGCATTGTCCAACAGTAGTTAATAAAAAAAAGTTATTAAGGCCAAATACCATTAAAGTCAACTCCATTCAGTACAACAATAAAAGCAACAGGGCAGTCTAAAACCCCAGGGCAGAATAACCAACTCCTCTGAAGGCCTGAAAGAAGAGAGAGTCTTGACTAGAAGGCCAACAGTGGCATTGCCATCTGAACCATGAGGGGGAGGGAATTCCAAAGTTAGGGCACAATTACCAAGAAGGCCTTGTCTTACCTTTCCATACGGCATGTAACAGTCAGTAGCAGGACCTCTAGCGAGGCCCAGTGGCTACATGTATGGAGGGCAGAGCTACTGCCTCCAACACCAGGTCAGGGCTGGGGCAGGGCAGAGTGGTGGCAAAGTCCACCATTGCTGCCCATCTGATGCTCCTGCCAGTGCACCCACATGGCTCCAACCTTGCCCCTGCCTGAGCCCAACCACATCAAGTTAAGCAGCAGCAACAGCAGTATCAGGAGGGCAGCTCCACCCCATCACATGTGCCACTACTGCAGCACCCCCTGAGTTGATGTCAGAGCTTGAAATAGCGGATGTGTGTTGCTTCTTGATGGATTATAAAATACCTTTCATCCACTTCAGCTTCCTTTCACGATAAATGATTGCAAACAAGTAACTGTGGAAATGCTCAAACTAATAATTAGTTTGTCTAGCATCTGTTGACTTTTATAACGTTATGGAATGCTACATTTTCATCCACTGAGACATCTCAAACTTTACTTCTCAAAATGCTACATGAAATCTGATGTGCCGTAGCAGCACTGCATATAGGAACGAGATAGAGAACAATATCTGATGCAACTTCCATCTTTTAAACAAGTATTTTCTAAAAACCACCTAAACAGCTGAGATAATATAATAAGGGGGAAGGGAATTAAATGGAATAAGAAAATAAAAAAGATAATATATTGACTGCAGTTTCAACTGAAATTTAAAAAGGGCAACCAGGAAAAAAGACACCAGAATGGTTCAGAGGGGGCAGAAACAACAAGAAAGGGTACTTGCTTACAAACAGGAATAGTGGTGATAATGTACAACTGGTTGTACAATATAATCAAGATCAAATTATGGTAGTCCTCCTCTCATAATGCTAGAACTCAGGGACATCCAATGAAGCTACATGTTGGAAGATTCAGACAAATAAAGTACTTTTTCACATAGCACATAGTTAAACTTTGGAATTCACTCCCACAACAGGTAGTGATGGCCACTAACTAACTAAAATAAATAAATACTACTACTACTACTATTATTATTATTATTATTATTATTACCACCTGCCCTTCACCAGAAGGTCTCAGGACAGGTCACAGCAATGTAAAATACGACATTAAAAGCAGTTTAAAATAAATTACAATCAAAAGTAGAGTGGGTCCTAAAACTATATATCTCAAGTGTCAAAGGCCAGGGTAGAGAGATGTGTCTTCCGCACACAACAAAAGTTGTATATTGAAGTCATTTCTGTGGGGAGGGAATTCCACAACTTAGGAACTGCCACAGAGAATGCCCTCTTCTGGAGTAAACCCCCCCCAAATTTCTGAGGGCAGAGGAACTACCAAAAGGGTCCCCTCTACTGAACTTAACACCCAAGAGGGTCTGTAGGGAGGGAGTTGGCCTTTCAAGTATTTGGGACCTAAGTCGTTTAGAGCTTTAAACACTAGCATGAGCACCTTGGATTGGGCCCGGAAATTAACTGGCAACCAATAATATTGCAGATGTATTCTGCAACATAACACAGTATGCACTATTATTTTGTCAAGAATATGTAGCAGAGTACACCCACAATAAAACACTAGTCTGGAGAAGTCTGAAAAAATGAGTAGCCCCTTAGCCCAGACCACCCACTTTTGACAGCCAAACTTTGCTCCCTCACCAGGCTTCTTGCTTCTCCTTTGATCCGCTTCAGCACAACTCCATTCAAAGTTGTTTAGCTTCATTTCTCAAAATCTTTGAAAACTCTGGAGGTTATCCATATTTTCCCCAAGGTAGACCTCTGTCCTGACTTTCCTTTCATGAATATATGGAAATGGGGGCAAACAATTCTGTCAGATGGTGATGATACGGCATAATCTGTCATGAGTATGCCAAACTTATCTGCTTCTCAACTGCTGTGGCTGGAGGAAGACAATTATTTTCTTCCCACATGGTTAAAAGCCATAGACTAGAGCAGCCTTTCCCAACCGGTGTGCCTCCAGATGTTGTTGGACCACAACTCCCATCAGCCTCAGCCAGCATTGCCAATGGTCAGGAAAGATGGGAATTGTGGTCCAACAACATCTGGAGGCACACTGGTTGGGAAAGGCTGGCTAAAGTATTGTTTCTGGTGTATACATTCATTTTTTCATCTTTGTTTGAAGAGGTTTTTTAATGTTTTTGTAGTGCTTCAAAACCTGCAATGTCTGTTTGACCAGAGATGGTAGGTAGGCAAAATGTTATGTCAATGTTTATTTATACCCTGCCTTTTGGCAGCAAGGCCCTCAAGGCGGCTTACAGAAAAAGAAAACACAAATATACACAAATACATCAACAAGGCAATACATCAAAAAAGCAATACATCAATAAAGCAATATATCAATAAGCAATACATTGTACAAAAAATTAAATTAAATAGCAAATAACATTATATTGAAGAAAAAAAATACCCAGGTAAGGCATTCTGTCTCACCTGAACTTACAACTATTTCATCAATAAATTGATATGTACATTAGAGCAGTTTTCCATTACATTGATTTCATTGTCTGTCTCCTGTCTCCAGTTACAAAATGTGATGACATAATTTGCAGTGGGATTTTAATACACTTTAAACGCCGAATATTCTATTTGAGTGTGGTAGATATATTTAGAATATTCTATTTGTATGTATATTTTGCTCAGATATATTTTACTTTATATTTTTACTCTGACTGTAGATATATTTTACTCAGTGTTCTTTGTACTCTATATGAGTATTATAGTATTTTTGTAGACATAGCTGAAACAAACCATGAGACAAACCAATATGGGAGTAGATGAACCTCCGTAGAAAGCCACAGCTGTCAACCAATTTCATCTGCCTCTCTCTCTCTCTCTCTCTCTCTCTCCCTCCCTCCCTCCCTCCCTGCTTCTCAGATCTCTGGACTGCTCCTGAACACCTCCGCCATGTTGATGTTTCTCAGAAAGGTGATGTGTACAGCTATGGAATTATAGCACAAGAGATCATACTGCGTAAAGAGACCTTCTACACTAATGATTGTCGGGATCATAAAGGTAAACACTGTGTATAAGGAAATGGCTTGACCACACATTGACATGTTTGTTCTATCTTATTTTAAGGATTTATAGCTTCCAGGGCAGCTCACAAAAAGTTCTGAACATTGGAGGTTAGCATCATTGGGTACCTGCTGAGGCCCATACCCCAGCCAGAGGATTCTGTTGGTTGTCAATCCCTCCTTGCTGTTGCTAGTTGTACACTTGACCTCTCCAAGCATCTGCAGTGATGCACAAGGAGGAGAAGCAACCTTCACTTTCCTTTTCCTTTTTGTGCAACTGGTGCAAATCCGAGAGGGAGAGAAGATGTGAATGGACAGCAGCAGCAGGAGATGGAACTACTTAGAGGGGATGCACTGATGGCATCATAGCAAAGGAGCCCCCAAATTCTGGAGCTGATGCTGCTGAGCAATTTTGTTAAGGTCACAACAAGAGCAGCAGTATGTGCATGTTTAGGCTTTGCCATCCAACGTGGTTTTTTATTCAGATCTTCCACTCTAACTTTCTTCAGGCTTTCAGTTTGAATATGTGAGGCAGCAATAAGAAAGCATGGGGACAAGCCTCACCCCCTCGATGCTGCTGCATGCACTAGGCATGTGCCACGGCCAGTGTGTATTTGGGGTTAGTCTGAAGAAGGCTGCCTGACTTGCATGTAGGGTTTCTATTTCTGGAACATTTACTGAGACTTTCCAACAAGGGGAAAAGAACCTTGATGGACCACAAAGGATGAAATACTTGTAACAGCAGTGTGGTGGGGAAAACAGAATATGAGGTGGTGGAGCAGAGAGCAAATGAGAGAGTAACCTCAGGTCTAGGGACCAAATGTGGCCATCCAAGCCTCTCTACCTGGCCCTTAGTGCTTTCTTCAGGCCACAACTCCTCCCCAGACCATATCCCTTCATCACTAGCCTTGCTCCAGTTTTTTGCCTGGCTGGAATGTGTCCTTGATCTATAATAATGCCTCCAGCTTGCCTGGATGGAAAGGTGTGTATGTGTAAGTGTAAGTGTATCCGCAACAACAGTGAATAAGTGAATTAATGGAAAGTTCAGTACCAAATCTGAATTGGGGAGAATCCTAGTAAATCCCTGAATCTATGGTTTGAATGTATCTTGTTACTCCAGAGATTTAAGGTATAGACGTAGAATGTATGTAGAAAAACATTACATTTCTACATACAAACGTGTATGCTGGCAAATAAAAATACTCATAAAAGTGCACATACTGTTTTGATTTTCTCATCCTCTCTCTTGTATGGACATGGGTCCTACATAGAATTTGTCCTTTGGCCGCTTTTGTTTTATTATATGCACTATTGTATGTGCACTTTTATGAGTATTTTTATTTGCCAGCATACATGTTTGTATTAAAACATTATATTTCTACATACATTATTCTCTACGTCTATACCTTAACTCTCTGGGGTAACATAGTGTACATGTTAAGGTAGATTTTAACTCTACAGTTCTCTTGAATGTATCTTGTGCAATGCTTTGATTGGTTTATGCTATGAAGTGGTCTATAAATTTGTTAATAATAATAATTAGTCATACTGTACAAAGCAAATAGTTACATCCATTCCCCTGGTCACCTCCGGCATGTGGCCCCCAGAACATTGCCCACGAGCTGAAAAAGATTCCCTACCCCTACCTTACTCCTACCACAACCCTATTGTGTTTAACTGATTTTGTAGAACTGCATTCCTCTTTTGAGAAGGGCAGTCCAAGAAACTTGGATTTGCAGCCTACATCTGGAGCATGATCTGGATTTGCCCGGCACTGCTGTAGCCCATTCATCTGGAAGCTTATGCTTGCCATATCAAGCATGTTACTCGTTGGCAATAAATTAAAAGCAGACTTTTAATTGTTTCATGATAATTATACACTAATAGGCAAAAAAAACTTGCAGTTTAAGAATGTACCTATAGCCAACAGATATTTCTATCAAACTCTAAAAAGCAGGGAAATTGGGCAGCTATAGTGAATGCACCAGAAGATCAGGAGACCTGACCTCCTCTCTGAGATATTAGAGTGCCCTACAAATTTGTCAAACCTGTTGTTAGCTCCATAGTGGCAAAAAGTACTGGCAAACCAAATAATCCTCTTATAACAATTTATATAACATTTATAGCATGCTCTAAGAAAATGCTCTAACATAGCACTTGGGACTATAAGGATCGTGCATCTTGGTGCCACACCCAGTAAATGCAGATATCTTGCTCAATCTGTAAGTTCGCCCAGGCTAGTAGGCACTCTATTTTGGCATGCCTCACAAATAGAAAAAAAACAATATACAGATCTTTATCAAAGAGTGAGTGTGTTCATTCAGATCCAGGACTTTGGTTTGAGCCTATCCCTGATTATAAAACACTGTCTTGACATGATCTACTTACCTTGAAAATCTCTGCTTCCCATGCTTTATTCTGTTCATGTGCTGAATTGTTCTGAATGTTGTACTTTTTCTTTCCTGCTTCAGAGAAACTTTGCAGAGTAGAAAGCAATAAAGGAGCAAGACCATTCCGGCCAGATCTTTTATTGGAGACAGAGGGAGAGAAAAAGCAAGAAGTAAGGCCCCATTGAAATAAAGTCATTGTCAACTGAGTAGTGTGAGGTAACACACATGGCATGCACAGGCCAAAACTAGCAAGGTTGCCAGTTAAGTGTAACCAACATTTTTCTTCTAGTGCTGTGGATTTGTACCATGTTACATCTCCCGTTAACAACTCCAGTGCACTGCAGTGTAATGCAATAAACTTTTATATACCTTAACAACTCCTGATTTAGCTCCTGGTTATTTTAACTGTTTAGAGTATGTTATGATGAAATACCCACCTGGTATCTGGAGACAGAAGAGGAAAGGAGATAATTTTAAATCTAAGAAGGGGAAAACAAAATCTGACATAATATTTTAATAATTTTAAAGAGCATGTTGAGGATGTAGTGCAAATGGTGCTAACTTCTCACACAAAGAGTAGTAGAGATAAAATAATGTACATAAGATCCTGGAAAAAGGTAACTGAGATTCTGAACAGAATTTTTCAATGTTGATTCTGCTGGAGGCAGAAATTGCATTTCTCAAAACCAAACTGAATCACAGTTGACCTTAACACTGAGGTTCTTCGTACATGTTATAATGGTATGATTGTTAGAATGAGGGTTGTGCCAAATGTGGGTGAATAATTTAAATGTGCAGAGGGGAGCAGTCAGAGGAGGATGCTGAACCTTCCTCCTGGCTGTGCTATTCTCCCCACAACTGCTTTTTTCTAACAATTTTTCTCTTGGCAGTGGTTATTTCCAGACAGTCTTAGAGTCCAACAGGCAGAGAAATGCCTGAGGAGAAGTGGTTTTAGGGAGGGAAGCACAAACAGGGCAGTGTTTTAGCACTCCCTCCCCTGTGCTTTAAATCACTCCATCACACCCACTTTAGAGAAACTTGGTAGCAATTCAGTTCTAATTTCTAATACATGCTACTCCTTTCACATCTGGTTTGAGCCTTAGGTGAGTTGGGATACTTCCAGGTGAAGATCTTATATCACAAATGGATCATTCAGAGCCAGTTTTTCTGCTTGCTTATGGCCAGTTAACTTCCACATAGTCCCATTTTTTTCAGTTATAATATTCATTGCTATTTTTCCACTTGCCAGTGGGCAGACCTTGACAGAAAGTAGGCTGTCATTTTCTGGCCCTTATCTCAAACACTTCTCTCCCTCCCTCCACTACCTTTTTTCTATCCTGAACATGAAAGACGTTTCTGTATCTGTGCTTGCACACTTTAAAAAAAAATCCCAGGAAGTGTACAAGAACAAACATTACAAGATCCAACCAGGGTAGTTATCATGTTTCACAATTAGCAAAATGGAGGCTTTTTGCTGGTGGTGGTGATGAAATAGCTGTTTCCATTTGTTTGTTTTAAATTTAATACTCTACAGTTACTGTGTGGAGATCTTGAGAGAATATCTCCTTCAAACTGGGTATGTGGCACTAGGTGAAAAAAATTTTTTTTCCCTTTTGGTATTGGGGCCACCAGAAAAAAAAACTGTGTTTAGGTGAGGAACATAAACAAGTAGGGGTGTGGTGATGGAGAACCCCCCCGAAACTTTATCACATACAAGACAAACTGCC